>NC_091284.1:640324954-640627984 GCF_032444005.1 Ranitomeya imitator
TTTTTCTGCCTGATCCACAGAATTAGGCTCATCGTACAGCAATCCGAGCGCCAGGAAAAACGCATCGATATTACTTAATGCAGGATCTCCTGGCGCAAGTGAAAATGCCCAGTCCTGAGGGTCGCCACGCAAAAAAATAATGATCAAAACCTGTTGAACTGGATCACCAGAGGAGCGAGGTTTTAAGGCCAGAAATAATTTACAATTATTTTTGAAACTCAGAAACTTAGTTCTATCACCAAAAAACAAATCAGGAATATGAATTCTTGGTTCTAACATAGATTTCTGATCAATAGTGTCTTGAATCTTTTGTACTCTTGCCGAGAGCTGATCCACACATGAAGACAGACTTCTAATGTCCATTGCTACACCTGTGTCCTGAACCACCCAAATGTCTAGGAGAAAAAAAAGGCAAAACACAGTGCAGAGAAAAAAAAATGGTCTCAGAACTTCTTTTTTCCCTCTATTGAGAATCATTAGTACTTTGGCTTCCTGTACTGTTATGATTAGGCAACTCAGTACCACAGTGAACATACAGGTCAGAGCACATACAGTGATCTGACAATAATCCAAAAACATAGAACAAGCTCTGAGACGTGGGAACTCTGTTGACCGCAATCCCTAATCCTATCCAACAACACTAGAGGCAGCCGTGGATTGCGCCTAACGCTACCTATGCAACTCGCACAGCCTGAGAAACTAGCTAATCTGAAGATAGAAAATAAGCCTACCTTGCCTCAGAGAAATACCCCAAAGGAAAAGGCAGCCCCCCACATATAATGACTGTGAGTAAGATGAAAAGACAAACGAAGAGATGAAATAGATTTAGCAAAGTGAGGCCCGACTTTCTGAACAGAGCGAGGATAGGAAAGGTAACTTTGCGGTCAACACAAAACCCTAAAAACCACGCAAAGGGGGCAAAAAGACCCTCCGTACCGAACTAACGGCATGGAGGTACACCCTCTGCGTCCCAGAGCTTCCAGCAAAACAAATAGATAAGCTGGACAGAAGAAAAGCAAACAAAATAGCAAAGGAAAACTTAGCTATGCAGAGCAGCAGGCCACAGGAAAGATCCAGGAGGAAAACAAGTCCAATACTGGAACATTGACAGGAAGCCAGGATCAAAGCACTAGGTGGAGTTAAGTAGAGCAGCACCTAACGACCTCACCACATCACCTGAGGGAGGAAACTCAGAAGCCGCAGTACCACTTCCCTCCACCAACGGAAGCTTACAGAGAGAATCAGCCGAAGTACCACTTGTGACCACAGGAGGGAGCTCTGCCACAGAATTCACAACACAGCACATGACAGAACGGGCGCAGGATGGCAGCAGCACATGACAGAATGCGTGCAGGATGGCAGCAGCACATGACAGAACGGGCGCAGGATTGGAGCAGCACATGACAGAACGGGCGCAAGATGGCAGCAGCACATGACAGAAAGGGCGCAGGATGGCAGCAGCACATGACAGAATGGGGGCTCAGGATTGGAGCAGCACATGACAGAACGGGCGCAGGATGGCAGCAGCACATGACAGAACGGGCGCAGGATGGCAGCAGCACATGACAGAACGGGTGCAGGATGGCAGCAGCACATGACAGAACGGGCGCAGGATGGGAGCAGCACATGACAAAGCGGGCGCAGGATGGCAGCAGCACATGACAGAATGGGCGCAGGATGGCAGCACCACATGACATAACGGGCGCAGGATGGCAGGAGCACAGGACAGAACGGGCGCAGGATGGCAGCAGCACATGACAGAACGGGCGCAGGATGGCAGCAGCACATGACAGAACAGGCGCAGGATGGCAGGAGCACATGACAGAACGGGCGCAGGATGGCAGCAGCACATGACAGAACCGGCGCAGGATGGCAGCAGCACATGACAGAACGGGCGCAGGATGGCAGCAGCACATGGCAGAACAGGCGCAGGATGGCAGCAGCACATGACAGAACGGGCGCAGGATGGCAGCAGCACATGACAGAACGGGTGCAGGATGGCAGCAGCACATGACAGAATGCGCGCAGGATGGCAGCAGCACATGACAGAACGGGCGCAGGATTGGAGCAGCACATGACAGAATGGGCGCAAGATGGCAGCAGCACATGACAGAACGGGCGCAGGATGGCAGCAGCACATGACAGAACGGGGGCCCAGGATTGGAGCAGCACATGACAGAACGGGCGCAGGATGGCAGCAGCACATGACAGAACGGGCGCAGGATGGCAGCAGCACATGACAGAACGGGCGCAGGATGGCAGCAGCACATGACAGAACGGGCGCAGGATGGCAGCAACACATGACAGAACAGGCGCAGGATGGGTGCAGCACATGACAGAGCAGGCGCAGGATGGCAGCAGCACATGACAGAATGGGCGCAGGATAGCAGCACCACATGACATAACGGGCGCAGGATGGCAGGAGCACAGGACAGAACGGGCGCAGGATGGCAGCAGCACATGACAGAACGGGCGCAGGATGGCAGCAGCACATGACAGAACGGGCGCAGGATGGCAGCAGCACATGACAGAACGGGCGCAGGATGGCAGCAGCACATGACAGAACGGGCGCAGGATGGCAGCAGCACATGACAGAACGGGCGCAGGATGGGAGCAGCACATGACAGAACGGGCGCAGGATGGCAGCAGCACATGACAGAACGGGCGCAGGATGGCAGCAGCACATGACAGAACGGGCGCAGGATGGCAGCAGCACATGACAGAACGGGCGCAGGATGGCAGCAGCACATGACAGAACGGGCGCAGGATGGCAGCAGCACATGACAGAACGGGCCCAGGATGGGAGCAGCACATGACAGAACGGGTGCAGGATGGCAGCAGCACATGACAGAACGGGCGCAGGATGGCAGCAGCACATGACAGAACGGGCGCAGGATGGCAGCAGCACATGACAGAACGGGCGCAGGATGGCAGCAGCACATGACAGAACGGGCGCAGGATGGCAGCAGCACATGACAGAACGGGCGCAGGATGGCAGCAGCACATGACAGAACGGGCCCAGGATGGGAGCGGCACATGACAGAACGGGTGCAGGATGGCAGCAGCACATGACAGAACGGGCGCAGGATGGGAGCAGCACATGACAGAACGGGCGCAGGATGGCAGCAGCACATGACAGAACGGGCGCAGGATGGCAGCAGCACATGACAGAACGGGCGCAGGATGGCAGCAGCACATGACAGAACGGGCGCAGGATGGCAGCAGCACATGACAGAACGGGCGCAGGATGGCAGCAGCACATGACAGAACGGGCGCAGGATGGCAGCAGCACATGACAGAACGGGCGCAGGATGGCAGCAGCACATGACAGAACGGGCGCAGGATGGCAGCAGCACATGACAGAACGGGCGCAGGATGGCAGCAGCACATGACAGAACGGGCCCAGGATGGGAGCAGCACATGACAGAACGGGTGCAGGATGGCAGCAGCACATGACAGAACGGGCGCAGGATGGGAGCAGCACATGACAGAACGGGCGCAGGATGGGAGCAGCACATGACAGAACAAGGGCGCAGGATGGGAGCAGCACATGACAGAACAGGGGCGCAGGATGGCAGCAGCACATGACAGAACGGGGGCCCAGGATTGGAGCAGCACATGACAGAACGGGCGCAGGATGGCAGCAGCACATGACAGAACGGGCGCAGGATGGCAGCAGCACATGACAGAACGGGCGCAGGATGGCAGCAGCACATGACAGAACGGGCGCAGGATGGCAGCAGCACATGACAGAACGGGTGCAGGATGGCAGCAACACATGACAGAACAGGCGCAGGATGGGTGCAGCACATGACAGAGCAGGCGCAGGATGGCAGCAGCACATGACAGAATGGGCGGAGGATAGCAGCACCACATGACATAACGGGCGCAGGATGGCAGGAGCACAGGACAGAACGGGCGCAGGATGGCAGCAGCACATGACAGAACGGGCGCAGGATGGCAGCAGCACATGACAGAACGGGCGCAGGATGGCAGCAGCACATGACAGAACGGGCGCAGGATGGCAGCAGCACATGACAGAACGGGCGCAGGATGGCAGCAGCACATGACAGAACGGGCGCAGGATGGGAGCAGCACATGACAGAACGGGCGCAGGATGGCAGCAGCACATGACAGAACGGGCGCAGGATGGCAGCAGCACATGACAGAACGGGCGCAGGATGGCAGCAGCACATGACAGAACGGGCGCAGGATGGCAGCAGCACATGACAGAACGGGCGCAGGATGGCAGCAGCACATGACAGAACGGGCCCAGGATGGGAGCAGCACATGACAGAACGGGTGCAGGATGGCAGCAGCACATGACAGAACGGGCGCAGGATGGGAGCAGCACATGACAGAACGGGCGCAGGATGGGAGCAGCACATGACAGAACAGGGGCGCAGGATGGGAGCAGCACATGACAGAACAGGGGCGCAGGATGGCAGCAGCACATGACAGAACGGGCACAGGATGGGAGCAGCACATGACCGAACGGGTGCAGGATGGCAGCAGCACATGACAGAACGGGCGCAGGATGGCAGCAGCACATGACAGAATGGGCGCAGGATGGCAGCAGCACATGACAGAACAGGGGTGCAGGATGGGAGCAGCACATGACAGAACAGGGGCGCAGGATGGGAGCAGCACATGAAAGAACGGGGGCACAGGATGGGAGCAGCACATGACAGAACGGGGGCGCAGGATGGGAGCAGCACATGACAGAACGGGGGCGCAGGATGGGAGCAGCACATGACAGAACGGGGGCGCAGGATGGCAGCAGCACATGACAGAACGGGCGCAGGATGGGAGCAGCACATGACAGAACAGGGGCGCAGGATTGGAGCAGCACATGAAAGAACGGGGGCACATGACAGAACGGGGGCACAGGATGGGAGCAGCACATGACAGGATGGGAGCAGCAAATGACAGAATGGAGGCGCAGGATGGGTGCAGCACATGTCACAATGGGGGCGCAGGATGGGAGCAGAACATGACAGAATGGGGGCGCAGGATGGGTGCAACACATGACAGAATGGGGGCGCAAGATGGGTGCTGAATATGTCAGAATGGAGGCGCAGGATGGGTGCAGCACATGACAGGATGGGGACGCAGGATGGAGCAGCACATGTCAGAATGGGGGTGCAGGATGGGAGCAGAACATGACAGAATGGGGGCGCAGGATGGGTGCAACACATGACAGAATGGGGGCGCAAGATGGGTGCTGAATATGTCAGAATGGAGGCACAGCATGGGTGCAGCACATGACAGGATGGGGACGCAGGATGGAGCAGCACATACCAGGATGGAGACCATATACCAATATAGATGCTCGCCACCCGGGCGTAGAACGGGTTCAATAGCTAGTAGTTAAATAATCTCGTAAAGCAACACAATACAAAGCATTTAAGAAAACCAGTCACCCAATGGCAGCCACAGACAGAAAATGGTCCCCTTGCAAAAGTTTATGGGCCCTTTGCAGTCCAATGTCTCATCATAATGCATAACTCCACCTGCTTTGAGGGTGGAACTGGGCCCCCTGACGTCTAGGGACCCTGTGTGGCTGCACAGTTTGTGCCAATCAAATGTCCTCCCGTGCTGTCTCCTCCCAGAAAACTATTTACAGTTATTTTGCTAACCTGCATATAAGTAGCATGTTAATAATTTCTGGCAGGCTTAATGGGCCCGCGGCTACAGGGGGAAAATGAAGTATTATTCTCCCTGCAGTCGATCCCTCAGTGACCTGCCCACTAGTTTACATAATATATGTACATACTGAAAAAAACCTCTTCTGCAGGCAGGTGCCAGCCGTGACACCTGCGCTGCAACATAATCACATTTTTACTGTGTTAATAATAGATGTGCTTCAGATTATCTTGATAGTATAAAAAATCCATTTGAAAATGGCGCCTGCTGCGCCTGTGCAGTAGCAGCTATCAGTGTACATAGCTGTGATCCGATAGCTGCTATTGTGCAGGCACTGGTGGCTCCATCTTTCTAGAGAAGAAAAAAAAATCCTCCTCCAAGATGGCGCAGCCCGTGCCTTGCTCAGCTGGTGACCATTTTCTGTGTCCCTCTCTCCCTATACAAAACAGGCATCTTATGCAAGATAAAGGCATTTATGAACGTATCTGTTATTGTATGCATTCATTTTTTTCCCCTGGAGAACCCCCTTAGGAGAACCATAAAGCAGTACTTCAGACCCTTTATTTAAAAAATCATTGGGAGTTCTACAAGTCAGATCACAGTGATCAGAATGTGATGGCATATATGAATTATATTCTATCACTATCTTTAATACTAGAAGCCCATTATGCATTCTAATAATAGCTACAAATAAAAAGAGAATATGGTGTAAATTTGTATTCTGAACCACCATACTGCACACTATGGAGAATTGCTAAGAAAGCTGTTATTAGTATTACATTTTTTTGCGTCAAGGTTGGAATTTTTTTTACCCCCCTGCATGCCTATTAATTTCTAATAAACGAGATAAAATAACCTTCAACTATATAACTTTCAGGAGTATAGTAAGTTTCATTTATCATCTTTCTTGACAATGCCTGGGGGACAATAGGAATGGCATTTTTTAGAATCCGTGTCCAATAGAGAGTGAATGCCAAGGGTCAAGACATCAAGTTCAAAACGTGTCTATTACTTTATGCATTGAAAAAATACTCATATAGCATAATATGTAAAAAGAACAGTGTAAGTCAATAGACTCTGCCTGGAGAATTCTCACAATTTAATGCAGGTTTGCAGAAGTGAATCTTCTTTAAAACAAAGTTTTCTTGTAAAAATCACTTTAAGTGCCACCAAAATAGCATCCCCCACCTCGATATCCTGCTGTCAACATATCTGGCCTGCTGCCAGTTATTCTGACCATGTGGGTTTCCATATTCCCAAAGTCTTCCACTGTCAGTAGTCATCACCACAGCAGTCATAAAAAGAATATGTAAATAGCTACAGCTGGTTGTATCTATGCCATCGCTCCGTAATAGTAACACATGCTGAGACTATTGTGTATGGCTGTATGCTAACATGCTGTAACCTTTGTCATGACTGCCAGCCCCTGATGCATCATGACAGTACTGCTAAATGTGAAGAAACATGCAAGTTATAGCGGAGAAGATAGCAATGGGAAAAAAAAGTCTAGGAACATAGGGCTACAGTTTGACCAATCCGTAGAATTGGTCGTCATTAGTGAAATGCTCGAGTGCTCAGTACTCGAATCGAGCACATCGGATGATCGGATGGGCTTCATTCGACTTATAGGTATAATGACAGTCAATGGGAAATTCGAGCACTTTTCCAGAAGACCCTCACAGTAGGGCTGGGAGGGCAAGAAAAGCACTGAAATCAATGGAAACAGCACTCAAATGGAATGGGAACATCTCAGACTCCCAGGTTGCTGCTGGGATCTAAATAAATAAATAATTTAAAAAAAATGACGTGGGGTCCACTCTAATTTTGATAACCAGCCAATATGTGGGCCAGGGACTCGAGAATGGCGCTTGATGAGGTGCAGGGTCGGACTTGCCCGGTGGGCCCCAGAGAGAGAAGAAGGAGAAAAAAAAGTTTTTAGGGTCATGGGCCTTTTGAAAATGCAGGAAGCACGGGCGCACACATCCTGACCTGATCCACTGCAATGACCAAGGCCAGCGTCACCACCCGGTGACCCCAGGCAAGTGCTGGGGCCCCTGAGTGGATGGTTGGGGGCCACTTGCCATCAGGGACACCGGCACGCCATGAGGCCTGTGAGTCAAGGGAGCCCGGCGCAGCTCCAGTGGCTTCAGCGTCTTATGACTCTGTGACGTCTCAGGGCAGAGATCACGATGGCATCTCTAGAGTGTGCCTTGTGTCCTGAGCACTGCAGAGAGTCAGATTGCACTGAAGAGACCAGACCTGCGTCGGGAACGGAAAATGTGAGTATTTGACTTTTTTTCTTGTATGCAACATTATATGGGTCACATTATTCTATATGGAGCATTATATGGGTATAATTATACTGTATGGAGCATTATATTGGCACATTATACTGTATGGAGCAATTTATAGGGCCTATTATACTGTATGGAGCATTATATGGGTCCCCTTATACTGTATCGAGTGTTATGTAGGCCCATTATACTGTATGGGACAGTATATTATGGGGTCTATTATACTGTATGGAGCATTACATGGGGCCCATTGTATTGTATAGAGCAATATATGGGGCCCATTATATACTGTATGGAGCAATTATATGGGGCCATTAAACTGAAGGGAGCAATATGTGGGGCCAATTTTACTATATGGCACAATATATGGGACCCATTATACTGTATGGAGCACTCTGTGGGACTATTATACTGTATGGATCATTATATGGGGCACATTATATACTGTAAGGAGCAATATATGGGGCCATTATATACTGTATGGAACAATATATGGGGTCCATTATATACTTTATGGAGCTATATTTGAAGGCCTTTATATACTGTATAGAGCAATATATGGGGCTATTGTTCTGTATGGAGCATTATATGGGCCCAATACACTGTATGGAGTACTATGTTCGGCTCATTATACTGTGTGGAACACTATGTGGAGCCCATTATACTGTATGAAGCATTATATGGTGCCAATATACTTTATGGAGCGCTATATGGGGTCCATTACACTATATGAAGGACTATGTGGTACCAATAATTCTGTATGGAGAATTATGAGGTCAAGTCTGAGGTCTAAGGGGTAAGGTTTCTCCTTGTAGAGAGTGGCTTATTCGCTGTGCAATGATCCTCTGGGAAATTTAATATACAAATTGCTTCTTCAAAGAAAAAGAGGACTTGAACTTTATAGTGCCACCTGTTGGAAGTAGCATGTCACAATAATGTCATGAACGGGGGTGTTTGGTTGCCCCCAGTTCTTCATCAGCGGATTTATTATATCCCACTTCCCAGTTCCAGTTTGGAACTTGCAGCTCTCTGGCACCCCCCTTACCCTCAGGTCAGTCAGGCATCTGCAGCTAGGATAATTAGTCACCAGGAAAACTGCCTTGCGATGTACTGGCTATTGGGCACACTGCAGTGAGAGCAATATAACTATTCCCGGTCTCAGGCGCGAAATACAATTATCAAACGCCATCTGTCACAGCCCTAGTTTCTCAAAAGCTCAGAACACTTCGCTGCCACCAGCTCCTATTACTTGTGATTAATGATGTGTCAGGAGTCAAACCAATCAGTAGCAATGACTTAGTTCGGAGGACGTTGGGGTATGTTTTAGAGCAAGGAAAACAAAACTGGTAAATATTATATCTTTTACTCCAAAAAAAAGAATAGGTAGTGTTTACAAAAGTATAAAAAAGGATTGTTACAAAAATGAGACAAATACAATATGTACACAACAATTACAAAATAAAAGGGATTAAAGATAAAAAGCACTTACAGTTCGCTCAGACAATGGTAAGCCATGAGATGGGGGAGGGAGAAACATCCCATGCATCAGGACAGCCTCAGGTAGCTGACTTCCTGGGTATTGTGACTTGTAGGATCGTTACTTTCAACAGGTGGCACTATAGAGTTTGAGTCCTCTTTTTCTCTGACGAGGTCAAGTCTATAATTATACGTCTGCGGTCACTTTGTGCGCTAAACCATGTGGATTTACGCATTCAATACATTCTATTGATGAAATTTCTGTTGTGAAGATGCAAGAGAATATGACATTATGCAGCCCTGAAAGATGCCCTGCATGTCAGTTTCCGCAGGTGATCCACAGGTGCACATGAATGCACAGTGGACATGGGATTTCTAGAAATCCCATCAACTATGCTGTAACATGTTGCCGCTGTGGTTTTGACCCTGTATAAATACATAGCAACAAAACCATAGCAATACTTGTTCATGGGCACGTACCCTAATCTTACTCAGTGTAAAAGTCGAGGAAAAAGTGGGGAATGTGCTCTGGAAGCGATCAACTATAGATAACAGTGTCTTATTTTTTGTAGAAACGAGTCCTGGCAGGAAGAAGTGATGGCGATCTACACTGGTTGAAGAAGAAAAACGAAGAGGACTTTAACTACAGACATCACTGGTGAGTCAGTGTGTTACCTGTACACTAACACTATACACTGTATACTATTTACAGAGCTCCTGTGTGGAATGTCACTAAGGAGTCACTGTATTGCCTGTACACAGACACTATATACTGTATACTATATTTAGAACTTCTGTGTATGATGTTGCCGGTGATCACTGCATTACCTATACACTGACTGTCACGCTGTAATACTGAGGGTTAATGCAGAGTAGCACAAACTCCACTAGATGGTAACAGAGTGGAGAGAGAGCTGAATATCCTGCTATGAAGTAGTCCAACAGTTATACAGCGAAGCTACTTCTAGGTGACAATGGAATATTCAAAGAGCCGAGTCAATACCAGAGGATAACACAGTACAAAAGGGGAAACCAAAGCACAGAGTCAGATGAGAGCAAAAAGGTCAGTAGACATGCCAGAAGAGAGCGACAGGATCAAGTCAGAGCCAAGCTAAAGTCAAATACCGGGGAATCCAATCCAAACATACAGGCAAATAAGGAGCAGGGACGGGTAAGAGGAAGGTCAGTAGACATGGGTTGGGTAAGATGAACGCAGCAGGACAGATCAGGAACTCACCAGAGCAAGCTAACATGCCGAGGGCAAGCAATATAACTGGCACTGCACACAAGTTGCAGCACAGATATATAACAAACCGAACACAGGAACGAGGCAGGGAAAGTTAACTCCTGACATGACCAGACCGGGAAAGCAGAGACAAGACATAACCCGGACTGGATCATGACACTGACACTATAAACTATATACTGTATTCAGAGTTACTGTGTAGAATTTCACTGGTGATCACTGTATTACCTGTACACTGACACTATACACTGTATACTATATATAGAGCTTCTGTGTATGATGTCACTGGTCATTACTGCATTACCTGTACACTGAAGCTATGTACAGAGCTCCTATGTATAATGTCCTCCGTGGTAATGTTAATGTTATTAGTATGTTATTAGTATTGTGGTTTTTATTACTGCTCAGTATTGTAGTATTTGGTCACTATGTAGTGGTATGTGATCTGGACATGGTGTGGTGGTATTTCTCTCTTGTATGTGGTATTATTTGGCACTGTTAGGTCGTAATATGTGGTCTGGTCATGGTGTAGTGGTATTTATCACCTATATGTGGTATTATTTTGATCACTATGTGGTAATAATAAGTAGTCTGGTCACGGTGTGGCGGTCTTTGTTCCTTGTATGTGGTATTATTGGTCTTCGAATAGTGGATTGTGTTGTGTATGAAGGTCACTTGTTCTCTCTGACATCAATAAGTGGAAGATTCTTGATTTCCAATAGAGATGAAATAATTATACGTTTAACCCCTCTATTTGTCTATTTGGTGGGGTTCTGACTGCTTGGCCCTGCACCGATCTGCAAAATGTGCAACTTTTATCCCCATTAGTATGGAGTGACATGTACGACTTGACCACTGATCCGTTCATTCCTTAAGTGGCTACACTTGACTTTTCTGGAAACCCCAAAAGAGGATGAATTGAGGACATCCCATCTGCCACTCCTTTTTAAGTTGGGATAAAAGTGCCCTATCAATGATAAAAGTTACCAGTTCAATCGATCATTGCAGTTTTCAATGCTCAAATTCTACTGATCAATAGGTTATCAATAGTGATGAGCGAGTGTACTCGTTGCTCGAGTTTTCTCGAGCATGCTCGGGTGGTCTCCGAGTATTTATGACTGCCCGGAGATTAAGTTTTCATCACCTCAGCAGCATGATTTACAGCTATTAGCCAGCTTGATTACATGTGGGGATTACCTAGCAACCAGGCAACCCCCACATGTACTCAGCCTGGCTAATAGCTAGCTGTAAATCATCCTGCTGCCGTTATGAAAACTAAATCTCCGAACACTAACAAATACTCGGAGGTCACCCGAGCGTGCTCGGGAAAATCTGAGCAACGAGTACACTCGCTCATCATTAGTGATCACCTACCTCCCCTGTGAATCGGTGATGACTAGTGTTGAGCATTCCGATACCGCAAGTATCGGGTATCGGCCGATACTTGCGGTATCGGAATTCCGATACCGAGATCCGATACTTTTGTGGTGTCGGGTATCGGTATCGGATCAATAGGGATGTGTAAAATAAAGAATTAAAATAAAAAATATTGATATGCTCACCTCTCCGGCGGCCCCTGGACATCACGCTGGTAACCGGCCGGCTTCTTTGTTTAAAATGAGCGCCTTCAGGACCTGCGAATGACGTCGCGGCTTCTGATTGGTCGCGTGCCGGTCACATGGGCGGCACGCGACCAATCAGAAGCCGTGACGTCATTCGCAGGTCCTGAAGGCGCTCATTTTAAACAAAGAAGCCGGCCGGTTACCAGCGTGAAGTCCAGGGGCCGCCGGAGAGGTGAGCATATCAATATTTTTTATTTTAATTCTTTATTTTACACATCCCTATGGATCCCAGGGCCTGAAGGAGAGTTTCCTCTCCTTCAGACCCTGGGAACCATCAGGATACCTTCCGATACTTGATGTCCCATTGACTTGTATTGGTATCGGATATCGGTATCGGTGCTATCCGATATTTTTCGGGTATCGGCCGATACTATCCGATACCGATACTTTCAAGTATCGGACGGTATCGCTCAACACTAGTGATGACTTGTTTTAATCAAAAAAACCTTTAATGCAAACATCCCATTCCAATTAGAGTATGTGCACAGTAGATGTGTAGGAGCTGCCTATGTTTTACAGTTGATGCTCCATTATGATGGGGATAACGGCTAATAGGTATTTGCACATAGCAATAGAGTTGGCCCCTAGAGTCCGTTCACCCTGTGGGCCCCAGACACCCCAGTCCGACCCTGAATGAGTGTGCCAGAGCACCCTGATGCTCGACCAAGTATAAAGCAGTGGCGATCACGCTCGCTCATCACTGGTCGTCGTCAATATGTGATTTGTGGTTATCCAACACTAGCTTCCTCAATTATCACTTGTTGGCTTTTCCCAAAAAGACCGAACGTAAAGAGCATATAGAGCCAGAGCAGTGCACCTCTCTACACTGTGAAGTTTCTATATTCAAATACTGCTGTTCAGCTACCATTCACTCAAATAGTAGCTGATCTGCAATACCTGAGAACAGCCACTAACCAGTGAATGGAGCTGTGTTGTTTACTATCCATATGGTGTATACATCTGGCCATCACTGGAGCTGTAAGCAGCTGATCAGATGCAGTGCTGGAAGTTGGACTTCCACCAATCCGTTATTGAATAACTATACGTAAAATAACTCTGAGCCTGGAAAACCCCTTTAAATAACATATAATGCCTCAAAAACACATTGTACTCACGCTGAATGTACACAGCACACACATCACAAAATCATAGTGAACATACATGAGACACATCAAACAAGCACAGTGCAAATGTCAGATACATCAAATAAACTTATTACATATGTCTGACACATCAGGCAAGTATAGAAAACAACATGTGTTATAGTGTTTGCCAGTTTAACCGTCTTTTAGAGATGTAGTTGTGCATTGCCCAACAACAGGTAGTTAGCAGGTAGAGATAGAGTTAATAGTTATGACTAGCCCAGAATGACAGGGGCTAAGTGGAAGAAGAGAGGAGAATTTTCCTGTAGAGAATAGTTAGGGCCCAGCTTTCAGCTTTCGCAGACCTCAGGTCTGACAAGTTGACAGATTCGCATGCAGTGGGTGTTCTTGTGGCAAAAGGAAGAGGAGAGAAGCAGATAGTATGACCCTGCAGAGAGAGATGCAAGTATTTCAGTACAGAGTCATAACAGAGACAGAGAGAGCAGAACAATAGAGAGTTTGCACCTGGAAGGTAAAGGAACAAGGACGGGAGAGGGAAGCAAAAAAGAGAGGAAGTGCACTGCGAGGTGGTTCAGAGGTGTCAGCAGAAAAAGGAAGCTGAGCAGTCGCCATATTGGCATAAAGAGCTCTCCTATGGATAGAAGGATGCAATACCACAGGTTGGAATTTAGAACTCTTGCTTGCTGGACTTTAATTAAGATATCTGAGGAAGACAGAAGTTCCCAAGGTAGTGTGCTTGGCTAAGCTAAATGTGGAGAGAACAACCGAGAGAGGGTAATTTCAGCAAGTCAGGAAATGTGTGTGTGAAATGTGTGCTACTAAAGAAACGTTCATGACGATGTATACCTACTATCTGCTGCATATAGCTCATCTTAAGTTATCCTTTAGTAAAAAGTTTATTTTTGAGTTGTGGTCTCTCTCACTTAACTCCTTAACACCTGGTCCTAGCTAGCCTAAAATAGGGGCACCATGCATTCTGTAGAGGCATATCGCCAAAGTAACACAAGTCCACACACACATCTAGGATCCCCATTTTCATGTAGCGTCCCACAGTGTGGAAGACGAGCACCTTGGCCATGGCTGAAAGCACAGCATTCATCATAGGAATCAGACAAGCACAGTATAAGGCACAATAGACAGAATCAAAGTGCAAATCAGACAAGTAATGCACACACCACACAAGTTCATGACATACAGTGACATATAGAAGTTTAAGCACCCATGTTCAAAATTACTGTTATTGTGAACAATTAAGCAAGGTGAAGATGAAACTATCTCTAAAAGGTCTAAAAGGGCTAATGTTAAAGATGACATATTTCCTTTGCACTTAAGACAACAACTATATCTATAATATAACGCTGGGAGCGTCACTCTGTCCGAAGCCTCTATAGACTGCGCAAGCGCAAGCGCCGGCGCAGTCTGGGCCTCACAGAGCGACGCTCCCGGGAGATCGCGGTATGCGTAAGCACTGAACGCATACCGCGATCTCCACCGGAGAGTCAGGGACCGCCAGGAGGGAGGGTAAGTATATTCACCTTTCCCGGTTCCAGCGCTGCTTGCGGCTCCGTCTCCCGGCTCCTCTGCTCCCGGCTCTGGAGGGCGCGGACTGCGCAGGCGCCGATTCCTGCTGCCGGAATCGGCGCCTGCGCAGTCCGCGCTTTCCGGCGCCATTTTCTTGAAGACACACTCCGGCTCCACTGCAGGTGTGTCTTCAAGAAAATGGCGCCGGAAAGCGCGGACTGCGCAGGCGCCGATTCCTGCTGCCGGAATCGGCGCCTGCGCAGTCCCCGCTTTCCGGCGCCATTTTCTTGAAGACATACCTGCAGTGGAGCCGGACGATAGGTGAGTATGGTATTTTTTTTTTTTTATATGGCAGCAGCATTCGGGGGCATACACACTGGAGCGGGGGGCATATAATACAATGGTGGCGCAGGATGGGAGCAGCACATGACAGAACGGGCGCAGGATGGCAGCAGCACATGACAGAACGGGCGCAGGATGGTCGCAGCACATGACAGAACGGGCGCAGGATGGCCGCAGCACATGACAGAACAGGCGCAGGATGGCCGCAGCACATGACAGAACGGGCGCAGGATGGCCGCAGCACATGACAGAACGGGCGCAGGATGGCAGCAGCACATGACAGAATGGGCGCAGGATGGCAGCAGCACATGACAGAACGGGCGCAGGATGGCAGCAGCACATGACAGAACGGGCGCAGGATGGCAGCAGCACATGACAGAACGGGCGCAGGATGGCAGCAGCACATGACAGAACGGGCGCAGGATGGCAGCAGCACATGACAGAACGGGCGCAGGATGGCAGCAGCACATGACAGAACGGGCGCAGGATGGCAGCAGCACATGACAGAACGGGCGCAGGATGGCAGCAGCACATGTCAGAACGGGCGCAGGATGGCCGCAGCACATGACAGAACGGGCGCAGGATGGCAGCAGCACATGACAGAACGGGCGCAGGATGGCCGCAACACATGACAGAACGGGCGCAGGATGGCAGCAGCACATGACAGAACGGGCGCAGGATGGCAGCAGCACGACAGAACGGGCGCAGGATGGCTGCAGCACATGACAGAACGGGCGAAGGATGGCAGCAGCACATGACAGAACGGGCGAAGGATGGCAGCAGCACATGACAGAACGGGCGCAGGATGGCAGCAGCACATGACAGAACGGGCGCAGGATGGGAGCAGCACATGACAGAACGGGCGCAGGATGGGAGCAGCACATGACAGAACGGGCGCAGGATGGCAGCAGCACATGACAGAACGGGCGCAGGATGGCAGCAGCACATGACAGAACGGGCGCAGGATGGCAGCAGCACATGACAGAACGGGCGAAGGATGGCAGCAGCACATGACTGAACGGGCGCAGGATGGCAGCAGCACATGACAGAACGGGCGCAGGATGGGAGCAGCACATGACAGAACGGGCGCAGGATGGGAGCAGCACATGACAGAACGGGCGCAGGATGGCAGCAGCACATGACAGAACGGGCGCAGGATGGCAGCAGCACATGACAGAACGGGCGCAGGATGGCAGCAGCACATGACAGAACGGGCGCAGGATGGCAGCAGCACATGACAGAACGGGCGCAGGATGGCAGCAGCACATGACAGAACGGGCGCAGGATGGGAGCAGCACATGACAGAACGGGCGCAGGATGGGAGCAGCACATGACAGAACGGGCGCAGGATGGCAGCAGCACATGACAGAACGGGCGCAGGATGGCAGCAGCACATGACAGAACGGGCGCAGGATGGCAGCAGCACATGACAGAACGGGCGCAGGATGGCAGCAGCAAATGACAGAACGGGGACGCAGGATGGGAGCAGCAAATGACAGAACGGGCGCAGGATGGGAGCAGCAAATGACAGGATGGGAGCAGCAAATGACAGAATGGAGGCGCAGGATGGGAGCAGCACATGACAGAACGGGGGCGCAGGATGGGAGCAGCACATGACAGGATGGGGGCGCAGGATGGAGCAGCACATACCAGGATGGAGACCATATACTAATATAAATGCTCGCCACCCGGGCGTAGAACGGGTTCAATAGCTAGTATATATATATATATATATATATATATATATATATATACACATATACAGTCATGGCGAAAAGTATTCACACCCCTGCAATTCTGTCAGATAATACTCAGTTTCTTCCTGAAAATGATCGCAAACACAAATTCTTTG
Source organism: Ranitomeya imitator (assembly GCF_032444005.1). Taxonomy (NCBI): domain Eukaryota; kingdom Metazoa; phylum Chordata; class Amphibia; order Anura; family Dendrobatidae; genus Ranitomeya; species Ranitomeya imitator. The sequence continues at coordinate 640,342,057 of NC_091284.1, forward strand.
GTATTATTATCTTCATTTAATTTGTCTTAAATGAAAAAGCATAAAGAGAATGAAGCAAAAAGCAAAACATTGATCATTTAACACAAAACTCCAAAAATGGGCCAGACAAAAGTATTGGCACCCTCAGCCTAATACTTGGTTGCACAACCTTTAGCCAAAATAACTGTGACCAACCGCTTCCGGTAACCATCAATGAGTTTCTTACAATGCTCTGCTGGAATTTTAGACCATTCTTCTTTGGCAAACTGCTCCAGGTCCCTGGTGTTCTATAGGATTCAGGTCTGGACTAATTGCTGGCCACCTTAGAAGTCTCCGGTGCTTTCTCTCAAACCATTTTCTAGTGCTTTTTGAAGTGTGTTTTGGGTCATTGTCCTGCTGGAAGACCCATGACCTCTGAGGGAGACCCTGCTTTCTCACAATGGGCCCTGCATTATGCTGAAACATTTGTTGGTAGTCTTCAGACTTCATAATGCCATGCACACGGTCAAGCAGTCCAGTGCCAGAGGCAGCAAAGCAACCCCAAAACATCAGGGAACCTTTGCCATGTTTGACTGTAGGGACCGTGTTCTTTTCTTTAAATGCCTCTTTTTTTCTCCTGTAAACTCTATGTTGATGCCTTTGCCCAAAAAGCTCTACTTTTGTCTCATCTGACCAGAGAACATTCTTCAAAAACGTTTTAGGCTTTTTCAGGTAAGTTTTGGCAAACTCCAGCCTGGCTTTTTTATGTCTCGGGGTAAGAAGTGGGGTCTTCCTGGTTCTCGTACCATACAGTCCCTTTTCATTCAGACGCCGACAGATAGTACGGGGTGACTCTGTTGTACCCTCGGACTGCAGGGCAGCTTGAACTTGTTTAGATGTTAGTCTAGGTTCTTTATCCAACATCCGCACAATCTTGCATTGAAATCTCTTGTCAATTTTTCTTTTCCGTCCACATCTAGGGAGGTTAGCCACAGTGCCATGGGCTTTACACTTCTTGATGACACTGAGCACGGTAGACACAGGAACATTCAGGTCTTTGGAGATGGACTTGTAGCATTGAGATTGCATATGCTTCCTCACAATTTGGTTTCTCAAGTCCTCAGACAGTTCTATGGTCTTCTTTCTTTTCTCCATGCTCAAAGTGGTACACACAAGGACACAGGACAGAGGTTGAGTCAACTTTAATCCATGTTAACTGGCTGCAAGTGTGCTTTAGTTATTGCCAACACCTGTTGGGTGCCATAGGTAAGTTACAGGTGCTGTTAATTACACAAATTAGAGAAGCATTACATGATTTTTCAAAGGGTGACAATACCTTTGTCCACCCCCTTTTTATGTTTGGTGTGGAATTATATCCAATTTGGCTTTAGGACAATTCTTTTTGTGTTTTTTTCATTTAAGACAAATTAAATGAAGATAATAATACCAAATAATTTGTGTTTGCAATCATTTTCAGGAAGAAACTGAGTATTATCTGATAGAATTACAGGGGTGTGAATACTTTTGGCCATGACTATATATATATATATATATATATATATATATATAGTAACGTCTCCCTTACTTCGGGTCTTGGGGGGACACTCGCTTTGCAAGGGAATAACGCATACAGGCATGATTTCTCACACAAATTAAGTCCGTTCCAGTTTATTAAAACGTCATAAACCGCGCCATAAGTCAGGTTACACACAGTCTGTTACTTTAACACGTGTGACTTTACATAACATTCGGTGGTCACGTCTTTTCTCTCCATTACAGTTCATTACATGCATCAACGGAACATATTAAACCCCGACAGTCTGTTCCAATGGCAGATACGTCTCTGTCTATATTACAGGTTTTTCCCATACCTGGGGTTACCTCTCAGGAGCTTCGGCACCACACACTGACTTCTGCCAGTGCTGGTTCACAGGGAAACTGCCTCACTGGGATCACCGTCCTTGTGACCAGGGCACCTCAGATAGTCCAGACACACAGTAGGAACTAGGAACACATGGGCTACCTGCACAGAGAACAAGTCTGTAAGAACATGTTCACACACCACCAAGAAACCTGAAGACACAAAAGAGAATGGTAAAACCAAAAACACTCAGTTTGAAAAAATGTTTGCAGTAATCCGCAAGTGCTAGTAAAAGATGTAAATAACAGGGTATTTGGTTGATACGTTTTTTGCAAAAAATGTATACTAAGCTGCTCTACCAATCTTCACGGTATACCCATATCAGAGCAGTCCTAACTAATGTATGCAATCCCTATCTGATGTATTTAAAAACCTGATCATCTGTACATTACCTTTGTGAACAGGGTTCAGAGAGGAAAAATCCATGTGTGCATACAGGGTAGAACAGCTTTTGTGCAGCTAGCCCAAGAGGAGTGGTGGAACTCCCCAGTCTTGTAGACACAAGAGAACAATTATGGAAACAGGAACACACGGGCTACCTGCACAGAGAACAAGTCTGTAAGAACATGTTCACACACCACCAAGAAACCTGAAGACACAAAAGAGAATGGTAAAACCAAAAACACTCAGTTTGAAAAAATGTTTGCAGTAATCCGCAAGTGCTAGTAAAAGATGTAAATAACAGGGTATTTGGTTGATACGTTTTTTGCAAAAAATGTATACTAAGCTGCTCTACCAATCTTCACGGTATACCCATATCAGAGCAGTCCTAACTAATGTATGCAATCCCTATCTGATGTATTTAAAAACCTGATCATCTGTACATTACCTGTGTGAACAGGGTTCAGAGAGGAAAAATCCATGTGTGCATACAGGGTAGAACAGCTTTTGTGCAGCTAGCCCAAGAGGAGTGGTGGAACTCCCCAGTCTTGTAGACACAACAGAACAATTATGGAAACAGGAACACATGGGCTACCTGCACAGAGAACAAGTCTGTAAGAACATGTTCACACACCACCAAGAAACCTGAAGACACAAAAGAGAATGGTAAAACCAAAAACACTCAGTTTGAAAAAATGTTTGCAGTAATCCATAATTGTTCTCTTGTGTCTACAAGACTGGGAAGTTCCACCACTCCTCTTGGGCTGCTGTTCTACCCTGTATGCACACATGGATTTTTCCTCTCTGAACGCTGTTCACACAGGTAATGTGCAGATGATCAGGTTTTTAAATACATCAGATAGGGATTGCATACATTAGTTAGGACTGCTCTGATATGGGTATACCGTGAAGATTGGTAGAGCAGCTTAGTATACATTTTTTGCAAAAAACGTATCAACCAAATACCCTGTTATTTACATCTTTTACTAGCACTTGCGGATTACTGCAAACATTTTTTCAAACTGAGTGTTTTTGGTTTTACCATTCTCTTTTGTGTCTTCAGGTTTCTTGGTGGTGTGTGAACATGTTCTTACAGACTTGTTCTCTGTGCAGGTAGCCCATGTGTTCCTGTTTCCATAATTGTTCTCTTGTGTCTACAAGACTGGGGAGTTCCACCACTCCTCTTGGGCTAGCTGCACAAAAGCTGTTCTACCCTGTATGCACGCATGGATTTTTCCTCTCTGAACCCTGTTCACACAGGTAATGTACAGATGATCAGGTTTTTAAATACATCAGATAGGGATTGCATACATTAGTTAGGACTGCTCTGATATGGGTATACCGTGAAGATTGGTAGAGCAGCTTAGTATACATTTTTTGCAAAAAACGTATCAACCAAATACCCTGTTATTTACATCTTTTACTAGCACTTGCGGATTACTGCAAACATTTTTTCAAACTGAGTGTTTTTGGTTTTACCATTCTCTTTTGTGTCTACACAGTAGGAACTGTAGCTTCCCCAACACAGAAACCGTCCCAGGCTCTGTAGATGCAGCCTTTCCCTGCGCTTCCAGGAAGTCCAGTCACAGGCACTTCCAACACACAGGCCATCAGTCCATGATCTTACCAGGTGCTTACAGGACTCCAGTCCATCCCAGGACCCACACCCTTACCAGGTGCTTGCAGGACTCCAGTCCATACCAGGACAATCCAACACCCTCAAGCATTCAGTCCATAGCCTCAGCAGTGCTTCCAGGACTCCAGCCCACTTCAGGACAATCCAACACCCAGGCTATTGCAGGACTCACTCCTCAGTGCTTCCAGGACTTCTCCAAAGCCGGGAGACTCCAACACTGACCGTCCACTAGGTCCACGGTCTCAGGTGCTTCCAGGAAGACTCCACTCACAGGAGCTTCCAACACCGACCGTCCAGGACCTTGCACATGGACCAAACAGAACCTCGTGACCCACACCCTGGTCATATTACATACCTGTAACCACTCCCCTGGGTGTGAGTGTGAGTGTGTGTGGCTAGTTTGACCCTCCCATCTCTCATAACTAACCCTGCCAGTCTCCCATTAGCATTACACAATTACTTGTGGGACTACAGGTCCCAGCACACCAACATAACTTCAGACTGACAGCACAGAGTGTCGCCCTCTGCAACACACACACTGGCCATTTACACTCCTGCCGGTCTTTGTCTCATCACATTTATGCCTCCAAGCGCTTCTTGAAGCGCACACACAGTGCCCCCTGGCTGTAACGTGGGTCACCACACCACAATATATATATATATATATATATATATATGTATATATATATATATAAATATATACTGTATATATATATATATAGTCATTTTTTACAATTTAAAAATTACAAAAAGGAAAATGGTCCATACAAAGGTTTGGGCACTCTTGGAGATGTGTGTGCTCAGAAAACTTTGAGCAAGGTTTCAGGCCTTAGTTGCCTCGTACGGTTATACAGTAGCTTGTTTACTGTCATTGCTAGGAAAGGCCAGGTGATGAAAATTTCCCAGCTTTATAAAAACCCAGCTTCCTCTAACCTTGTGCCAAAAAACAGCAACCATGGGATCTTCTAGGCAGTTGCCTAACACTCTGAAAATGAAAATGGTGGAGGCCCACAAAGCAGGAGAAAGCTATAAGAAAATAGCAAGGTGTTTTCAAAAAGTTTTCCTAAAGTTAATAATGGCACATTTCCTTTGTATTTTATATATCTATTGTGATGGGTGGACACACTCCACTGCTTTCCCAGGCAGACACCAGAACCTTTCTGGTAGAAAATCACCTGCTGGTTTATTGTGGATTGCATAAATCTTGGCAAAGTTTAAAAACTAAAAAAACTTGGCAAGGTTTAAAAAATAAACAGAGCCTTGCTGGCATAACGGTAAACAAAACAAATAAAGTAGACTCCTTTACCTGCAGGTAACCCACACAGTCCTTTAGCTCCTCCGGGAGTTATGTGTTAGTTCCTACTTTCCAAAGACTCACCCTTGCCTGACTATCATGTCCAGATATTTAACAACCCATGTGATGGTCACATGACCTTGAACTCACACAGGTCCTGTGAGGACTCTGCAGGTGGAGATACAGTGGACCTCTGCCTATCCGCTCTATGGAGGTCCATTAAAACCAGTCCATAACAGATTCCTATTAACCTTCCAGCCTGCTGGATTAAAAACACTCTGGTTTTGCATCACTGACCACAGTATTGCCAGTGACACGTTTCTCCCTTCACATACTATGCCTGGCAGCCTCGACCAATCAGCGACGAGCACAGCGACGATGATGTCATAAAGGACGTAGACTTCCTGCGTCTCTGATTGGTCGAGGCCGCCAGGCCTCGACCAATCAGCAACGGGCACAGCGACGATGATGTCATAATGGTTGCCATGGCGACAATGATGTCATAAAGGTTGCCTCGACCAATCAGCAACGGGCACAGCGACGATGATGTCATAATGGTTGCCATGGTGACGATGATGTCATAAAGGTTGCCTCGACCAATCAGCAACGGGCACAGCGACGATGATGTCATAATGGTTGCCATGGCGACGATGATGTCATAAAGGTTGCCTCGACCAATCAGCGACGGGCACAGTCTGCCGCGAATTCTGGAATCATCATTGTCCATATACTACGGGGACATGCATATTCTAGAATACCCGATGCGTTAGAATCGGGCCACAATCTAGTATATATATATATATATATATATATATATATAGATCATCTTTTACATTTTTAAAATTGCAAACAAGGAAAATAGGCTGATGCAAAAGTTTGGGCACCCTGCATGGTTAGTACCTAGTAGCACCCCCTTTTGAAATGATCACAGCTTGTAAATGCCTTTTGTAGTGAGCCAAGAGTCTTTCATTTCTTGTTTGAGTGATTTTCATCCACTTTTCCTTGGACAATTCTTTAAGTTCTGTGAGATTTCTGGGTCATTTGCATGCACTACTATTTTGAGTTCTAGCCACAGATTTTCAATGATGTTCAGATTAGGGGACTGTGAGGGCCATTGTACAACCTTACACTTGTGCCTTTTGAGGTAGTATATTGTGGATTTTGGCTTGTGCTTAGGATCAATATCTATTTGTAGAAGCCATCCTTTTATCAACTTCAGCTTTTTTTTAGAGATGATTTGATTGCATCAAGAATTTGTTGAAATGTCAATTATTTCCGTTCTTCCCTCTACCTGTGAAATGTTTTCCATGCCATTGGCTGCAACACAACCCCAAAGCATAATTGATTCTCCTCATGCTTAATGGTTGAAAAGATGTTCTTTTTCTGAAATTATGTTGCCTTTTTTCTTCACACATACCTTTGATCATTGTGGCCAAAGAGTTCTATTTTTACCTCATCGGTCCATATGACTTTTTTCCACAATGCATCAGGCTTGTTTAGATGTTCTTTTGCATACTTCTGATGCTGAATTTTATGATGAGGATGCAGGAGATGCTTTTTTTGCTGATGACCATATTTGTGCAGGTGTCTCTGAGCAGTAAACAATGTACCACAACTCCATAGTCTGCTAAATATTTATGAAGGTCTTTTGCATTCAAGCGGGGATTCTGATTTGCCTCTGTCCAATCCTACAAGCAGCTCTCACTGAAGTTTGGTGTCCTAGTCGTTATCTTGACCTTGACTGTTACTGTTAACTGCCATTTCTTAATTACATTTCAAACTGAGGAAAGGACAACTTGAAAACGCTTTGCTATCTTTTTATAGCCTTCTCCTGCTTTGTGGTCCTCCATTATTTTTATTTTCTGAGTGCAGCTGCTTAATAGAACCCATGGCTGCGGTTTTTTTGCCACACAGTTAGAAGAGGCTGGCTTTCCATAAATCTGAGAAATATGCATCACTGGGCCTTTTCTAACAATGAAAGTGAGGTACACATAACCCAAACAGGCTAAATAATGTCTGAAACCTTGGTCAAAAGTTATCTGAGCACACACATGTCCAATAGTTACTCAAAATATAGAAAAATAGGAGTACAACATCCAATTTAATAAGAAAATGTAGATTTTATTAATTACTTACAAATAAATTAAATTAAACAGACTAGGATCAGATAGTGATGGCTACCAGTGTCAAAACATACAGCTATACCATTGGGCAATACGTAAAGTGCTTAGTGCAAAGTATCGCTTGTGAGAGATAAAAGTAATGGGCTAATAGTATATATAACATATAACACCTGAAGTCACAGTAAATGCGCGCTTAATACATAAAGCCCATATTCTCCCAAATTAGCCTTGCTTACCCATAGTGTATCTGAGTCAGGACACGCGCCACGCCAACACCGACGCGCGTTTCGCTTATCTTTCACAAGGTGCGGTCTAATAGTGGCCAAACCTTTGCCCTGGACCTTTTTTCTTTTTGTAATTTAAAAAAAAATCTCTCTCTCTCTCTCTTTCACTCTCTCTCTTTCTCTCTCTCTCTATATATACACAAATTGCCTCTTCAGAGAAAAAGAGGACTTGAACTCTATAGCGCCACCTATTCGAAGTAGCAATCCTACAAGTCACAATCAAACAATCAACCCTTTAATGAGTCTTGCAATATGACTTAGGATCAGAGACAAATCAGTATCTCAATTCGCAGACACGGTGTTTGGTACTGTTGGCCCTTGTCAGTACGAAGCATGAGAACTGATTAGGCTAGGTATATATTTATTTATTTCCATTTTTTTGCTGCCTTAAGTACAAAGGATGGCTAAGTGAAGAAAAAGGTTGCACCAATATCACTAATATATATCAATTAATAATCCAATATGGAGTGCATAACCTAGTCTGTGAAAATTGCATGAATTGAACAAAGAGAAAAGACTAGACTAATAAGGTATGCACAACCACAGTATAATGAAAAAAATGGAACAATCTTTATTTACACCTCAAACAGGACAATATTAAAAACCATTAAAAAGACATATACATATGACCAATCAACCAACACCCCTCCAGGCTGTGTAAGGGTACCGTCACACTATACGATTTACCAACGATCACGACCAGCGATACGACCTGGCCGTGATCGTTGGTAAGTCGTAGTGTGGTCGCTGGGGAGCTGTCACACAGACAGCTCTCTCCAGCGACCAACGATGCCGAGGTCCCCGGGTAACCAGGGTAAACATCTGGTTACTAAGCGCAGGATCGCGCTTAGTAACCCGATGTTTACCCTGGTTACCAGTGTAAAAAAAAACAAACAGTACATACTTACATTCCGGTGTCTGTCCCTTGCCGTCTGCTTCCCGCACTCACTGACTGCCGGCCGTAAAGTGAAAGCACAGCACAGCGGTGACGTCACCGCTGTGCTCTGCTTTCACTTTATGGCCGGCAGTCAGTGAGTGCGGGAAGCAGACGGCAAGGGACCTGACGGACACCGGAATGTAAGTATGTACTGATTGTTTTTTTTTACATTTACGCTGGTAACCAGGGTAAACATCGGGTTACTAAGCGCGGCCCTGCGCTTAGTAACCCGATGTTTACCCTGGTTACAAGCGAACGCATCGCTAGATCGGTGTCACACACACCGATCCAGCGATGACAGCGGGAGATCCAGCGACTAAAGAATGTCCAAACGATCTGCTACGACGTACGATTCTCAGCAGGATCCCTGATCGCTGCTGCATGTCAGACACAGCGATATCGTATGGATATCGCTGGAACGTCACGAATCGTACCGTCATAGCGACAAAAGTGCCACTGTGTGACGGTACCCTTAGTCATAGATATATGATATAGCACAATTAGCATTATGGGCTTACTACAAGCGTGAATGCAAACACATATACATAATATATTATAGCCCATGAGAACTACAGTAGACAAAGTGTTCCCAAAATTCTAAGACACACTAAGTAGCAAATTTGCTGACCATCAAAATATGGAGAGCCTAAAATGATGTACAATAACATACAATAAATCCCATTGCTGCGATAAATATGCCTATTGCTATGGAAATAATTTCCCACACTATAAGAGGCCCATGCGAATAGTTAGCCACAAGGACAAAAAAAGTATGTCAAAATGACAAAGATATTGCAAACCTGGGAATATGAATCAGAGCAAGCATCCTGACCAACAATCACTAAATGTGATGCAGAGCAAGAGAGGCTACAATAGCCTACAGGCTGTCCATAGATTTTAAGTATAATACCAGTCCTTGAAGCAATAAATAGAAGCAAGTGGACTTAGAAGATTCCAAGATGGAGGAGGAGGGAGGTAAGGGCCCCACACGTATCGCTGCTACCGCAGCTTCGTCAGGGGTAGTTAGCACAAAAAGACCTCATGAGGTATAAATAGAAGTACAAGGTAATTATAAATATCCTACCGGTGTGGGATCATGTGAAGAGGGAAGCGGAATTTCCACACCAACAGTCTCAGGACGCCAGAGTGTTTGTAATACACCCGGATAGAACCCAGAAGTATTGCCGTTGCCATAGCGCTGTATGCGCATGCTCCATAACGATGTCACTGGCGGCAAAGTGCAATGCTCGAGTTAGCTCAAGTAAATTGTCAGGCAGCAATACAAAGGCAGCGTGTATTGCTACCGAATGTAAAGGTTAAATCCAAAGGGTATTGCCGTTACCATAGCGCTATATGAGCATGCGCAGTGACAATGTCACTGACCACACAGCGCAAGCACTAATGCCCATGGAACGGATAATCAGATTGCAATACAGGGGCAGTATATGTCACTGTCACATGTAAAGAAGGCAATAACAGGCAAAAATCCATAGATGTGAACCATAGTAAGATCCAAAGAAAGAAACCCAAATAATAATTATGTAGTTAACGAATGTAATGGTAGTGTTGTTTGATCAGTGGCCACTGACTGTATGAAGTATGTATATGTAACATCACCAGTAAGTATAGAGAGTGAATAAATGGAAAAAATTAAATCCTGAAAAATTACGATACTCTGCAATTATTTATTCATCATTAAATTGACGTCAAATGTGGTGGCTTACGTAACGCCACACTTAAGTTTTCAGTCAGGATCATAATATAGGTTATAATTGCAACAGACGGCAATACAAAAAATATGTACATATATATATTAGAGCATGGCATGATATATGGGTCAAACCAGCCCAACGAAAAAGAAGATATAGAAACTTAATAATCAAACAAGAAAAAAGAGAGGAAAGAGTCAGCCTCAAATATCAATGAAATGAAAATTAGGCATAAAAAAGCCACATAGATGAGACATACGTCTCCTAAGTAAGTTGTTCTGAGTTCTGATGTGATTAATATACATATTAACGTTAACGATACTCCAGTAAGGTGTCCAATATCAATGTTATAACATAGCAGCCATTTTATTCTTGCTGTACCAGTCCATTTTATGTTGTCCAACCACTTCCTTGAAATCTGAAAAGAATGGTATATATACTGTAAATGTCCCCTCAGATGAAGTCAGGCACATCCACCAATGAATAGATGGACCCCAGATCACGGGACAGAATCTAGAGCTAAAATAGGATCCACACAGAATATCATCCAAGGGCACCTGTTCAAGAGAAGTTCAACCACATCCACATGATCCTCAAAGGATAGTGTATATATATGCCCCCTCAGATGGATTCGGGCACATCTCTGCTGATGGATGAATTGACACCAGGTCACGAAGCCGGATCTAGGGTAGAGATAAAATCCGCACAGAATATCCTCCATTATTACCTATTTAAGAGAAAGAGAGGACACTTCATTAGAATCCTACACGTGCCATATAGGTTATATAGCCCAGGAATCCAGTAAAAAGATGCTCCTCATTCAATCCTAATGGTGCTACAGATTGCAATACAAAGATCCACCTAGATTTAATCTGCAATAGGCGCTTTTGTAGATATCCACTCCTACCACCATAGAAAACTTTCTGTAGTCCAATGATCCGGATATTTTTTTCATCTTTAACTTTAGCCCTTTTAGAGATCATTTGATCTTTAACTTGCCTAACCGTTCACAATATCAGTAATTTTGACCAGGGGTGCCCAAACTTTAACATGCCACTGTATCTTTTGGGACATTTTATCTTACAGTTGGCTCTTATAGTATGATTAATAGCTTTGATATTATGAATCAAGGGGCTTGATCAATATTATTATGGATACGGAATCCTCTACCTATGTTACATCTAAATAAATAGTGAAAAAAAAATGTTTCTGAAAACATTTTTCTGGATTATATGTATATATCCAATCCTTATAAAGGAACATCATCTGTATTTAGGAATATAATAAAGCATTTAAATGTACCTAGCATTTATCAAAGCTCTCTATTCATTGCTATAGTAATATATGCATACAGTATATAGGGTTATTTAAAGCCTATGATGAACCCAACTGAAACTACCGATATGGTTTAGTTTAGTCTTTTTTGTGACTTCAAATCTTTAACTATTCATGTGTCCTAGTTTTAATCCTTATTGATAGAAACGGTTGTTGCATTTTTTTTTACCTTTTATGTTTTTATTAAAGACAATATTAAAAATTTAATTTTAATCTATCCCTGAACTATGTATGCAAACAGAAAAACATTACTAGTATGGATCATTCCTCTTGCAAACATGATAGCTAAGCCACGAATGCACACATTTTCAGGAGCTTTCCCCTTTTTTCAGGGTAACTGAATTTTATAGAATAAAAAGGAATTCCATATCTGTATATAATATATTCGGAAAAAGGTTGCAAAGAGATTTTGTATAGCAGATTTGGGCAACATGGGTCCCATTATGTGTAGAATAAAGTTAGTAAGGCACTGTACGGTAAGAATTTTATTTCAACAGTTAGACATTAGAGTGGTACAGTAATATTATGGTGCAGGGATGTTTAGCTCCCGCAGGACATCTTTCTATTACTACAGAAATCAGGAATTCAGAGGATGGTCGATCATGAGTGTAAGTTGAAGCATAACTTAGTTATGTAGCAAGGCAACACATCAATGTAGTTGTATATTATAGGGAACTATCAATATTCATGGGATGCATATGACTTTGCTTCAAAATATATCCAGCTGTGAGCTGCTAGAAATTGATTCCAGTAGCATACACATAGAGTATTTCCAGTTTTCTCTTTCAAGTACTGCTACATATGACATTCTAGTTTATGTTAACCTTTTCTACTTCAGATAAAAGAGATAAGTCATAAAATTATTACAATTTCTTGTTCCAAATTAAAGTCTGGTGTAGTACATTAGGGATACTATACTTTAGCCAACAAACAGACAATATAATATAAGTGTGGGAATCACTTCCTCACCAAAGCCATTGTCTATTGTTTTGTGCATTTGGACTGTTTGCACCATTAGTGCAATGCCCAGAGCACAGGAAACTAAGGACGGAATGGATATTTCTGTTTTTAATATGTCTAAATGGAAAGAGAGACCTATGCTTAACAGAGACCAGAACTGGGTTCACTTCACAGTTTTTATGCTTGTTTGGCATACTGTGTCCTCTAGGATGTTTTCCAGTCTAGTATACCTCATGACCAAGCACTTCCATTTTTATCAAACACTAGCTGAAGAGCCCGGCGCTGCCAGGGCATAGTAACTATCTGTGGTTTGTGATAACAAATTATAATGGTTACATTGTACATAAAACATTTCACATCATATACATTACAGTGGCCCTTGAGGAAGCAGCTCTTGCCTCCCTTTCTGAGGTAATGCGCCATCACCATTTCGTTGAAGCAAAATTTTTCTTTTTTGAAGACCACAATATAAAAATGTGCAGGTGCAGTATTTAAAATAGAAAACACGTCACTGAAGGTTCAGTGGCCTGTCATTTAAGCCCAGATTACCAAAACCTATCTGCATATCGGCACCCCCTGGAGCACTAGCATTTCATTAACTTAGAACTTCAAACACAGATTAACAAAAGAAACATAAAACGGATTTCTCCAACCCAGGTATCATTTTAATTGGTGTAACATCGCCAACCTGACAATGCCTGTAGTTTACTTAGCAAAATCTTGATTACAGATTCCCTTTATGAGGTAATAACTCAGGAACGCTTCAACGGATCCTAGCGGTTCTGAGATTGTTTTTTCGTGACATATTGGGCTTCATGTTAGTGGTAAATTTAGGTCAATAAATTCTGCATTTATTTGTGATAAAAACAGAAATTTGGCAAAAATTTTGAAAATTTTGCAATTTTCACATTCCTTTCTGTACTCATTTCTGTAAGTCTTGGCTCCCTTTCTTCTTTCTGCAAGTCTTGCTCATTGAGGCTTAATACAGCTTTTCTCTTAGAGAAAACAGATTTCAACCTTGTGGGAAGGTAATACCATTTAGTTAGAAATTTTAAAGGACTAATTTAGAGTGGCATTAGGGGATTTATTATGATGGAATATAGGCTGAACTGGATGGACAAATGTCTTTTTTCGGCCTTACTAACTATGTTACTATGTTACTATGTTAGTTGTAGATGTATTAATAATTTTAAAGCGAATCTTTCATCAAGATTTTGCTAAGTAAACTACAGGCATTGTCAGGTTGGCGATGTTACACCAATTAAAATGATACCTGGGTTGGAGAAATCTGATTTATGTTTCTATTTTTAATCTGTGTTTGAAGTTCTAAGTTAATGAAATGCTAGTGCTCCAGGGGGTGCCGGTATGCAGATCGGTTTTGGTGATCTGGGCTTAAATGACAGGTCACTGAACCTTCAGTGACGTGTTTTCTATTTTAAATACTGCACCTGCGCATTTTTATATTGTGGTCTTCAAAAAAGAAAAATTTTGCTTCAACAAAACGGTGATGGCGCATGCACAATAACATCTATCAGCAAGCAATGCTCTCAATCTGCACATGCGCAGCCCACTGTGTTCCGAGGACCAGTGTGGGAACGCGCACAACAAAAAGAAATTGTCACTGTTGAACATAGCAACGCTCCCGCACTGGTACATGGAACACAACCGGCGCCATTTTGTTGAAGCAAAAGTTTTTTTAAACACAATATTAACCCCTTAGTGACTGCCGATACGATTTTTAACAGCGGCAGTTAAGGGGCCTTATTCCTCCTGCATCTCATGCTCCTTCTTTTTACATAGCCTCCTCCCGCACCTCACGCTCTTCCTTTATACACAGCATTTTTCTGCAGCACAGCTTTTCTCCTTTATAGTTGCCTCCTCCGGCAGCACCTCACACTCCTCTTCCAGATACAATTGGAAACACTTGATCCTGAGAGAAATTGCACTAGTTGCAATAAAGCGTATTGTATACACAGCCTACTTCTTCTGCAGCACCACACTTTTCTCCTTTATACGTCGTTCACATGTCATTTGGTGAGTATTTTTACCTCAGTATTTGTAAGCTAAAACTTGGAGTAAAACAATCAGAGGAAAAGCATATTAGAAACACGTCACCACTTATATTTTTCTCCCATTCATGGTTTTGGCTTTTAAATACTGAAGTAAAATACTGACCAAATACTGAAAGTGTGAATGTGGCCTTATACACAGCCTCGACCTGCTGCTCTCACTCTTCTCTATACTGCAGCAGCACCTCACTTCTCTAATTTTCCCATCACGCCTCTCATTTTCCTCCTCACATCTCTCATTTTCCCCTCACTCCTCTCATTTTCCCCTCACACCTGTCATTTTTACTTCACTCCTCTCATTTTCCACTAACACCTCTTCATTTTTACCTCATACAGTACCTCTCATTTTCACCTCACACCTCTCATTTTCCCCTCACTCCACTATTTTCCCCTCACTCCACTATTTTCCCCTCACTCCTCTCATTTTCTACTCGCTCCTCTCATTTTCACCTCACTCCTCATTTTCACCTCACTCCTCCCTTCCCCTCATACGTGCACATCAATTTCCTGTTATGAGCACAGTATTCCATGAGGCGCCTCCCTTTCCCCTGACATCATGCCTCACAGGAGCAACTCCATTTTAGACATGACAGAACTAGATGTGGCCTGTACTCTGAAGGCGGCAGCCCTGATTGTAGCTTGCAGCGGCTGGGACATCGCAGCAGGTGAGTTTTGCAGGGTGGCTTTTGTGATGAATGGAGATGAATGTGTCTCTGCCCCTGTTTGCTATCAATGTGGGCAGTGTGGATGGGG
Source organism: Ranitomeya imitator (assembly GCF_032444005.1). Lineage (NCBI taxonomy): Eukaryota > Metazoa > Chordata > Amphibia > Anura > Dendrobatidae > Ranitomeya > Ranitomeya imitator. The sequence continues at coordinate 640,357,417 of NC_091284.1, forward strand.
CTTTGCGTGTGGAGTGAGTGTGGCTATGCGGAGTGGGCGGGACTATGTGGAATGGGCATGGCTTGATACATACATACACACATACATTCATTCAGCTTTATATATAGATTTACCAAAAAGAATGTCCTCTTGGTAAACATTTGTCTGTCCAATATTACATTGTCTTAGCTGCAGTGAAAAGTGTAGACATAGACTTTTCAATCTAACTGTATGAACTAAAATATGTCAAATTGAAGTTAATTGCTTTTCTTTGGGAATCATTGAAGGAATCAATGTATGGACACATTTTCTTATACAGCTAAACATTATAGTCACAGGAGCTTTCCCTTAAATCAGTAGGCATTGAATTGGAGTTGTCATCTCCTTTCCAGCTAAAGCAGCTTCCAAGGCTTTTTCCAAGATTATGGAGTATGTCTTTTGGAATTTTTGTCCATTAATCCAGAAACACATCTGTTAGATCAGACACTGATGTTTTCAAGAGGACTTGGCTTGCAAATGTTCATCCCAAAGGTGTTTGAGGAGGCAGATCATAGCTTGATGTGAGCCAGTCAAGTTCTTCCACACCAAAACTCACCCAACCATGCATTTATGGACTTGTGGTTTTGTGCATGTGGACATAGTAATGGAGAACACAAAATTTGCTTTCCTAAATTTTTCCAACATAGTTGGAAGATTACAGTTGTCCAAAATGTCTTAACATGCTGAATCATTGAGATTTCTCTTTACTGGAACTTAGGGGCCTAGGCTAACAAAGAAACAACCATAAAACATTTTTCTTCCTTCACCAAACTTTACAGTAGGCACAATATAGTCACACAGGTAATGGTGTCTTGGCATTTTCCAAACCCAGACTGCCACATAAACATAATTTGTCACTTCACAGAACACTAGAGTCTATGATGGTGTGCGTTACACCACTCCATCCGACGCTTGGCATTATCTTTGAGATTTAAGGTGTGTATGCAGGTTCTTGGCCATGGAAACCCATGCCATAATGCTCCTGGTGCATAGGAGGTTTGTTACTCTTCAGTTATTGAGTCAGTAGAGTATTGGTAATGGCTATGCACTATGCTCTTGTGCACTTAAATTTACATGGTCTACTACTTTGTGAATTAGTTACCGTGGTTCTTAAACACTTTCACTAGTCAATAATACTACTCACAGTTGATTGTGGAATTTTAAAGAGGGAAGAAATTCGTTGTTTTCATTGTATCGGTGGCTTCCTATTACAGTATCACTTTTGGAAAAATATTTGGAGAGCCAAACTGCATGGTTCCATGATGATTTCATACGTTTGTGTCCGATGGGACTGACTGAAATACTTGGGAGCCAATACATTAAAATGTTTATGCCAGAATTCTGGAGTAACACACGTTAATAAGCCACAATATTTTTGCACAATTCAGACGTTGTTCTAAAAAAATCACAACATTTGGTGTTTATTCGCCAGTCTCAGCCAGCTCCAATAATATTGGCGGGATGGGGCGTGATTATGCCCTTCTATAAAATGTATGAAAAGTTATGCCACTTTAGAGGTGGGATTTATTCCAGAAACGTACTGCAGTCCCTGACTGCAGCACATGTCTGGCACCAACACACACCATTTATGAGATGTGCCTAATCGTCCTAATAAGGACTTTCACCTGAAGTAGGTGCGTCATACTTTAGAGAACCACTTCATTAACATTGGCATTTGCAACACATGTACTAATAAATTGGTCCCTTGGTGTCTCAATACTTTTGCCTATATAGTATATACACAGATGCATGGGCACATACATGTTTGGGGAATATCTTCAGATGAAATTTGTAAAAATTCCCCACCATGTGATGTGAACCAATCTAACTGATAACATCAAAACATATTTGAAGGAATACAAAATGCCCCAAAAATGTTAAAATCCTCACAATAGCAAAACGGAACGACCTTAGTAACACACTTCACCATCCGTACTACACAGTCCAGTTTTAATAGACCAATGTTCTAAGAAAAGGAAAGCACAGACTCTAAAGTCCAAATCTATTAAGAACGGGTGACCGCAAGGAAAGGAGGTGATTTCAGTGCATTGTATCTCTCCAGAACATCAGTTTAGTATGCTTGATCTGTGATAGCAGCCTTTCTATGTGCTCAAGCACATCTTCTCCATTTACTATTTAAGTCACTATCACTGTTGACCAGACAGACACAGAAATCCTTGGGTTAAAGCAGCCGGAATACAAAATCTTTCTAGGGAGCAACAATCTTCAGCTTGGAGTTTTCGTTATTTTAGTTGCCATTTTGCTAGTAAATGCCTGCCACAGAAACACTGCAGCATTTGACATATTTATTTTGAACCCTGCTGTTTTAAGATAGCACAGTTGATGTATGAAGGCACTTAGGATTGTGTGTGCTACAATGAAAGTAGAGTTTTATCTGATGTATTTGCAAGTATAACTGGGAAGTGAGTGCTTTAAAATAATATTTGAAATGAATCAGCTGTCACAACATTCAGTTTTTCCACCTCGCAGCAATTTGTTGCAAGTTTGAAGATGGTTCTAAATATACGTCTTATGTCAAGTGTAAACACGGCTTTACATCAACAAAAGGAGGAAATAACAGGAAGGAACAGGAAGTTTTGCATGTTGTTGGCTAATCCTAGAAGCTCGATTTATAACTGGAACATCCTGCCAGTGTTTCCTGCCTTTTGATATAACGTATGTGAAAAAAATTCCCCCCAATTTCTAGTGAAAATTGATTCTGTAACTTATAACGTCTTCTGTTAGTCCTTGGGTATTCTAGCAACAATGTGCCATAAACAATGAACTACTTGTGTCGCCGCTTGTATTTTTCTATCTACTGGCTAACACGGTACAATGATATATAGCTTTCCAGGAGAAAAGTATTGACATTTTAATGCACGCATATTATTTTCTCTATATATACATTATCATTGCTCTCTACAACATTTGTACACGATACAAAGAAAACAATATAATAATTGAAGCGTTATATCTTCTTCACATCCTGTATAGAAATCCTGTTAAAAAAATCATATGCAGATTACATTATTATGTGTACAGTTGTGCTCAAAAGTTTACATACCCTGGCAGAATTTTGGCTTTCTTGGCCTTTTTTTAGAGAATATGAATGATTACACCAACACTTTTCCTCCACTCATGGTTAGTGGTTGGGTGAAGCCATTTATGGTCAAACTACTGTGTTTTCTCTTTTTAAATCATAATGACAACCCAAAACATCCAAATGACCCTGATCAAAAGTTCACATACCTCATTTCTTAGTACCGTTTGTTGCCCCCTCTAACATCAATGAGGGCTTGAAGTCTTTTGTGTTAGTTGTGGATGAAGTTCTTCATTTTCTCAGATGGTAAAGCTGCCCACTTATCTTGGCAAAAAGCCTCCAGTTTCTGTAAATTCTTGGGCTGTCTAGCATGAACTGTGCACTTGAGATCTTCCCAGAATGGCTCAATGATTTTGAGGTCAGGAGACTGAAATGGCCATTCCAGAACATTCACTTTGCTTTGCTGTAGCCAATGACATATCGACTTGGCCTTGTATTTTGGATTGTTGTCCTGTTGGAACGTTCCAGTACATGCGCAGCTTCCGGGCTGAAGAGTGCGAATTTGCCTCCAATATTTGCTGATAACGCGCTGCATTCATCTTTCCTTCAACTTTGATCAAGTTTCTTGAGCCTTTGTAGCTCACACGTCCCCAAAACATCAGCGATCCACCTCCATGTTTTACAGTAGGAAAGGTGTTCCTTTCATCATAGGCCTCGTTGACCTCTTTTTAAATGTAACATTTATGGTTGTGGCCAAAAAGTTAACACAGGACTGGCAAGGTAAGGCAGGAACACAGATCTGGCAGGAGACAGCAGGAACACAGGACTGGCAGGACACGGCAGGAACACAGGACTGGCAGGACATGGCAAAAACACAGGACTGGCAGGACACGGCAGGAACACAGGACTGGCAGGACACGGCAAACAGAGACAGTAAGAGACACAGCAAAGATTCACAGATCTGAGCCTAGGAACCTAAGCGGATGCTGGCGGTAAGACAGCAAACGCAATAGATGCAAAGGCGTCTGAGCAGGCAAGGTGCTGGGAAGAAGTACCCAATGGGTGCTGCCATATTGGAGGCGGAGCCGCCAGGTCACGAAGCCACCTCCCAGAAACCACAGCGACGAAAGGAGCGCGTCTGTGCATGCGCGGAGCGCAGAATGGACGAGTGCCGGAGAAGCTGGAAGACGGAGAGCAGGAGGGAGCATCGGGAGCACGCGGCCAGACAGGTCAGTATGAGGAAGCGGCATAACAGATGCCCTAGACAGTTGGGTATGATCTCATTTCAAACAATGCCATCAGGGTTACCATCACTTTTTATCTGCCATTTTTGTTGCATACTGGATGGAAATGATGACTCAGAACCTTTCTTATTGCAAGGGGGTCTTATTGTGGCTTTTTGTGTAATTCACCTTCCAGGAAACTCATCCTAGTCTAGTGCCTCGTCTCTATGTAGGTTTTAGACTGATACAGGCACCATGCAGTAGTAGTAGGTTATTAATGAAGGGATTCTACTCTATAAAAAAGTATTAAATATCTAATTCAACCTCAGACAATGTGGGTAAATTGAGTACACTGCATGTGAGTTATCATGCTAAGCAGTTCTCACAGTTTAATAGAGACTATTTTCTGGTGTGAATTTGTGTGTTTTAGTTGTTTAGAGTAGAAAAATGGCAATATATTTCTTAAAATGTTACTATGGAAAACCATTGCACAATGCAGCCATAAAAAATGCATGTTAAATATAATTGCATAGAAGTTTTATATTGAAGCCAGTAGGAGAAAAAACAGTGAAAAAATCCAACAAAGAGCACAAATAGAGCTTGCTGCAGTTTCCAAAAAATACAGCATGTCATTAAAAACACATAGGTGTAAACAGCAAGGTACGAGTAGGATTTAATAAACCACCATTAACCACAAAGCAATATCCTGCTAATGATTTATTTTTGGAGCAAAAGCTGAACTATTTCCTTTATATATTCTTGCCAGATAACAATTGCATATGTAAACATACAGTCTGATCTACATGATAAAATGAACACGTAGATGGGAATTTGTTATAATATAAATAGGAAATGAAAATAGACTAGCATGCAGCAGCAATGTAAGCATGAACATATAGAAATAGTCGTATAATAGATATAGTATTAAAGAGAATCTGTCACCCCATTTTTCGCATACAAGCTGCAGCCATCGCCATTAGGGGCTTATCTACAGCAGGCGCCTGTGCACTGCAGTATTTTGCCGTGCCCTCATCAGGGCAGATCAGTACGCCTGCGCAGGAGCGACGATATAAGCAAGGAAGAGGTCATCATCGCATGAAGATGGGGGGTGCCGGACCCCAACCTGCGATGCCCATTAGACCAGGAGAGCACCGGATCGCCCCTGGGTGAGCAAAATCTAACTTGTTTTTCTTATTCTATGTGTTACCTTGATGAAGGAGCCGTAGTGCTCTGAAACCTGTTGAATAAAGTCGCTTTTTCATTGGATTACTTAATTGTACTTCTAATTTTATAAGCGGCACAGAGAAGAATCTATATCCCATTTTTTTATGCAATAAAACATTGCATAGCACTCGGACCAGTATTCATCTATGGGGCAGCTCACATAATTGATTTTTTTGTTGGCCGTTTACAATGTGCAAGTATAATCGCAGCATGCTGGTATTGTCACCAACACTCGTCCGAGCTTCGGCTCAATCACACTCATATGAGCCTATGGCTGCGAGTGAGACAACGCACATCACTCGGATATCATCCGAGCAATGTGCGATATATACCCTGACCCCGGTAATGGAGGAGATGGAGAAATTAATTTCCCCACCTCCTCCGCATCTGTGCTCTGATCCTCTCTGTGCGAGAGACTCGGTGCACAGACGCATGATACTCGGCTCCTGCTCGCAGCAGAAAAGGAGTCATTAGTATATCGCATCCGATGCTCTCACATAGGATGCCATAAGCTAGTCTGACTCCGGCCTTACTGCCACAATGCTCTGAGAGTTATTGTACTAAAGATATTTGGAAAAAAGTGTTCCTTTCCATTTCCTTTCTTTTCCTTATTCTTTCCTATCCTTTTTGATATCCTTTCCCTTTCCACCCTCTTTTCCTCTCATTTCTTTTCCTTTCTTTTCCTTCCCTTTCCTTTACCTTTCCTTTCCCAGCATCACAGCATCAGTCTTGTCCATAGGAAAATTCTAGCATTGCATTTCAGCATATTGAATCTCTTCATCTTTAATTTTTCCGTACCTCATTGTCCATAGAAAAGTTTTATGGAAAAGTTTAATCTTTTGCAAAGGCACCTTTAACCGCTTTCTGGTATTGGATGTACTATCCTGTCAATGTGACCTGGGACTTAATTCCGATGGATGGAATAGTACGTCATATGCAATCAGCCGCACTCACAGGGGGAGAGCAACTGATCGCAGCTGAGTGTCAGCTGATTCTCACAGCTGACACCCGGCACTAAGTGTCAGGAGCGGTCACGGACCTCTCCCGGCACTTTAACCCCTAGAACAATGCGATCAAACAGCATTCTGCAGCCGGAAGACAGGCTGACAGCCCCTCTGCCTTTGGATCGGAGACCCCGTTGCCATGGAGACCCGATGTTGTCATGTTGATATTCGGGTCTCCAGACCTGAGAGACTTCCTGTCATGCGCAGTGATGACCAGGAAGTCTCTCAGGCCAGTGTAATAGAAGCTGCAGTGCTGACAGCTTATTTAGTATGCAGATGTGCATGCTATAGAAGCGATCAGCCTGCACAAAATTAGTTTCCCATAGTGGATAAAGAGTAAAACTAAGAATGAATTTGATTTTTTTTTTTAAGTTGTAAAAATGTCTAAAAAAAATAATAAAAAAATAATAATAAAAAGATCAATATTTATTCCATCGATAAATAAATATTTGAATTAAAAAGAAAATCTAAACAATAAAAGTACACATATTTAGTAACGACCCGACCTACAAAACTGTCCCACTAGTTAATCCCTTTAGTTAACACCATTAAAAAAACACAAAAAGAAATACAAGGCAAAAAAACAATGCTTTATTACCATAAAGCCGAACAAAAAGTAGAATAACACACAATCAAAAAGGCAGATATAAATAAACACAGTATCACTGAAAACGTCATCTTGTCTAGCAAAAAAAAAGCCACATTATAGCTCCATCATTTGAAAAATAAAAATGTTATAGCTCTCAGAATAAATAATTATTTTTTATATAAAAGTCTTTATTGTACACACCAAAACATTAAAAAATTATATAAATGATGTATCGCTGTAATCGTACTGACCCAAAGAATAAAACTGCTTTATCAATTTTACCACATGCTGAACGGTATAAACGCCTCCCCCAAAAGAAATTCATGAATTGCTGATTTTTGTTCATTCTGCCTCACAAAAATCATAATAATAAGAGATCACAAAATGTCATGTGCCCAAAAATGGTACCAATAAAAAAGAAAACTCATCCCACAAAAAACAAGACCTCACATGACTCTGTGAGCCAAAATATGGAACAATTATAGCTCTCAAAATGTGGTGATACAAAAACTGATGATGACAAAACAGAATTGGTATTATAGATGATAAAAGCAAGAAAAATCAGCAATTTTTTTTAACCTGGGGGTAGGGTCACATGAGTGTATAAAAAAAAATAATCCATTCATCAAATTTCATCCAGAAAAGTGGGACAATTCTTTTCTCAATTGCAATCTGGTTACAATCCATTTTTGACAGCAGTAGAAATTAATATCTGACAAGACCATTTACAGTTTGCTATATTGCAGAATTGCTATGTTTCAATAAAAATTAGATGCTGTACTGTGCCTGCTTATCGTATCTGATTTTTTTTATGCACCATAGACTTAAATGCGTGAGTCTCATCATATTTATGGAAGAAACTAGTGCAGGCTGCACACATGCTGCAGATTTAGTCAGTGAAAAATAGCCCATCTACACTGTCCTATTGAATAACATTGATCCGAGTGCTGTCCCATTTATTCAAGGATAACACTCAGACCAAAAACACGAATACGGTCATGTGAACAAGCTGTATACCTGAGATTCTCAGCTTCAGGCTTATTAATAACACGCATGGTATCCAGTGTTTGATCGGATAGCACACTGACCCACGTAATTGAATACATCTGTTCAGATAAACAATTTTTCTTACATTCCGACTAGCCATGAGAAAAAAAAGCATAACATATGGAGATCACATGGAAGGTTACATGGACATAAAAACCCAACAGTGGCGTCCGCTAGTGTGGCACAGCATGCACTTCTGTGCATATTAGTTTCCTCTGATACCCCAATTGTGGTGTCGATCGCAAGAGGTCTACACTAACTCTAATCCTGTGTCCTGGGATAGAGTTCTGTGGTTCCTTGCTTACGCTTTCTGTGCGGTACCGCGACCCTGTGACTCAGGGCCGGCTCCAGGTTTTTGAGGGCCCCGGGCGAAAGAGTCTCAGTGGGCCCCCCCTTTAACACATACCCCGATTCATGATCGCATATAAACACAGCCATGTAGTATATAACACTGGCCACGTAGTATATAGCAGCCCACATAGTATATAGCAGCCCACGTAGTATATAGCAGCGCAGCCCACGTAGTATATAGCAGCGCAGCCCACGTAGTATATAGCAGCGCAGCCCACGTAGTATATAGCAGCGCAGGCCACGTAGTATATACCAGCGCAGCCCACGTAGTATATAGCAGCGCAGCCCACGTAGTATATACCAGCGCAGCCCACGTAGTATATAGCAGCGCAGCCCACGTAGTATATAGCAGCACAGCCCACGTAGTATATAGCAGCGCAGCCCACGTAGTATATAGCAGCGCAGCCCACGTAGTATATAGCAGCGCAGCCCACGTAGTATATAGCAGCGCAGCCCACGTAGTATATAGCAGCGCAGCCCACATAGTATATAGCAGCGCAGCTCACGTAGTATATAGCAGCGCAGCCCACGTAGTATATAACAGCACCACTCACTCAGACACTGGTAGGACAAGGAGCTCCTCCCGAATCTGCCTCATAAATTCAGCAGCACGGCAGCCAGCCAGGGGCGGAGAGCAGAGCAGAGAATGTGCACTCTCCGCCCACAAACAATGTCACACTGGCTGCCTTCTCTTAACCCCTATGTGTGCCTGCCTGGCTGCACTCACTGAGTGAGAAGATGCTTGTGTCAGAGCTGGCACATAGGGGTTAAGAGATCGCAGCCAGCAGTGACTTTGTGGGCGGAGAGAGCACGTTATCTCCTGCTCTGCTCTCCCAGCTGTATCTATGACAGCATGAGTGGGCCCCCCTCTCTCCCCAGGGCCCCGGCATTTGCCCAGGTGCGCCGGGTGCTGACGCCGGCCCTGCTGTGACTTAACAGGGATCACTTTCTTCATACAGGGTGAAGTTAACCCATGTGTGTATCCTCATTGTACAGCCATATAGTCCGTCATTACTTAGCAGCAGGTTCCATCTCTGCACGGTGGACCCCGGGCTGCGAACGCACCTTATTATATCTATTTAATTATTTGGTGCGTTCCGCTAGCCCTAACAAGACGTTTGCGGCATATGCCTGGGTTTCTGCCATCTGTGCAGAGTTGTTCTTTGTGTAGGAATAATAGCTTCATCAAGGGCACATTGCAATGTTTCATTTTAATGTTTCAGTGCAGAGTCTGGACTTGAAAGGTAGGAGATTGGGGCTAATGATGACTGCAAATTCTTCATAAGTTTCTGAATGTTATTGGCACATATATTTCTATATGTGTGTGGAAAGTGGGGGTGCCCTGAGCGCGGGTGACAGTTTTTGACAGAGGATGAAAGAATGTTGTAGTCAGAGAGCAGAGAGGGAATCACCAAGGGGTATTTTAAAGTTCTCCACGATGAGGGTGGGGATGTCACTGGAAAGGAACTGTGAGAGTCAGGTAGCAAAGTGATCTAGGAACAGATGGGAGGTGCCAGGAGAGTGATAGACAACTGCCACTTTCAGGGAGAAGAGCCGATAGAGTATGACAGCGTGGACCTCAAATACAGGGAAGATAAGTGACAGTACCAGGGAGAGGATAACCTGAAAAGTACATTTTGTAGAGAGGAACAGATCAATATTTCCACCTGGTCTGTTGTCAGGCCTGGGAATATGTGAAAAATGAAGGTCACCATACAAGAGTGCGGCAGAGGCAGTGGTGTCTGACTGCTGTTTCCAGGTTTCAATAAGAGCCAGAAGGTTAAGGGAATTTGAAAGGAAAAAGTTATGGATGTAGTAGTGATTGGGTTCAATATGGTTTAAGATTGTAAAAAAAGTAAAAGAACTGTACATAGGAGAGAAGAAAAGAGAGGGACTGATATGGATTGAGTGCATAGATTATGTAAAAAGGTGGTAGATGTGAGTGATTACAGGAGCTAGCAGGCAAATTATACAAATACATACCATGAGTGTATTTTGTAATGCAATTGACCTGGAACCAAGTTTCTTGCATGTCTTACCTGTCTCCTACCCTGTCTAACTGCCATGTTTAACTTAACTGGCACTTTAAAAAAAATGGTACTTTGATAAAATCAGCATAAATGACCCCGGCATAAATTCTTCCACTTACCTCTGACCAAATATATAGGAGATGTGTTCTTAAGTCTTACAGTCTAACACTAATTTAACTCTTAATCAATCAACTAACTTAAAGGGAACCTGTCACCCCGTTTTTTCAGTATGAGATAAAGATACTGTTAAATAGAGCCTGAGCTGTGCGTTACTATAGTGTATTTTGTGCACCCTGATTCCCCACCTATGCTGCCGAAATAACTTACCAAAGTCACCGTTTTCGCCTGTCAATCAGGCTGGTCTGGTCAGATGGGCGTGGTGACATCGCTGTTTCTTCCCCCAGATCTTGCATATCTTTCCGTTGGTGGCGTAGTGGTTTGCGCATGCCCAACTTCTGAATCCACTGCGCAGGCGAAGAAAAAACACACGATCGGCGCTCTTTCCCTGGTGATCGGTGGGGACGGCCATCTTCCTGAGGCCGCGCGTGCGCATATGGAGTCCTCTGCTGCCCGGGGCTTCAGGAAAATGGCCGCGGGATGCTGCACGTGCGCAGATGGAGATCGCGGCGGCCAGCAGAGGACTCCATATGCGCACGCGCGGCCTCAGGAAGATGGCCGCCCCCACCGATCACCAGGGAAAGAGCGCCGATCGCGTGTTTTTTCTTTGCCTGCGCAGTGGATTCAGAAGTTGGGCATGCGCAAACCACTACGCCACCAACAGAAAGATATGCAAGATCTGGGGGAAGAAACAGCGATGTCACCACGCCCATCTGACCAGACCAGCCTGATTGACAGGCGAAAACGGCGACTTTGGTAAGTTATTTTGGCAGCATAGGTGGGGAATCAGGGTACACAAAATACACTATAGTAACGCACAGCTCAGGCCCTATTTAACAGTATTTTTATCTCATACTGAAAAAACCGGGTGACAGGTTCCCTTTAAGAGAGCAGGAAGCAATAAATGCAGAGACAAACAAGCAATCTTGCAGCTTAACATGTATCATAAGCTGTAAAAGTAAGTGATATGACCTTACAGCATCAGGGATTAAATAATGAAATGTATATACCATTGAATAATTTTACAGACATGGGGATGAGATGCAGTCTTCAGAGTGATTAAACACAGCAAATTAATGAAATGCTTATACCTTTGTTTATCACAAAACTTTATTAGGTAATGAAATACAGGCAAGGGAAAAAGGAAAAAGGAACCATACCTGCATGTAAGACAAATGTTCCACCTGGCAAAGGATTTTGCGTCGAGGCAGGGACGCAGGTACTCTGGATTCCCTGTATATATTGGTATCCATTCAAGGTAAAATATCAGTTAATACCATTTTTTGACCATTGTTATCTATGTGTTATTTACTGTATGTATCTTGATGCCAAACTACATGGTTTAGCTTTAGCAGAGTATTATATGCATGATTATTACACAACTAAATGGTGGCCCGATTCCAACGCATCAGGTATTCTAGAATATGTATGTAGTTTATTTATGAAGTTTTCAGAATAATGCAATTTATACACAGAATTCGGCCGGCCGCGAGCAATTAGCTAAGTGTGGTTCAAATTCCGCGCCAATTCGCTGGCGGACTGCGACTGTCGCTGATTGTTTGCGGCCGGGCATGACCAATCAGTGAAGCCAGGGCCGTCTCCAGATTTTTAAGGGCCCCGGGCGAAAGAGTCTCAGTGGGCCTCCCTCTTAACCACATACCACGATTCATGGTGCACAGAAACAGCAGAGAAATATAGCGCAGCCAAGTAGCGTATAACACAGCCCACATAGTATATAACAGCCCACGTAGTATATAGCAGAGCCACGTAGTAGATAACACAGCCACGTAGTATATAGCAGAGCCACGTAGTATATAACACAGCCACGTAGTATATTGCCCAGCCACATAGTATATAGCACAGCCCACATAGTAAATCGCCCAGCCACGTAGTATATAGCAAAGCCACACAGTATATAACACAGCCCATGTAGTATATAGCACAGCCACGTAGTATATAGCACAGCCATGTAGTATAAAGCACAGCCCACATAGTTTATAGCACAGCCCATGTAGTATATAGCACAGCCCACATAGTATATAGCACAGGCACGTAGTATATTGCCCAGCCACGTAGTATATTGCCCAGCGACAAAGTACATTGCCCAGCGTCGTATTATATTGCCAAGCCACACAGTATATTGCCTGTTGTGAATTCTGTTGTCGAGCTCCCTCCTGTGGTCATGAATGGTACTTCGGTGAGTTCGGTCCGTGGGCTCCCTCTGGTGGCTGTGAGTGGAGCTGCTGCTTCTGAGGTTCCTTACACAGGTGACGTGGTTTATCCTTTGGTTGGCTTCTCTATTTAACTCCACTCAGATCGTTTCTCCATGCCAGCTGTCAATGTTTTAGCATTGGTTCAGTTTGCTCCTGGATCTGTCTGGTGTCCTGTCTTCTCCTGCAGAAGCTAAGTTCCTGATTGTTATTATTGTTCTTGTTTCTTTGTCCAGCTGGTTATCTTGATTTTGTCTTGCTAGCTGGAAGCTCTGGGATGCAGGGTGGCACCCCTGCATCGTGAGTCGGTGCGGAGGACCCTTTTGCACACTCTGCGTGGTCTTTTGTAGGCTTTTGTACTGACCGCAAAGATTCCTTTCCTATCCTCTGTCTATTTAGTAAGTCGTGCCTCCCTTTGCTGAAACCTATCTCATTTCTGCGTTTGTGACTTTCATCTTTACTCACAGTCATTACATGTGGGGGGCTGCCTATTCCTTTGGGGAATTTCTCTGAGGCAAGGTAGGCTTTATTTTCTTCTCTAGGGCTAGCTAGCTCTTAGGCTGTGACGAGTTGCCTAGGGAGCGTCAGGAGCGCTCCACGGCTATCTCTAGTGTGTGTGATAGGATTAGGGCTTGCGGTCAGCAGAGCTCCCACATCCCAGAGCTCGTCCTGTATGAGTTTAACTATCAGGTCGGGTGCTCCTTACCACCAGGTCATAACAGTACAGCTGGCCCGACGTATTAATGCATCTCAATAGAGGGATAAGAGAAGTTCTGAGATCATTTTTTTTTCTTTGCACTGTGTTTTGTCTTTCTTTTCCCCTAGACCTTTGGGTGGTTCAGGACAGAGGTGTAGAGATGGACATTCAAGGTCTGTCCTCTTGTGTGGATCATCTCACTGCAAGGGTACAAAACATTCAAGATTTTGTGGTTCAGAATCCAATGTTAGAGCCTAGAATTCCTACTCCTGATTTATTTTCTGGAAATAGATCTAAGTTTCTGAATTTCAAAAATAATTGTAAACTGTTTCTTGCTTTGAAACCCCGCTCCTCTGGTGACCCCGCTCAACAAGTAAAAATCATTATTTCTTTATTACGTGGTGGCCCTCAAGACTGGGCATTTTCCCTTGCGCCAGGAGATCCTGCATTGCGTGATGTTGATGCGTTTTTTCTGGCACTAGGATTGCTTTATGATGAACCAAATTCCGTGGATCAGACAGAGAAAATCTTGCTGGCTTTGTGTCAGGGTCAGGATGAGGCGGAGGTGTACTGTCAGAAGTTTAGAAAGTGGTCTGTGCTTACTCAGTGGAATGAATGTGCCCTGGCGGCAATTTTCAGAAAGGGTCTTTCTGAAGCCCTTAAGGATGTCATAGTGGGATTTCCCACGCCTGCTCGTCTGGATGAGTCTATGTCATTGGCCATTCAGATCGATCGGCGCTTGCGTGAGCGCAAAGCTGTGCACCATTTGGCGGTGTTCTCTGAGAATAGGCCTGAGCCTATGCAGTGTGATAGAACTTTGACCAGAGCTGAACGGCAAGAACACAGACGTCGGAATGGACTGTGTTTTTACTGTGGTGACTCCACTCATGCTATCTCCGATTGTCCTAAGCGCTCTAAGCGGTTCGCTAGGTCGGCCACCATTGGTACGGTACAGTCTAAATTTCTTTTGTCCGTTACTCTGATTTGCTCTCTGTCGTCATATTCTGTTATGGCATTTGTGGATTCAGGCGCTGCCCTGAATTTGATGGACTTGGAGTTTGCCAGGCGCTGTGGTTTTTCCTTGGAGCCCTTGCAGCATCCTATTCCATTGGGAGGAATTGATGCTATGCCTTTGGCCAAGAATAAACCTCAATACTGGACGCAATTGACCATGTGCATGGCTCCTGCACATCAGGAGGATATTCGCTTTTTGGTGTTGCATAATCTGCATGATGTGGTCGTTTTGGGGTTGCCATGGCTACAGGTCCATAATCCAGTGTTGGATTGGAAATCTATGTCTGTGTCCAGCTGGGGTTGTCAAGGGGTACATGGTGATGTTCCATTGTTGTCAATTTCGCCTTCCACTCCTTCTGAAGTCCCTGAGTTTTTATCAGATTACCGGGATGTATTTGAGGAGCCCAAATCCGGTGCCCTACCTCCTCATAGGGACTGCGATTGTGCTATTAATTTGATTCCCGGTAGTAAGTTTCCTAAGGGCCGACTGTTTAATCTATCTGTGCCAGAGCACGCTGCTATGCGGAGTTATATAAAGGAATCCTTGGAGAAGGGTCATATTCGCCCGTCGTCGTCACCATTGGGAGCAGGGTTCTTTTTTGTGGCCAAGAAGGATGGCTCTTTAAGACCTTGTATTGATTACCGCCTTCTTAATAAGATCACAGTCAAATTTCAGTATCCTTTGCCGCTGATGTCTGATCTGTTTGCTCGAATTAAGGGGGCTAGTTGATTCACCAAGATAGATCTTCGAGGGGCGTATAATCTGGTGCGAATTAAACAGGGCGATGAATGGAAAACAGCATTTAATACGCCCGAGGGCCATTTTGAGTACCTGGTTATGCCATTCGGGCTTTCTAATGCTCCATCTGTGTTTCAGTCCTTTATGCATGACATCTTCCGAGAGTACCTGGATAGATTCATGATTGTATATTTGGATGACATTTTGGTCTTTTCGGATGATTGGGAGTCTCATGTGAAGCAGGTCAGAATGGTGTTCCAGGTTCTTCGTGCTAATTCCTTGTTTGTGAAGGGGTCTAAGTGTCTCTTTGGAGTTCAGAAGGTTTCATTTTTGGGTTTCATTTTTTCCCCTTCTACTATCGAGATGGACCCTGTTAAGGTCCAGGCCATTTATGATTGGACTCAGCCGACATCTGTGAAGAGCCAACAGAAGTTCCTGGGCTTTGCTAATTTTTACCGTCGCTTCATCGCTAATTTTTCTAGTGTTGCTAAACCGTTGACTGATTTGACCAAGAAAGGTGCTGATGTGGTCAATTGGTCCTCTGCGGCTGTAGAGGCTTTTCAGGAGTTGAAGCGTCGTTTTTCTTCTGCCCCTGTGCTGTGCCAGCCAGATGTTTCGCTTCCGTTTCAGGTCGAGGTTGATGCTTCTGAGATTGGAGCAGGGGCTGTTTTGTCGCAAAGAAGTTCTGATGGCTCGGTGATGAAACCATGTGCCTTCTTTTCTAGAAAATTCTCGCCTGCTGAGCGCAATTATGATGTTGGCAATCGAGAGTTGTTGGCCATGAAATGGGCATTCGAGGAGTGGCGACATTGGCTTGAAGGAGCTAAACATCGCGTGGTGGTCTTGACGGATCACAAGAATTTGACTTATCTCGAGTCTGCCAAACGGTTGAATCCTAGACAGGCTCGATGGTCGCTCTTTTTCTCCTGTTTTGATTTTGTGGTTTCATACCTTCCGGGATCTAAGAATGTGAAGGCTGATGCCCTGTCAAGGAGTTTTGTGCCTGACTCTCCGGGTGTTCCGGAGCCGGCGGGTATTCTTAAAGAGGGGGTAATTTTGTCTGCCATCTCCCCTGATTTGCGGCGCGTGCTGCAGAAGTTTCATGCTGATAGACCTGACCGTTGTCCTACGGAGAAACTGTTTGTCCCTGATAGATGGACTAGTAGAGTTATCTCTGAGGTTCATTGTTCGGTGTTGGCTTGTCATCCTGGAATCTTTGGTACCAGAGATTTGGTGGCTAGATCCTTTTGGTGGCCTTCTCTGTCACGGGATGTGCGTTCTTTTGTGCAGTCCTGTGGGACTTGTGCTCGGGCTAAGCCCTGCTGTTCTCGTGCCAGTGGGTTGCTTTTGCCCTTGCCGGTCCCGAAGAGGCCCTGGACGCATATTTCCATGGATTTTATTTCTGATCTCCCTGTTTCTCAAAGGATGTCGGTCATTTGGGTGGTTTGTGATCGCTTCTCTAAGATGGTCCATTTGGTACCCTTGTCTAAATTGCCTTCCTCCTCTGATTTGGTGCCATTGTTTTTCCAGCATGTGGTTCGTTTGCATGGCATTCCGGAGAACATCGTCTTGGACAGGGGTTCTCAGTTTGTTTCAAGGTTTTGGCGGTCCTTTTGTGCTAAGATGGGCATTGACTTGTCTTTTTCTTCGGCTTTCCATCCTCAGACTAATGGCCAAACCGAACAAACTAATCAGACTTTGGAGACATATCTGAGATGCTTTGTTTCTGCTGATCAGGATGATTGGGTGTCCTTTTTGCCTTTGGCTGAGTTCGCCCTTAATAATCGGGCCAACTCAGCTACTTTGGTTTCTCCTTTTTTCTGCAATTCTGGTTTCAATCCTCGTTTCTCTTCAGGGCAGGTTGAGCCTTCGGACTGTCCTGGTGTGGATACTGTGGTGGACAGGTTGCAGCAGATATGGACTCATGTGGTGGACAATTTGACATTGTCCCAGGAGAAGGCTCAACATTTCGCTAACCGCCGGCGCTGTGTTGGTCCCCGACTTCGGGTTGGGGATTTGGTTTGGTTGTCATCTCGTCATGTTCCTATGAAGGTTTCCTTTCCTAAGTTTAAGCCTCGTTTCATTGGGCCATATAAGATTTCTGAAATTCTGAATCCTGTGTCATTTCGTTTGGACCTTCCAGCTTCTTTTGCCATCCATAATGTGTTCCATAGGTCGTTGTTGCGGAGATACGTGGCGCCTATGGTTCCCTCCGTTGATCCTCCTGCCCCGGTGTTGGTCGAGGGGGAGTTGGAGTATGTGGTGGAAAAGATCTTGGATTCTCGTGTTTCGAGACGGAAACTCCAGTACCTGGTCAAGTGGAAGGGTTATAGTCAGGAGGATAATTCCTGGGTTTTTGCCTCTGATGTTCATGCTGCCGATCTAGTTCATGCCTTTCATTTGGCTCATCCTGATCGGCCTGGGGGCTCTGGTTAGGGTTCGGTGACCCCTCCTCAAGGGGGGAGGTACTGTTGTGAATTCTGTTGTCGAGCTCCCTCCTGTGGTCATGAACGGTACTTCGGTGAGTTCGGTCCGTGGGCTCCCTCTGGTGGCTGTGAGTGGAGCTGCTGCTTCTGAGGTTCCTTACACAGGTGACGTGGTTTATCCTTTGGTTGGCTTCTCTATTTAACTCCACTCAGATCGTTTCTCCATGCCAGCTGTCAATGTTTTAGCATTGGTTCAGTTTGCTCCTGGATCTGTCTGGTGTCCTGTCTTCTCCTGCAGAAGCTAAGTTCCTGATTGTTATTATTGTTCTTGTTTCTTTGTCCAGCTGGTTATCTTGATTTTGTCTTGCTAGCTGGAAGCTCTGGGATGCAGGGTGGCACCCCTGGATCGTGATTCGGTGCGGAGGACCCTTTTGCACACTCTGCGTGGTCTTTTGTAGGTTTTTATGCTGACCGCAAAGATTCCTTTCCTATCCTCTGTCTATTTAGTAAGTCGTGCCTCCCTTTGCTGAAACCTATCTCATTTCTGCGTTTGTGACTTTCATCTTTACTCACAGTCATTACATGTGGGGGGCTGCCTATTCCTTTGGGGAATTTCTCTGAGGCAAGGTAGGCTTTATTTTCTTCTCTAGGGCTAGCTAGCTCTTAGGCTGTGACGAGGCGCCTAGGGAGCATCAGGAGCCCTCCACGGCTATTTCTAGTGTGTGTGATAGGATTAGGGCTTGCGGTCAGCAGAGCTCCCACATCCCAGAGCTCGTCCTGTATGAGTTTAACTATCAGGTCGGGTGCTCCTAACCACCAGGTCATAACAATTGCCCAGCCATGTAGTACAGTTAGGTCCATATATATTTGGACAGAGACAACATTTTCTAATTTTGGTTATAGACATTACCACAATTAATTTTAAACAAAACAATTCAGATGCATTTGAAGTTCTGACTTTCAGCTTTCATTTGAGGGTATCCACATTAAAATTGGATAAAGGGTTTAGGAGTTTCAGCTCCTTAACATGTGCCTCCCTGTTTTTAAAGGGACCAAAAGTAATTGGACAATTGACTCCAAGGCTATTTCATGGACATGTGTGGGCAATCCCTTCATTATGTCATTCTCAATTAAGCAGATAAAAGGAATTGGAGTTGATTTGAGGTGCGGTGCCTGCATTTGGAAGGTTTTGCTGTGAAGTAAACATGCGGTCAAAGGAGCTCTCCATGCAGGTGAAACAAGCCATCCTTAAGTTGCAAAAACAGAAAAAACCCATCCGAGAAATTGCTACAATATTAGGAGTGGCAAAATCTACAGTTTGGTACATCCTGAGAAAGAAAGAAAGCACTGGTGAACTCATCAATGCAAAAAGACCTGAGCGCCCACGGAAGACAACGGTGGTGGATGATCGCAGAATAATATCCATGGCGAAGAGAAACCCCTTCACAACAGCCAACCAAGTGAACAACCCTCTCCAGGAGGTAGGCGTATCAATAACCAAATCTACCATAAAGAGAAGACTGCATGAAAGTAAATACAGAGCGTTCACTGCACGGTGCAAGCCACTCATAAGCATCAAGAATAAAAAGGCTAGACTGGACTTTGCTAAAAAACATCTAAAAAAGCCAGCACAGTTCTGGAAGAACATTCTTTGGACAGATGAAACCAAGATCAACCTCTACCAGAATGATAGAAAGAGAAAAGAATGGCGAAGGCGTGGTACAGCTCATGATCCAAAGCATACCACATCATCTGTAAAACACAGCGGAGGCAGTGTGATGGCTTGGGCATGCATGGCTGCCAGTGGCACTGGGTCACTAGTGTTTATTGATGATGTGACACAGAACAGAATCAGGCGAATGAATTCTGAGGTATTCAGAGACATACTGTGTGCTCAGATCCAGCCAAATGCAGCAAAACTGATTTGTCGTTGTTTCATACTACAGATGGACAATGACCCAAAACATAAAGCCAAAGCAACCCAGGAGTTTATTAAAGCAAAGAAGCGGAATATTCTTGAATGGCCAAGTCAGTCACCTGATCTCAACCCAAATGAGCATGCATTTCACTTGTTAAAGACTAAACTTCAGACAGAAAGGCCCACAAACAAACAGCAACTGAAAACCACCGCAGTGAAGGCCTGGCCGAGCATCAAAAAGGAGGAAACACAGCGCCTGGTGATGTCCATGAGTTGAAGACTTCAGGCAGTCATTACCTACAATGGGTTTTCCACCAAGTTCTAAAAATGAACATTTTATTTAAAATTATTGAACCTGGCCAATTACTTTTGGTCCCTTTAAAAACAGGGTGGCACATGTTAAGGAGCTGAAACTCCTAAACCCTTCATCCAATTTTAATGTGGATACCCTCAAATGAAAGCTGAAAGTCTGAACTTCAATTGCATCTGAATTGTTTTGTTAATAATTCATTGTGGTAATGTCTATAACCAAAATTAGAAAAATGTTATCTATGTCCAAATATATATGGACCTAACTGTATATAGCACAGCCCATGCAGTATATAACACAGCCAAAATAGTATAGAGCACAGCAATGTAGTATATTGCACTGCCACGTAGTATATTTCTCAGCCACGTAGTATATTGCCCAGCCACATAGTATATAGCACAGCCATGTAGTATATTGCTCAGCCACATAGTACATTGCCCAGCCACGTAGTATATTGCGCAGAGATGTAGTATATAACACAGCCCACACAGTATCTAACACAGCCCACATAGTATGTAGCAATGTGGGCACCATATCTGTGTTAAAAAAAGAAATAAAATAAAAAATAGTTATATACTCACCTTCTGTCGGCCCCCCGGATCCAGCCAAGGCATTTACTGATGCTCCTCGCAATGCTCCGGTCCCAAGAGTGCAAGATGATGATGTAGCGATCTCGCGAGACCGCTACGTCATCTTGCGAGACCGCAATGCATGGACCGGTCACCGGAGCATCGTGAGGAGCGGGAAAGGCCTGGGCTGGATCCGGAAGGTGAGTATATAATGATTTTTTATTATTTTTTATTATTTTTAACATTAGATCCCGCGCCAATGTCGCTGATTGGTCGCGCTGGCTGGGTACGACCAATCAGCGAATTGTGATTTAAATCCCGCGCCAATGTCGCTGATGCGTCGTGCCAGTTGGGTGCGGACCAATCAGCAAAGCGTGATTTAAATCCCGCGCCAATGTCGCTGATTGGTCACGCCCAGCCTGTCGCTGATTGGTCTCGCCAGCTGGGCGCGACCAATCAGCGAATCAGGATTTAAATCCCGTGCCAATGGCGTTGATTGGTCACGCCGGCATCCCGCGGCAATGTTGCTGATTGGTCGCACCGGCTGGGCGCAACCAATCAGCGAAGCGGGATTTAAATCCTTTGGCAATGTCGCTGATTGGGCGTGACCAATCAGCGAAGCGGGATTTAAATCCCGTGCCACACGCACCAATGTCGCTGATAGGTCACACCGGCTGGGCGCGATCAATCAGCGAAGCGGGATTTAAATCCCACGCCTATGTTGCTGATTGGTCATGCTGGCTGGGTGCGAGCAATCAGCAAAGTGGAATTTAAATCCCGTGCCAATGGCGCTGATTGGTCACGCCGGCTGGGAGCGACCAATCACCGAAGCGTGATTTAAATCCCACACCAATGTCGCTGATTGGTCTGGCCGGTTAAGCGTGACCAATCAGCGAAGCGGGATTTATATCCCGCGCCAAAGGCGATGATTGGTCGCGCCGGCATCCCGTGGCAATGTCGCTGATTGGTCGCGCCGGCTGGGCGCAACCAATCAGCGAAGCGGGATTTAAATCCCGTGGCAATGTCGCTGAATGGGCGCGACCAATCAGCGAAGCGGGATTTAAATCCGGCGGCAATGTCGCTGATTGGTCGCGCCAGCTGGTTGCGACCAATCAGCGAAGCGGTGGGACCGGAGCATCGCGAGATGCAGGAAAAGCTACTGCGGAGGCGACAGAAGATGAGAATATCATTGTATCTTTTTACTATTGATGCTGCATAGGCAGCATCAATAGTAAAAAGTTCGTCACATAGGGTTAACAGACTGCATTACAATGCGTTATGCCGCGGTGTAACGCAGTCGGCTTAATGGACTGCTACAACGCTATGTGGGTGGCGGGTGCTGACTGAGGGTATAGTATAGAGGGGGCACTGACTGCAGGGGAGTAGGGAGCGGCCGGACTATACCCGTCGCTCCCAAGAGTGCATTGCGGTCTCGCAAGATGTTGACGTGCGGTCTCATGAGACCACTACGTCATCGACTCGCAAGGCCGCAATGCATGGACTGGTCACCGGAGCGTCGCAAGGAGTGGGAAAGGCCTGGGAAGGTGAGTATATAATGATTTTTTATTTTTTTTATTATTTTTAACATTAGATCTTTTTACTATTGTACAATAGTAAAAAGTTGGTCACACAGGGTTAATAGCAGCATTAACGGAGTGCGTTACACCGCGGCATAACGCGGTCCATTAACGCTGCCATTAACCCAGTGTGAGCGCTGACTGTAGGGGAGTAAGGAGCAGTCATTTTGCCGCCGGACTGTGCCCGTCACTGATTGATTGTGGCTGTTTTGTCGCAACCAATGAGCGACTTGGATTTCCGTTACAGACAGACAGACAGAAAGACAGACAGACAGACGGAAGTGACCCTTAGACAATTATACAGTAGATACTTTTTAGTTGGTTGCTATAAATATTTATATATTGTTCCTATATCGTGTTCATTGCATACACATGCACATACATTTCCCTTGCTTGCATTTTATCTAATAAAGTTTTTGTGATATAATTTTTAATATTACTGGACCCCCCATCATCATTTTTCCTTTTTCCTTTTCCTTGTACTGTATATGCTTTTTGGCAATTTGTCCTTCTCGGTTCTAACATATTGTAGCACCATGGATACGGTATAATCTTTGTTTAGGCTGATACCTTGTAATTATCATGCTGCATTTTTTTGTGAGCAAGTATACCTTTTCAGACATGGGGATTGGATGCAGGGTTCAGAGAGACAAAACACAGCATATGAATGAAATATGTATACCTGTATAAAAAGAAGAGAGATGAGTATTAGATTCATACCATGTTTAACTGCCCTGGAACTTTGAACAAAAAATGGCACTTCGATGAAATCTGAATAAATGTCCCCTTTAGCTTATTCTAAATATATAGGAGGTATGCTGACACTAGGCTCTACATTGTGACTCAAAATCCTTTTGTTGTCTTCACATTTCATGATGCCTTGCACACAGTTAACGCACCTTGTGCCAAAGGCAGCTAAACAACCCCAAAACATCTTTGAACCTCCAAGATATTTGACAGTAGGTATTGTGTTATTTATTTTTGTTGTTTTTTGGTAAACAGTAGAATGATGTGCTTTACGAAAAAACTCTATCTTGGTCTCATCTGTCCACAAGACTCTTTCCCAGAAGTAATAGGATAATCACTTACATTTTGACAAACTGCAGTGTAATGGGAAAGGTGGAACAACTATGTCATGGTCCAAGGAGAGCTTGGAGCAGCATGACTAGTTGAGCACTTGACTCTCCACTAGAGCCCTTGATGTTGTGGTTAAGCTTGGCTCCCGATGGACACCAGACGCTACTCCAGGACAGACCATGGATGCATGGCAGCTGACCCCCAGGGGACAGGTAGCTGGAACAGTCCAATAGGAGAATACAGATAATAAAGGCAGGCAAGACAGGAACACAGGAACCACAGATGATGATGGGTTGGACTAATATACAGATGGGCACGGCAAATGCAGGTGGGCCAGCTGAAATGCAAACTAGCATGGCAGGTGCAGACGGGTCTGGCTGATATACAGGCTGGCATGACAAGTGCAGATGGGTCTGACTGACATACAGACTGGCACTGCAGGTGCAGACGGGTCCAGCTGAGATGTATACTGACAAGGCAGGTACTAGCAAGGACTGACAAGAACAAGGCAAGAACCAGCAGGTAGGGTAGGGATGGGCAGACACAGGGCCGTATTTAGAGTTTCTGCTGCCCTAGGCACTTTTCGTGCTGCCTCCCCATTGGTGAGTATGACACTATCGGCAGTGACTTAGGCTACTTTAACATCAGCGATTTTTGACATTTGCGGCAGTTTTTCCGCATCTGTAACGGATCACTTACGGCAACAGTGCATTCGGCCTCATTCATTCCCTATGGGACTTGGACATGTGCGGCGCGGCACTTGCGGTTTTGCCGCGATCCGGCAAATGCGGTACTTGCAGCAACAGGGAAAAAAAATGCTGCTAGCCGTGTTTTTTTGTCTCGCCTCAAGTGCAAAACCTCAAGTGCCGCACATGTCCGCAAGTCCCATAGGGAATGAATGAAGCCGAACGCAGAGTTGCCGGCCCGTAACTGATACGTTACGCGGCAGATGCGGAAAAAATGCAGTATCTGCCGCGAACGGAGAAAATTGCTGATGTGAAAGTAGCCTTAGCAAACCTTTGCAGTTGTCATGTGAGAATCTGATGAATCTCATACACATTACATGGTCAGTTGATTCTGCCATGGTTGCAAGGTTTGACAGATTTCTAAAGGGAACCCCCTCTTCAACCTCACCCTGTTGGATGCAGGACGCAGACTTCCCTCAGCAGCCTCTCCTCACTCCCGTAAGCAGCCTCCACCTGCCAGATGCAGCCTCCACCTGCCGAATGCAGCCACCTCAGCAGCCTCTCATCTCACCAGCCTCTCATCTCCTCACCAGCCTCCCATCACCAGCCTCACCTCTCCTCAGCAGCCTCCCCTCACCAGCCGCTCATCTCCTCTCCAGCCTCCCATCTCCTCTCCTCACCAGCCTCTCATCTCCTCAGCAGCCTCTCATCTCCTCAGCAGCATCCCATCTCCTCACCAGCCTCCCTTCTCTCCTCACCAGCCTTCCCTCTCACCAGCCTCTCCTCTCACCAGCCTCCCCTCTCCTCACCAGCAGCCTCTCCTCTCCTCACCAGCAGCCTCTCCTCTCCTCAACAGCCTCCCATCTCCTCACCAGCCTCTCTTCAGCAGCCTCTCATCTCCTCACCAGCCTCCCCTCTCACCAGCCTCCCCTCTCCAGCCTCTTCTTCTCTCCTCACCAGGCTTCCCTCTCACCAGCCTCTCCTCTCCTCACCAGCCTCCCCTCTCCTCACCAGCAGCCTCTCCTCTCCTCACCAGCAGCCTTTCCTCTCCTCAAAAGCCTCCCCTCTCCTCACCAGCCTCTCCTCTCCAGCCTCCCCTCTCAGCAGCCTCCCCTCTCAGCAGCCTCCCCTCTCAGCAGCCTCCCCTCTCCTCACCAGCCTCCCCTCTCCTCACCAGTCTCCCATCTCCTCACCAGCCTCTCATCTCCTCAGCAGCAGCCTCCCCTCTCATCTCCTCACCAACCTCTCCTCTCATCTCCTCTCCAGCCTCTCATATCCTCCCCTTAGCAGCATCCCCTCACCAGCCTCTCCTCTCCCCTTAGCAGCCTCCCCTCTCATCTCCTCTCCAGCCTCTCATATCCCCCCTTAGCAGTCTCCCCTCACCAGCCTCTCCTCTCCGCTTAGCAGCCTCCCCTCTCATCTCCTCTCCAGCCTCTCATATCCTCCCCTTAGCAGCATCCCCTCACCAGCCTCTCCTCTCCCCTTAGCAGCCTCCCCTCTCATCTCCTCTCCAGCCTCTCATATCCCCCCTTAGCAGCCTCCCCTCACCAGCCTCTCCTCTCCGCTTAGCAGCCTCCCCTCTCATCTCCTCTCCAGCCTCTCATATCCTCCCCTTAGCAGCCTCCCCTCACCAGCCTCTCCTCTCCTTTTAGCAGCCTTCCCTCTCATCTCCTCTCCAGCCTCTCATATTCTCCCCTTAGCAGCCTCCCCTCACCAGCCTCTCCTCTCCCCTTAGCAGCCTCCCCTCTCATCTCCTCTCCAGCCTCTCATATCCTCCCCTTAGCAGCCTCCTCTCTCCCCTTAGCAGCCTCCCCTCTTCTCAGCAGCCTCCCTCCTCAGCAGCCCCCCTCATCTCCTCACCAGCCTCCCCTCTCCTCACCAACCTCCCCTCACCAACCTCCCCTCTCCTCACCAGCCTCTCATCTCCTCAGCAGCAGCCTCCCCTCTCATCTCCTCACCAGCCTCTCATATCCTCCCCTTAGCAGCCTCCCCTCACCAGCCTCTCCTCTCAGCAGCCTCCCCTCTCATCTCCTCTCCAGCCTCTCATATCCCCCCTTAGCAGCCTCCCCTCACCAGCCTCTCCTCTCCCCTTAGCAGCCTCCCCTCTCATCTCCAGCCTCTCATATCCTCCCCTTAGCAGCCTCCCCTCACCAGCCTCTCCCCTCCCCTTAGCAGCCTCCCCTCTCCAGCCTCTCCTCTCCCCTTAGCAGCCTCCCCTCTCCAGCCTCTCCTCTCCCCTTAGCAGCCTCCCCTCTCCAGCCTCTCCTCTCCAGCCTCTCATCTCCTCTCCTCAGCAGCCACTCATATCCTCCCCTTAGCAGCCTCCCCTCACCAGCCTCTCCTCTCCCCTTAGCAGCCTCCCCTCACCAGCCTCTCCTCTCAGCAGCCTCCCCTCACCAGCCTCTCCCCTCCCCTTAGCAGCCTCCCCTCTCATCTCCTCTCCAGCCTCTCATATCCTCCCCTTAGCAGCCTCCTCTCTCCCCTTAGCAGCCTCCCCTCTTCTCAGCAGCCTCCCTCCTCAGCAGCCCCCCTCATCTCCTCAGCAGCCTCCGCTCTCCTCACCAACCTCCCCTCACCAACCTCCCCTCTCCTCACCAGCCTCTCATCTCCTCAGCAGCAGCCTCCCCTCTCATCTCCTCACCAGCCTCTCATATCCTCCCCTTAGCAGCCTCCCCTCACCAGCCTCTCCTCTCAGCAGCCTCCCCTCTCATCTCCTCTCCAGCCTCTCATATCCCCCCTTAGCAGCCTCCCCTCACCAGCCTCTCCTCTCCCCTTAGCAGCCTCCCCTCTCATCTCCAGCCTCTCATATCCTACCCTTAGCAGCCTCCCCTCACCAGCCTCTCCCCTCCCCTTAGCAGCCTCCCCTCTCCAGCCTCTCCTCTCCCCTTAGCAGCCTCCCCTCTCCAGCCTCTCCTCTCCCCTTAGCAGCCTCCCCTCTCCAGCCTCTCCTCTCCAGCCTCTCATCTCCTCTCCTCAGCAGCCACTCATATCCTCCCCTTAGCAGCCTCCCCTCACCAGCCTCTCCTCTCCCCTTAGCAGCCTCCCCTCACCAGCCTCTCCTCTCAGCAGCCTCCCCTCACCAGCCTCTCCCCTCCCCTTAGCAGCCTCCCCTCTCCAGCCTCTCCTCTCCCCTTAGCAGCCTCCCCTCTCCAGCCTTTCCTCTCCCCTTAGCAGCCTCCCCTCTCCAGCCTCTCCTCTCCAGCCTCCCATCTCTTCTCCTCAGCAGCCACTCATATTCTCCCCTTAGCAGCCTCCCCTCACCAGCCTCTCCTCTCCCCTTAGCAGCCTCCCCTCACCAGCCTCTCCTCTCAGCAGCCTCCCCTCACCAGCCTCTCCCCTCCCCTTAGCAGCCTCCCCTCTCCAGCCTCTCCTCTCCCCTTAGCAGCCTCCCCTCTCCAGCCTCTCCTCTCCCCTCTCCAGCCTCTCCTCTCCAGCCTCTCATCTCCTCTCCTCAGCAGCCACTCATATCCTCCCCTTATCAGCCTCCCCTCACCAGCCTCTCCTCTCCCCTTAGCAGCCTCCCCTCTCCAGCCTCTCATCTCCTCTCCTCAGCAGCCACTCATATCCTCCCCTTAGCAGCCTCCCCTCACCAGCCTCTCCTCTCCCCTTAGCAGCCTCCCCTCACCAGCCTCTCCTCTCAGCAGCCTCCCCTCACCAGCCTCTCCCCTCCCCTTAGCAGCCTCCCCTCTCCAGCCTCTCCTCTCCCCTTAGCAGCCTCCCCTCTCCAGCTTCTCCTCTCCCCTTAGCAGCCTCCCCTCTCCAGCCTCTCCTCTCCAGCCTCTCATCTCCTCTCCTCAGCAGCCACTCATATCCTCCCCTTATCAGCCTCCCCTCACCAGCCTCTCCTCTCCCCTTAGCAGTCTCCCCTCACCAGCCTCTCCTCTCAGCAGCCTCCCCTCACCAGCCTCTCCCCTCCCCTTAGCAGCCTCCCCTCTCCAGCCTCTCCTCTCCCCTTAGCAGCCTCCCCTCTCCAGCCTCTCCTCTCCAGCCTCTCATCTCCTCTCCTCAGCAGCCACTCATATCCCCCCTTAGCAGCCTCCCCTCACCAGCCTCTCCTCTCCCCTTAGCAGCCTCCCCTCTCCAGCCTCTCCTCTCCCCTTAGCAGCCTCCCCTCTCCAGCCTCTCCTCTCCAGCCTCTCATCTCCTCTCCTCAGCAGCCACTCATATCCCCCCTAAGCAGCCTCCCCTCACCAGCCTCTCCGCTCCCCTTTGCAGCCTCTCATCTCCTCTCCTTTGCAGCCTCTCCTCACTCACATCAGCAGACTCCCGTCTCCTCTCACCTCACTCCTCTCTGCAGCTTCCTCTCATACTGCCCGCCTCCTCTCCCTGCTCACCGCCGACTTCAGTATCTTCTCCCACAAACATGGCATGCTGCTCAGCTCTGCAGTCTGCTCCAGTGCTCGCCTCCTACATTAAGAAGAGCGCGCAGCATGTCACATGACCGGCGTCAGGACCATGATGCACTTGGGCCTGCCTGCTGCTTAAAGGTACAGCACACATTTCTGGATGCCAGATGCACCCTAACAAGTAATGCCCGGATAGCGGGCGGCCCTGCGCCCGAGACCCCCTCCCCCTGCAGCAGCCGTGGCTGAGGTAGGTGGGTGGGCGGGGTGACCCCCGAACCTTAAAAAAATTTTATTTTTTTTAAACTTGCTCAGGTGCCACCCCCTCACATTGCCCTGCCCTAGGCACGTGCCCTCAAGTGCCTAGTGGCAAATACGGCCCTGGGCAGACACTAGTGGAACTAGTGGCAGTTAAGGGGCCTTATTCCTCTGCTTTTTAATGGCATTGAGAAATAGGTGTATTGCTCCACCTAGCGGTTTTTACCATCCCCAGTCATGTGATCGACGTTATTCACTGAATAGCAGCGATCACAAAAAGTCAGATTTCCATTCATTTAGCTATCCTCTGATATGTTGGGTTCCTTGATACTCCGTAGTTTCTTTGTAGGATTTATGTCATAGTGGAGTTGTTCCCTGTTATCTTTTATGTCCATTATAGGGTGTTTCCCTACGAATAGGTTGCATTGATATGCATCAGTGGTATCTGTTTTTATCCTCTGATATGTTCTAGCATACCATAGGAGAGAGAAATAGGGTTCCCTGAGCCCCCCAGTACATGTACATCCACCATCCCAGGACCCTCCGGCTCCAGCCCCCGACCCTCCGCTTAATCTTTCTGTAAGAATATGGCAGGCGGGAGATTTTTCCTATTGGTTCATTTTGATCACTGGGATAGACCCTATCCCAGTGATCAAAATAAAAATAATAAATATAAATAATAATAATAAATAAAAATAGTAAATCAAAACCCACTTTGTCACCTCCTTAGTTAGCCAAAAATAATAAAATAAAAAAAAATTGTATTTTTTCCATTCTTTGCAGTTAGGGTTATGGTTATTGTTGGGGCTAGTGTTAGGGCCAGGGTCAGATTTGGGCTAGGGTTAGGGTTTGGGCTAGGGTTAGAGTTAGGACTAGGGTTAGGGTAGGGGTTGGGGTTAGGGTTGGGTCTAATGTTAGGGTTGGGGCTAGGGTTAGGGTTGAGGTTGTGGCTAGGGTTAGGGTTGGGGCTAGGGTTAGGGTTGTGTTGGAGTTAGGGTTGTGTTGGGGTTAGAGTTGGAGTTAGGGTTGTGTTGAGGTTACAGTTTTGCGGTTATGGTAGTGGTGTTGGTCTTAGGTTTATGGTTGTGGTTAGAATTATGTTTGTGGTTAGGGCTAGGGTTGGGATAATGGTTAGGGTTGTGTTGGATTAGAGTTGCGGTTAGGGTCAGAGTTAGAATTTGGGGTTTCTATTTTTTGGGCACATCTCCAAAGGCGCCATGGTGCCCGCTATCGATTCCAGCAAATTTTGCGTTCAAAAAGTCAAACGGTGCTCTCTTCATTCTCAGTCCTGCTATGCGCCTAAACAGTGACTTTCCTCCACATAAGGGGTATCAGGAGATATTGCACAACACATTTTGTGGTCCATTTTCTCCTGGTACCCTAGTGAAAACAAAATAGTTTGGGTCTAAAGTAAATAATTTGTGAAAAAAGTTAAATGTAATATTTTTCCTTCCACATTGCTTTAGTTCTCGTGAAGCACCTGAAGGGTTAATAAACTTCTTGAATGTGGTTTTGCCTACCTTGAGGGGTGCCGTTTTTAGAATGGTGTCACCTTTTGTTATTTTATTTCATATAGACCCCCAAAGTCACTTCAAATGTGAGGTGGTCCCTAAAAAAATGGTTTTGTAAATTTTGTCGGAAAAATTAGAAATTGCTGGTCAACTTTTAACCAATATAACATCCTAACAAAAAAAAATATATTTCCAAAATTGAGGTGATTTAAAGTAGACATGTGGAAAATGTTGTTAACTATTTTATGTGACATGACTCTCTGATTTAAGGGCATAAAAATGAAAAGTTTGAAAATTGGAAAGCTTTCAACATTTTTGCCAAATTTCCATTTTTTTCATAAATAAACGCAAGTCATATCAAAGAAATATTATCACTAACATAAAGTACAATATGTGATGAAAAAACAGTCTCAGGATCAAATCAGTGGAATCCATTGGAGTATTCCAGAGCTATAACCTCATAAAGTGACAGAATTGTAAAAATTGCTTGGTCATTAAGGTCAAAATTGGCTCGGTCACTAACAGTTTAAAGATAAAAGAATTATTACATTTGCTTACTTCCTCACCTGACCTTAACCTTACTGAGAATTTATGGTCCTTTTTTAAACTATAGATTTAAGGTTAAGGAAAACAGTGCACCTGAACAGAGTCTGGGAAATTGTGGTTTGTGCTGTCAAAAGTTGATTGTTAACAAATTAAGAAACTGACACCTCCATTGATGCTTATGACTGTTATTGAAAAGAATCGTGGCTATATTGGTCACTGATTTTTTTTTGAAATGTCATAAATTTATTCTTGTACTTTTTCAGTTTTGTTATTATTCTCAATGTAACACATGAAATAAAGAATTGAGATGGAAAAATTTACATTTTGCATTTAATTTAGTTAATAATTCTGAAAAGAAGGGTAGCTCACTAATATTTTTTTGAAATGTCAGAAATGTATTCTTGGACATTTTAAGTTGTCTGGTTATTATTCTCACTTTAGTGTATGAAAATTAACAATTGAGACGGTAAAATGTACTGTATGTTTTTCATTTAGTTGCATAATAATTATTCCCACTAATAGTTGTCCAATAATTATGCAGACAGATAATATAGGAAGAAAAACAAAGCCTTCACTTTTCCTTTTTTTTTAAATATTGAATTTTTAGGTTTATTTACCTCTTGGACTGAATGACATCATTGTAGTTCTTCAATAATAAAATTAATCACCAAAAATACAAAGTGCCTGATAATTTTACATCCAGTGTACCTAAAATACAAAGTTGCCAAGCATAAAAAATAAGTAAAGGCTGGCCAGAGCAATGCTATATTATTTTGTCCACAAAAATGCTGGATGCTATTATTGAAAATGTTAGCATCATCTTATGAGGTTACTCTACGAAGTCTGACTGTGCACACGGACCCAGGGTGTTGGTGCAGCATGCTGGTGGGGCACGTGGGGAGTGAGGACATATCACACAAGGGACAACTGTAAGAGGATGGCAATGATGGGAGACATGGCAAGTCCAAAACAGCCTCAAGGGAAAGCAGAAGAACCACAGATATAATGCAGCATTGAATGTGCTAAATGAACAGAGTCTAACAACAGAATTTAGCATACTGCACCTGAAGGGTAAATCCAGAAGGTGGATTTCAGAAGTTTAACAAGCAAGGCAGAGGTTATGTAGGGTCACAGAGGTAGATGCAGACTGTGAATTCATAGTGAAGCACACCAAACAAACTGGATTTAGGACTAGGAGTCTTAATCCTAAATTACAGGTGCATCCAGGTGGGCCTTAAATAGGCCTAGGGAGGTGATGCCACCAAGCCACACAGGACAATTAACAAAACATGATGTGGAGCTTGATGAGTGGAGTGGGCAGCAGAACCAAAGGAAAACAGAGGATCCCAAGATATCTGGGACAAATGGGTAACAAAAAACTTACTTCTAGCCACTGTTATAAGCATTTGAGTCCATCAGACTCACCAACACTGGAGCTACTGCAACCCCCCAACCTAATGTCTCCTTCCCCACCATCCTGCAGAATGTAAGCCAGCAAGGGCAGGGTACTCTCCCCTCTGTATCAGTCTGCAATTGTTAGTTTGCTTACTGTAAGTGATAGCTGTAATTTGTATGTAATCCTTTCTCATGTACAGCACCATGGAATCAATGGTGCTATATAAATAAATAATAATAATAATCAGATATTACTGGTGCTCCACATGTAAGGGGTCTTTAAAATAAAATAGTTTTGTTGTCCCTATAAGCAGGCCAAAGATTTTTAAAATGTGATCACCTGAGAGTCACTGGATTTATAGACGAACAACTTCTCACGTTAACCTAGGACATCCTTCAGTCATGAGGCCCAGGAGAGTTCTACTCTCATCATTGTACACCTAGTCTTGCTGATAGCAGCAAGAGCAGGCGTACGATGATCAGAGTATTTATCAGCCGGAGTCTGTGCAATAAATGAATACAATTGAATACAATAAAAAAATGGTATAGTGTCCCCTCTACTTTTGCTAACAAGCCCTCAGCTGTCAGCATTATCTTGGCTGGTTATCAAAAATATAGGTATCCCCCAAGCTGTTTTTTAAATGTTTAAATAATGAATGTAAAAATACAGCTCTGACAAAAATGAAGAGACCACGGCAAAATTTTCAGTTTGTCTGATTTTTCTCTTTATAGATATATTTTTGAGTAAAATGTAAATTGTTCTTTTATTCTATAAACTACTGACAACATGTCTCCGGAATTCCAAGCATTTCATTTTGTAATGCAAAAAAAAAAATAAGTTCACAATCATTTAGAAACAATACTAATGTTTTAACTCAGGAAGAGTTCAGAAATCAATATTTTGTAGAATAACCATGATTTTTAATCATAGCTTTCATGCATCTTGGCATGCTTTCCACCAGTCTTTCACACTGCTTTTAGGTGACCTTATGCCACTCCTGGTACAAAAATTTAAGCAGTTCTTCTTTGTTTGATGGCTTGTGACTTTCCATCTTCTTGATTACATTCCAGAGGTTTTCAATGGGGTTAAGGTCTGGAGATTGGGCTGGCCATGACAGGAATTTGGTGTGGTGGTCCTTCATCCACACCTTGATTGACCTAGGTGAGTGGCATGGTGCATTGTTCTGCTGGAAAAAACAGTCCTCAGAGTTGGGGAACATTGCCTGAGCAGAAGGAATCAACTGTTTTTCCAGGATGACCTTGTATATAGCTTGATTCATACGTCCTTCGCAAAGAACAACCTATCCAATTCCAGCCTTGCTGAAGCATCCCCAGATCCTCACCGATTCTCCACTAAATTTCACAGTGGGTGCAAGACACTGTGGCTTGTACGCCTCTCCAGGTCTCCATCTAACCATTAGACGAGCAGGCATTTTTTCATTTATTTTTTTCATTTTTACAAGTACAGTAAAATGCACAACCAAGGTAATCTTGGTTCACAGCCTCCAGGTGTTCTAGCAGCCAGAAACACGAGTAACCTTAAAAGTATCCTTCAAAGTTTCCTATGGGGTATCTGGGACACGCAGCTGCCGGGTGATCTGGTGGCTGTGAACTCTGGTTTAAGGTCATCTGAGTTCACAGCCACTGGGTCTCATGGTAGCTCGTGTCGGACTGATGAATGCTGGAGTGCCATGTGCTGGATTAACAGTCATTCAATAGTCCGGCACTAACACTTGCAAAGTAAGAGAAGCAGCTGCTGTGACCATACTGCACTTGTTAATAAATAAAAAAATAAATGAACAAAAAAGGCATGGGGTCCCCTGTAATTTTGATAACCAGCTGAGGGAAAACCGACGGCTGGGTGCTGGCGTTAATATTCTGAGTACGAGCCAATATCGATAAAAGTTCACAGGCTATTAATATCAGCTCAAAACTATTTGCTTAGCTTTTACTGGATTTTATAGGGGACAACCCCTCCAAAAATGGTCCCCTCTATATTCAATAACAAGCAGAGGCTAAACAGATAGCTGCAAGTTGACATTAATAGCCTAGGAAAGGGCCATGTGTTTTGGACCCCTTTCAGACTAATAACATCTGGGCTCAGCAGCTCCAGAAATGGTCCATCCATAAGATGCACCAATTCTGGGACTTAGCCCCCACTCATCCCATTTGCCCTTGCACGGTGGAAAGTGGAATAACAGATTTGGGTTTGATGTCAGCTGTTTTATAGCCGCTGACTTCAAGTCCAGGGATTAGTAATGGAGAAGCGTCTATAAGGCACCGTCATTACTAACCCCACAGTCATATTGTAATAAAGAAGACACAGCCAGAATAAAGTCCTTTATTTGAAATAGAACTCCCCACCTTCTTTTTCCTTCTTATTTACAAAAATAAAGAAACAATATTCATCACCTGTCTGATGGTAATCCATATGTCTCACGATGCACTCCAACTCTGCTACATCTGGATTTCATGACCGAGCAGTGGCATAATGCGAACACTCAACTGTGAATCCAGGAGACACTGAGCTGAGCCTGAGAACTCAGCTGCAGTACCATGCGGTGATGTCAATAAGCTGAGCGGAGTTCATAGTCGTCTAAATCCTGTGACCT
This sequence comes from Ranitomeya imitator, assembly GCF_032444005.1. Classification (NCBI taxonomy): domain Eukaryota; kingdom Metazoa; phylum Chordata; class Amphibia; order Anura; family Dendrobatidae; genus Ranitomeya; species Ranitomeya imitator. Next base: position 640,391,948 of record NC_091284.1, read on the forward strand.
CAATGATGTCAGTGCTCGTGAGAAAATTCTGATGCTGCCAGTGCTGACGTCATTGAGGTCACAAGAGTGCATTGACAATAAACTCTTCTCAACTTAATGATGTCACTGACCCTTTCTAGGCTATTAATATCAGCCTGCAGCTGACTGTTTAGCCTCTGTTGGTTATGGAATATAGGGGGAACATACATCATTTTTTGTGAGGTCCCACCTTTAAAAGCCAGTTAAGGTCACTCAAACAGCTGTGAGCTAATATTAATAGCCTGGGAACCTTTATGGATATTGGTCTGTTCTCAGTAGATTGACATCAACACTCAGCCGTCGGTGTTCCCTCTGCTGCTTTGAAAACTACGGGGGACCCCATGCCATTTTTTCATTATTTTTTTATTTATTCAAGAAATACACTGAATAGCGCACCAGAATGTTAATGGGGTCTGTACTGAACACCCTGTTCTGTGCTCATTACTGAACCTCGAACATGGATTTTTAACCAAAATCGCAATGGCTGCACCTAATAAAACTTGGTGAAAGGCTACATCACAACCAATCACCAAGTTTAATGACTGTGGGCACTTCCTGCTGCATCAGATCCATGCCAAGTATTGGCATTGCTGGGACTGGGTGGTGCAGAACATACAGCCTGTTTAATGGCAGGACCATGTGTTGCAAAACCAGTTTCAGGATTGTTAGACAGGAGAAAAGAGTGCAATACAGCCTAGTGCATATAGGTCCTATTAATCTACTGTATACAGCCTGATTAATATTGCTGGTACAGCCTAGTACACAGTGAAGTTCCAGCCTTGTGTATTGTGCCCATCCAGCCTGGTACACAGTGTACTTCCAGTGTAGTGTATACTGTCCCACCCATCGTTCACAGTCAATGGCTTATGTTGTGTATCGTGGCCGTAAATATGAGACCATCAAACAAGCAACATGGTTGTGTTGCTGCTAGTCATGATGGTGGAGCTGTTGTTGAGAGAGGACATGGTATTTCTGTACCTGCACCAGGCATTTGGCATCTTTTCGTAGGACCGAGTAATGCTGACAGAAAGATGACGCCACAAGTTGCTGAAAAGTTGGTAGCGTCAGGACTCCGGACTCCCTGTTTTTATTTGTGGTACTTTCGCCCTTTTCCAAGATGGCGTCTGCTGCCTCGCTTCTGCTCATGTGATTCGCCTTCCCTGTCTTTATAACCCTGGTTCACATCCCACTCCTTGCTTGTATATTCTGCTAGAATTCCTGGCTTGTGCTACAAGAGACTTTCCTCTTCATATACTCCAGCTCCGCCTCCTCAGCAAACCTGCTCAGCTCTCAGTGGTGTCTGTGCTACAAGCTGTTTTGCCTTTGTCTATCTACAATCTTCTGCCTGCTAGGACACGTAAGCTCTGCCTGCTACAGCCAATCTAGTTTGGTATCCGCTGTCAGTTTGACTGTTTCTGGACAAGAAGCTCTGCGCTGCTTCTGGACTCTTTTCTAGTGACTGCCAAACCTAGTATGAACTGTGTCTTATTATCTGCTTCACCACAGAGGGTGCTACAGCCATAAGACTTTGCCTGCAGCAGAGCTGCAAATGAACTACTCCTAAGAGTAGTTTACTCTTACTATTTACTTGAACTATTGTGCACATGCTGCATCCACGTTTCTGCATATAACACTGACTCTGCCTGCAGCAGAGCTGCTAAGGCACTTCTGATATTATCTTGTTTGCAGTGTTTGAACTTACTCACACCTTACACCTGTATTAATTTTGAATAATACAGACTTTACACTGCACTTTGGTTCAGCTGCCTTATTTGTCTCAAGCCAAGAGATTCCTGAGTGTACCACTATAATTGTTACAAGTAGATTAAATGGATGAAAGTGACTTTAGATCCTTGGCATTGTTTTTCACTCATCCCCTGCAGAAAGTGAAGATTTAGCACCTGAAGACCATGGTCAAGCATATTCTTCCACCTCACCCCTGATGCCCAATAACTTGTTTTGTTGGAGGATGAATACATGGGAGGGCCAGTGCCCACTGTCAGTGGACCACTGCAGCACATATCAGAAGATGAGGAAACGCAGGTACTGGCTGGTGAGTCTTTTTGTCATGTTCCGACCAGCAAGGAAGGCAGGTGTCCAGAGTGGTTTGAAGATGATGCAGGGGATGATGAGGTCCTAAACCCCACATGGTACTAAAGCCATCATATTGATATGCTTATTTCAGAGGAAGAGGAGGTCGTGTCGCTGCCCCATCATAGAGCCAATGAGGAAGGAGGGGGAAAAGTACAGCCATCAGCCCATAGCCTGTATATTGACTGCTATGCCCACTGTGCCAAGAAGATGAGCAGACCCAAGACAGCTAAAAGAGCTCCCATACGCATGGGATTTTTTCACACAATGTTCTGAAGACAAGACATGGGTAGGTTGCATGCTCTGCCATCAGAGCCTGGATTGAGGCATACATCTGCTGAACCTGAGCACCACCTGCATGATCAGGCATCTGAAATCCTAGCACAAGCTAAAGTGGAGTACTGTTATGTTAACCAATTCAGTAACACAATGGACATAGCGGTCAGAACACATACAGTGATCTGACAAAACCCAAAATTTAAGAACGAGCTCTGAGACGTGGGAACTCTGCAGACCGCAATCCCTGATCCTATCAAACCACACTAAAGGTAGCCGTGGAGCGCTCCTGACCAGAACCTAGGCGCCTCGTCACAGCCTGAGAAACTAGCTATTCCTGAAGATAGAAAAATAAGCCTACCTTGCCTCAGAGAAATTCCCCAAAGGAAAAGGCAGCCCCCCACATATAATGACTGTGAGTAAGATGAAAACACAAACATAGAGATGAAACAGATTTAGCAAAGTGAGGCCCGACTAGCTGAATAGAACGAGGATAGGGAAGATAACTTTGCGGTCAGCACAAAAACCTATAAATAACCACGCAGAGGGGACCAAAAGACTCTCCGCACCGACTAACGGTACGGAGGTCGTCCCTCTGCGTCTCAGAGCTTCCAGTAGGCGAGAAAAAACCAATAAAGCAAGCTGGACTGAAAAATAGCAACAAAATAACAAAAACAAAACTTAGCTTTGCAGAGCAGCAGGCCACAGGAATGATCCAGGGAAAAAAACCAGTCCAACACTGGAACATTGACAGGAAGCATGGATCAAAGCATCAGGTGGAGTTAAGTAGAGAAGAAGCTAACGAGCTCACCAGATCACCTGAGGGAGAAAACTCAGAAGCTGCAGTACCACTTTCCTCCACAAACGGAAGATCCCAGAGAGAATCAGCCGAAGTACCACTTGTGACCACAGGAGTGAACTCTGCCACAGAATTCACAACAGTACCCCCCCTTGAGGAGGGGTCACCGAACCCTCACCAGAGCCCCCAGGCCGACCAGGATGAGCCACATGAAAGGCACGAACAAGATCGGGAGCATGGACATCAGAGCAAAAACCCAGGAATTATCTTCCTGAGCATAACCCTTCCATTTAACCAGATACTGGAGTTTCCGTCTTGAAACACGAGAATCCAAAATCTTCTCCACAATATACACAACGAAACAATGAAAACCCTATATTAAGGGTCACCAATCTAACCCAAGAAGAGGTGCGAAACCGGCTAAATAAGATTAAAATAGATAAATCTCCGGGTCCGGATGGCATACACCCACGAGTACTAAGAGAACTAAGTAATGTAATAGATAAACCATTATTTCTTATTTTTAGTGACTCTATAGCGACAGGGTCTGTTCCGCAGGACTGGCGCATAGCAAATGTGGTGCCAATATTCAAAAAGGGCTCTAAAAGTGAACCTGGAAATTATAGGCCAGTAAGTCTAACCTCTATTGTTGGTAAAATATTTGAAGGGTTTCTGAGGGAAGTTATTCTGGATTATCTCAATGAGAATAACTGTTTAACTCCATATCAGCATGGGTTTATGAGAAATCGCTCCTGTCAAACCAATCTAATCAGTTTTTATGAAGAGGTAAGCTATAGGCTGGACCACGGTGAGTCATTGGACGTGGTATATCTCGATTTTTCCAAAGCGTTTGATACCGTGCCGCACAAGAGGTTGGTACACAAAATGAGAATGCTTGGTCTGGGGGAAAATGTGTGTAAATGGGTTAGTAACTGGCTTAGTGATAGAAAGCAGAGGGTGGTTATAAATGGTATAGTCTCTAACTGGGTCGCTGTGACCAGTGGGGTACCACAGGGGTCAGTATTGGGACCTGTTCTCTTCAACATATTCATTAATGATCTGGTAGAAGGTTTACACAGTAAAATATCGATATTTGCAGATGATACAAAGCTATGTAAAGCAGTTAATACAAGAGAAGATAGTATTCTGCTACAGATGGATCTGGATAAGTTGGAAACTTGGGCTGAAAGGTGGCAGATGAGGTTTAACAATGATAAATGTAAGGTTATACACATGGGAAGAGGGAATCAATATCACCATTACACACTGAACGGGAAACCACTGGGTAAATCTGACAGGGAGAAGGACTTGGGGATCCTAGTTAATGATAAACTTACCTGGAGCAGCCAGTGCCAGGCAGCAGCTGCCAAGGCAAACAGGATCATGGGGTGCATTAAAAGAGGTCTGGATACACATGATGAGAGCATTATACTGCCTCTGTACAAATCCCTAGTTAGACCGCACATGGAGTACTGTGTCCAGTTTTGGGCACCGGTGCTCAGGAAGGATATAATGGAACTAGAGAGAGTACAAAGGAGGGCAACAAAATTAATAAAGGGGATGGGAGAACTACAATACCCAGATAGATTAGCGAAATTAGGATTATTTAGTCTAGAAAAAAGACGACTGAGGGGCGATCTAATAACCATGTATAAGTATATAAGGGGACAATACAAATATCTCGCTGAGGATCTGTTTATACCAAGGAAGGTGACGGGCACAAGAGGGCATTCTTTGCGTCTGGAGGAGAGAAGGTTTTTCCACCAACATAGAAGAGGATTCTTTACTGTTAGGGCAGTGAGAATCTGGAATTGCTTGCCTGAGGAGGTGGTGATGGCGAACTCAGTCGAGGGGTTCAAGAGAGGCCTGGATGTCTTCCTGGAGCAGAACAATATTGTATCATACAATTATTAGGTTCTGTAGAAGGACGTAGATCTGGGTATTTATTATAATGGAATATAGGCTGAACTGGATGGACAAATGTCTTTTTTCGGCCTTACTAACTATGTTACTATGTTACTATGTTACTCCAATTCCCCCTGCACCAAAACCGGGGCAGGAGGCTCAACAGATGGAACCATAGGTGCCACGTATCTCCGCAACAATGACCTATGGAATACGTTATGTATGGAAAAAGAATCTGGAAGGGTCAGACGAAAAGACACAGGATTAAGAACCTCAGAAATCCTATATGGACCAATAAAACGAGGTTTAAACTTAGGAGAGGAAACCTTCATAGGAATATGACGAGAAGATAACCAAACCAGATCCCCAACATGAAGTCGGGGACCCACACGGCGTCTGCGATTAGCGAAACGTTGAGCCTTCTCCTGGGACAAGGTCAAATTGTCCACTACCTGAGTCCAAATCTGCTGCAACCTGTCCACCACAGTATCCACACCAGGACAGTCCAAAGACTCAACCTGTCCAGAAGAGAAACGAGGATGGAACCCAGAATTGCAGAAAAATGGTGAAACCAAGGTAGCCGAGCTGGCCCGATTATTAAGGGCGAACTCAGCCAAAGGCAAAAAGGACACCCAGTCATCCTGATCAGCAGAAACAAAGCACCTCAGATATGTTTCCAAGGTCTGATTGGTTCGCTCGGTCTGGCCATTAGTCTGAGGATGGAAAGCCGAGGAAAAAGACAAGTCAATGCCCATCCTACCACAAAAGGCTCGCCAAAACCTCGAAACAAACTGGGAACCTCTGTCAGAAACAATATTCTCTGGAATGCCATGCAAACGAACCACATGCTGGAAGAACAAAGGCACCAAATCAGAGGAGGAAGGCAATTTAGACAAGGGTACCAGATGGACCATCTTAGAAAAGCGACCACAGACCACCCAAATGACTGACATCTTTTGAGAAACGGGAAGGTCAGAAATAAAATCCATAGAGATATGTGTCCAAGGCCTCTTCGGGACCGGCAAGGGCAAAAGCAACCCACTGGCACGAGAACAGCAGGGCTTAGCCCGAGCACAAATCCCACAGGACTGCACAAAAGTATGCACATCCCGCGACAGAGAGGGCCACCAAAAGGATCTAGCCACTAACTCTCTGGTACCAAAGATTCCAGGATGACCAGCCAACACCGAACAATGACGTTCAGAGATAACTCTATTCATCCACCTATCAGGGACAAACAGTTTCTCCGCTGGGCAACGATCAGGTTTATTAGCCTGAAATTTTTGCAGCACCCGCCGCAAATCAGGGGAGATGGCAGACACAATTACTCCTTCCTTGAGGATACCCGCCGGCTCAGATAAGCCCGGAAAGTCGGGTACAAAACTCCTAGACAGAGCATCCGCCTTCACATTTTTAGAGCCCGGAAGGTACGAAATCACAAAGTCAAAACGGGCAAAAAACAACGACCAACGAGCTTGTCTAGGATTCAAGCGCTTGGCAGACTCGAGATAAGTCAAGTTCTTATGATCAGTCAATACCACCACGCGATGCTTAGCTCCTTCAAGCCAATGACGCCACTCCTCGAATGCCCACTTCATGGCCAGCAACTCTCGGTTGCCCACATCATAATTTCGCTCAGCAGGCGAAAACTTCCTGGAAAAGAAAGCGCATGGTTTCATCACTGAGCAACCTGAACCTCTCTGTGACAAAACAGCTCCTGCTCCAATCTCAGAAGCATCAACCTCGACCTGGAACGGAAGAGAAACATCTGGTTGACACAACAAAGGGGCAGAAGAAAAACGACGCTTCAACTCTTGAAAAGCCTCCACAGCAGCAGAAGACCAATTGACCACATCAGCACCCTTCTTGGTCAAATCGGTCAATGGTTTAGCAATACTAGAAAAATTGCAGATGAAGCGACGATAAAAATTAGCAAAGCCCAGGAACTTTTGCAGACTTTTCAGAGATGTCGGCTGAGTCCAATCATGGATGGCTTGGACCTTAACAGGATCCATCTCGATAGTAGAAGGGGAAAAGATGAACCCCAAAAATGAAACCTTCTGCACACCAAAGAGACACTTTGATCCCTTCACAAACAAAGAATTAGCACGCAGGACCTGAAAAACCGTTCTGACCTGCTCACATGAGACTCCCAATCATCCGAGAAGATCAAAACGTCATCCAAGTACACAATCAGGAATTTATCCAGGTACTCTCGGAAGATGTCATGCATAAAGGACTGAAACACTGATGGAGCATTGGCAAGTCCGAACGGCATCACGAGATACTCAAAATGACCCTCGGGCGTATTAAATGCAGTTTTCCATTCATCGCCCTGCTTAATTCGCACCAGATTATACGCACCACGAAGATCTATCTTTGTGAACCAACTAGCCCCCTTAATCCGAGCAAACAGATCAGATAACAATGGCAAGGGGTACTGAAATTTAACCGTGATCTTATTAAGAAGGCGGTAATCTATACAAGGTCTCAGCGAACCATCCTTCTTGGCTACAAAAAAGAACCCTGCTCCTAATGGCGACGATGACGGGCGAATATGCCCCTTCTCCAGGGATTCCTTGACATAACTGCGCATAGCGGTGTGCTCAGGCACGGACAAATTAAACAATCGACCTTTTGGGAATTTACTACCAGGAATCAAATTGATAGCACAATCACAATCCCTATGCGGAGGTAGGGTATCGGACTTGGGCTCATCAAATACATCCCGGTAATCAGACAAGAACTCTGGGACCTCAGAAGGGGTGGATGACGAAATTGACAGAAATGGAACATCACCATGTACCCCCTGACAACCCCAGCTGGAAACCGACACGGATTTCCAATCTAATACTGGATTATGGACTTGTAGCCATGGCAACCCCAAAACGACCACATCATGCAGATTATGCAACACCAGAAAGCGAATATCCTCCTGATGTGCAGGAGCCATGCACATGGTCACCTGGGTCCAGTACTGAGGCTTATTCTTGGCCAAAGGTGTAGCATCAATTCCTCTCAATGGAATAGGACACTGCAAGGGCTCCAAGAAAAACCCACAATGCTTAGCATACTCTAAGTCCATCAAATTCAGGGCAGCGCCTGAATCCACAAATGCCATGACAGAATACGATGACAAAGAGCAGATCAAGGTAACGGACAAAAGAAATTTTGACTGTACCGTACCAATGGTGGCAGACCTAGCGAACCGCTTAGAGCGCTTAGGACAATCAGAGATGGCATGAGTGGAATCACCACAGTAGAAACACAGACCATTCAGACGTCTGTGTTCATGCCGTTCAACTCTGGACAAAGTCCTATCGCACTGCATAGGCTCAGGTTTAAGCTCAGGTAATACCGCCAAATGGTGCACAGATTTACGCTCACGCAAGCGTCGACCGATCTGAATGGCCAAAGACAGATTCATTCAGACCATCAGGCATAGGAAATCCCACCATGACATCTTTAAGGGCTTCAGAGAGACCCTTTCTGAAAATCGCTGCGAGCGCAGCTTCATTCCATTGAGTGAGTACAGACCACTTTCTAAATTTTTGACAGTATACCTCTATCTCATCCTGACCCTGACACAAAGCCAGCAAATTTTTCTCTGCCTGATCCACTGAATTAGGCTCATCGTACAGCAATCCGAGCGCCAGGAAAAACGTATCAATATTACTTAATGCAGGATCTCCTGGTGCAAGAGAAAATGCCCAATCCTGAGGGTCGCCACGCAAAAAAGAAATAATAATTCTCACTTGTTGAGCTGGGTCACCAGAGGAGTGAGGTTTCAAGGCCAAAAACAGTTTGCAATTATTTTTGAAATTCTCAAACTTGACTCTATCACCATAAAACAAATCAGGAATAGGAATTCTTGGTTCAAAAATAGGCTTCTGAACCACCAAATCTTGAATCTTTTGCACATTTATAACGAGATTATCCATTGAAGAGCACAGACCCTGAATCTCCATGTCCACACCTATGGGTTTATGAGAAATCGCTCCTGTCAAACCAATCTAATCAGTTTTTATGAAGAGGTAAGCTATAGACTGGACCACGGTGAGTCATTGGACGTGGTATATCTCGATTTTTCCAAAGCGTTTGATACCGTGCCGCACAAGAGGTTGGTACACAAAATGAGAATGCTTGGTCTGGGGGAAAATGTGTGTAAATGGGTTAGTAACTGGCTTAGTGATAGAAAGCAGAGGGTGGTTATAAATGGTATAGTCTCTAACTGGGTCGCTGTGACCAGTGGGGTACCGCAGGGGTCAGTATTGGGACCTGTTCTCTTCAACATATTCATTAATGATCTGGTAGAAGGTTTACACAGTAAAATATCGATATTTGCAGATGATACAAAACTATGTAAAGCAGTTAATACAAGAGAAGATAGTATTCTGCTACAGATGGATCTGGATAAGTTGGAAACTTGGGCTGAAAGGTGGCAGATGAGGTTTAACAATGATAAATGTAAGGTTATACACATGGGAAGAGGGAATCAATATCACCATTACACACTGAACGGGAAACCACTGGGTAAATCTGACAGGGAGAAGGACTTGGGGATCCTAGTTAATGATAAACTTACCTGGAGCAGCCAGTGCCAGGCAGCAGCTGCCAAGGCAAACAGGATCATGGGGTGCATTAAAAGAGGTCTGGATACACATGATGAGAGCATTATACTGCCTCTGTACAAATCCCTAGTTAGACCGCACATGGAGTACTGTGTCCAGTTTTGGGCACCGGTGCTCAGGAAGGATATAATGGAACTAGAGAGAGTACAAAGGAGGGCAACAAAATTAATAAAGGGGATGGGAGAACTACAATACCCAGATAGATTAGCGAAATTAGGATTATTTAGTCTAGAAAAAAGACGACTGTGGGGCGATCTAATAACCATGTATAAGTATATAAGGGGACAATACAAATATCTCACTGAGGATCTGTTTATACCAAGGAAGGTGACGGGCACAAGGGGGCATTCTTTGCGTCTGGAGGAGAGAAGGTTTTTCCACCAACATAGAAGAGGATTCTTTACTGTTAGGGCAGTGAGAATCTGGAATTGCTTGCCTGAGGAGGTGGTGATGGCGAACTCAGTCGAGGGGTTCAAGAGAGGCCTGGATGTCTTCCTGGAGCAGAACAATATTGTATCATACAATTATTAGGTTCTGTAGAAGGACGTAGATCTGGGTATTTATTATGATGGAATATAGGCTGAACTGGATGGACAAATGTCTTTTTTCGGCCTTACTAACTATGTTACTATGTTACTATGTATGTTACACCTGTGTCCTGAACCACCCAAATGTCTAGGGGAAAAAAAAGACAAAACACAGTGCAAAGAAAAAAAAATGGTCTCAGAACTTCTTTTTTCCCTCTATTGAAAATCATTAGCACTTATGGCTTCCTGTACTGTTATGTTAACCAATTCAGTAACACAATGGACATAGCGGTCAGAACACATACAGTGATCTGACAAAACCCAAAATTAAAGAACGAGCTCTGAGACGTGGGAACTCTGCAGACCGCAATCCCTGATCCTATCAAACCACACTAAAGGTAGCCGTGGAGCGCTCCTGACCAGAACCTAGGCGCCTCGTCACAGCCTGAGAAACTAGCTATTCCTGAAGATAGAAAAATAAGCCTACCTTGCCTCAGAGAAATTCCCCAAAGGAAAAGGCAGCCCCCCACATATAATGACTGTGAGTAAGATGAAAACACAAACATAGAGATGAAACAGATTTAGCAAAGTGAGGCCCGACTAGCTGAATAGAACGAGGATAGGGAAGATAACTTTGCGGTCAGCACAAAAACCTATAAATAACCACGCAGAGGGGACAAAAAGACCCTCCGCACCGACTAACAGTACGGAGGTCGTCCCTCTGCGTCTCAGAGCTTCCAGCAGGCGAGAAAAAACCAATAAAGCAAGCTGGACTGAAAAATAGCAACAAAATAACAAAAACAAAACTTAGCTTTGCAGAGCAGCAGGCCACAGGAATGATCCAGGGAAAAAAAACAGTCCAACACTGGAACATTGACAGGAAGCATGGATCAAAGCATCAGGTGGAGTTAAGTAGAGAAGAAGCTAACGAGCTCACCAGATCACCTGAGGGAGAAAACTCAGAAGCTGCAGTACCACTTTCCTCCACAAACGGAAGATCCCAGAGAGAATCAGCCGAAGTACCACTTGTGACCACAGGAGTGAACTCTGCCACATAATTCACAACAGAGTACACATGTTAAAAAGCATGACATATCAGAGCCTTCTCTAGCTCCCTTTTCTACTGCAGTATCTGCCTCTTCCCCCTGCTCACGATCAACTGGGCCACCTGCCTTCCCACAAAAAGAGGATGTGACACTACCACCATCACCAGTGTTACCAACCATCTCCACACTGTCCCATGGAACTGATCATATTTCCATCTGCTAAACCCTGGAGAGAAAGACTACATTTGCTCCTAACTACCCACGAGCCATGTTCATCAATTACAGCTTTTTATCAAATACAGTAATTTAACACATGTGCGACAAAGCAGCAGTGAAGAACATTTGCTATCAGTTTACCTACAGACATATATGTTGAGGTCATTTGACATTACTAAGGGTTGATTTTCACTGCAAGATTATCACAAATGAGTGTTTCTAGGAACACTCGTTTCTTGATAATCTTTCAATGCAAACAGGTTGATAATCAACGAATAAACAAGGAAAACATTTATTTGTCATCTAAAATTATCTTTTTTGTGCTGCACAAAAGATCATCATTCGGCAGCACACCATTATGTCTGCTGCCGAGAACAATGGAATCTTATGTATGCTGAATTAACTATTACAGAACACTCAGTGAGCAGCATTAAGCATAGTCTGCCTGTGTAAATTAGCTAAACAAATAAAAATTACTAAACAGTGTTCATTTAATCTCACAAATCAGGTGGTAAATACAGGTGGTTGTATAAAGTTCTACTATACCTAATATTATTATTCACATCTTTTTAGAGCAATTCAAGCTTCTCCAAATGAATTTCAATTTCAAAAGATTCCATCTTTGTTTTTTACAACCTTTATTAATTTGTTAGCTTTCAAATGAATTATTTGAAAGGTTGTTTATGACATTATTTATTGATTGGATAATAGCAGTACAAGTAGAAGCAATACAACCAAACGGTCACTAGACCGATTAAACAATTACTATGACAATTAGTGATTTTACTTAAACTTAACCCATTAAAAATTTTGTGAATCCATTTACTCCAGCTTGTAAATGAATACATGTTTATCTGCACATTTTGAACAATTAATTATGAAAATAGATGGCTTTTTCAGTAATTACTTTCATTATGTAATGAACAAAACAAACATACAGGTGGGGAGTGAGGAATGGGAAAAGGATATAAAAACTTATTCTGAATGGTTGTATTTCTGGGCAGGATGAATAATATGATTGATTAAGAGAAAAGGGTGTAAAGGAATATAAAATGATTTTTTTAATTGATCAAGAAAAAATGGCAACAAAATGTTTCCAACAAGTAGTAAACAATCCATTTCAGAGATGAAAAATGCCTACATTGAAAATATTTGATGCAACAGAAAAGCCAAATAAGTAAGTTGAATGTACTACACACTTTTTTTTTCAGAACATCATTTCATTCATTGATTTCAATTCCAGAAAAAGCTTAGATTGAGTGGTACCAATTTAGTGAACAATATAAAAGTCACTTAAACAAATTAACACTAGCACAGTCACATCACTTAAACTGATTGATGTGAACTTTTACCATTCAATTGTTTCTGTTCTACTGGTGCTTACACACTAAATATGCTGGAGACTTGTTCCTGTTAGAGGATAGCCTAGCAGAATAGCTGTAACACACATGGCCAAAATCACAGAGCTGCTTGGTGATTTACCTATGTTAATTTTGATTGTTTATTTTAGGGATGCTGTTGGATGAAAGAATGCTTAGCAATGGTATTAGGATAAGTGATAAAAGCTGGACTACTAGAATCCCCATTGATTATTTGTACAAAGGTCCTAAAACACTCATGCCACACTCAAAAGCACAATCACAGTGAAAATTAGTTTGTGTTAGACTAAGGGATGAGTTCTGGCATTATCACCTCATATCTACCATATAATTGTCTAAGGGTCACTTCCGTCTGTCTGTCCCGGATATTCATTGGTTGCGGCCTCTGTCTGTCATTGAAATCCAACTCGCTGATTGGTCGCGGCAAAACAGCCACAACCAATCAGCGACGGCCACAGTCTGGTGCCAAAATGGCCGCTCCTTCCTCCCCGCAGTCAGTGCCTGCTCCATACTTCCCTCCAGTCAGCCCTCACACAGGGTTAATGGCACCGCTAATGGACCACGTTATGCCACGGTGTAACGCACTCCATTAACACTGCTATTAACCCTGTGTGACCAAATTTTTACTATTGATGCTGCCTATGCAGCATCAATAGTAAAAAGATCTAATGTTAAAAATAATTAAAAAAATAAAAAATCATTATATACTCACCTTCCGCCGCCTTTCCCGCTCCTCGCGACGCTCCGCTCCGCTGCAAACGGCAGGTTCCGGTGGCAAGGATGGCATGCGAGAAGGACCTGCCATGACGTCACGGTAATGTGACCGCGACGTCATCACAGGTCCTGCGAGAAGGACCTGCCATGAAGTCACAGTCATGTGACTGTGACATCATCACAGGTCCAGCGCCCATATCAACCCTGGGACCGGAAGCTGCCGCGTGCACCGCACACAGGGCCAGGGCTTCAACGGGCTTTCGGAGGGTGAGTATATGTTTATTTTTTATTTTAAGTCTGTATACTACATGGCTCTGTGCTGTATAATCCGTCGCTGTGCAATATACTACGTGGCTGGGCAATATACTACATCACTGGGCAATATACTACATGGTTGGGCAAAATACTACGTGGCTGGGCAATATACTATGTGGCTGGGCAATATACTACGTGGCTGGGCAATATACTACATGGCTGGGCAATTTACTACGTGGCTGGGCAATATACTATGTGACTGGGCAATATACTACGTGGCTGGGCAATGTACTACTTGGCTGGGCAATATACTTCGTGACTGGGTAATATACTACTTGACTGGGCAATATACTACGTGGCTGGGCAATATACTACGTGGACATGCATATTCTAGAATACCTGATGCGTTAGAATCGGGCCACCATCTAGTTTAATATATATGTCTTACCATGTACTGTGTTGGTTTGTAACTGAAATAGTGCCTTCATTTGGTTGGATGACCACATGACATTCGCGACTGCAATTGAACACTGTGATGCCAGGACAAGGTGTAGTGCTATTGCCAGTGCCTCTGCACAGTTTACCCTTTTCCAATTGACACTGGCTTACTCACTATTCTGTTCCTTACAGCGGCCACTGCGTCTTCTGGTTATTGCTGCTGTGCACGCCACACTGTGTCTCAACGGCATGCCTTGTACATGCATTAATGCGCTCCCCTGCTTTTAAAGGGGCAGTGTGAGGGCACATAATGAAACGCCCTAAGCAAGGCACCTGAGCAACCCCTATTGTTTCTGTTAGATGGTTTAGTGTGTAACTGTATGTTGTCAGGTCCTTCGTCCCTAGTCTTTTAATGTTTCCTGTATTCTGTATCCCGTAAGTCCACTATAATTACACTGTGTCTTTAACATGAAACCACATCGGCGTTACCTGAAATGTTTCTTGAGACCAGTGTGTCTAACCTTTCCTTGTGGCCATCCTTTCTGTTATCCAGAGACTGCATAGTCTGAACCTGTCCCTGTGGCCTTCCCATCTGCTATCCGGTCAGCTTAGTCTGAACCTGTCCCAAGTCGCTGTCCTGTCAGCATCATCTGAACATGTCCCAAGTGGCCCCCCTGTGTGATGCAAGTCACACTAGTAAATATAAATACAAATGACACTGGGGGGAGGAACTAGCATGCTTAAGCAGAAGCCTGATTAAGGAAAATGAACACAGGTGATTGCAGCACAGACCAAGCACAGACTGACAACCCTGACACAAATTAGCAAAAAGACAGAAACAGAGTGAAAATTGTGACACCCTGTCTGTACAGTCTGAACCTGTCCCAGGTGTCCATCCTGTCCTATCTAGGAATCTAAGGGTCAGCTGTACTGCTGGATGTCACCCTGTAGTGGCACCTGGCAGCTACCTGCTGAACAAGCCAGACCTCACCACTATAGGCTCCAGTGAACACCAAGGTAGCTGCCTAGTCATGCCCCTCCAGGGTAAGTCTGGTCCATGGCCTAGTGGGTCCACCAACCATGTGCTCCATCTGTATGCATAACAGTTTGCTCAGGCCATGAGCCTCGCTTAACCCCAGTCCTCTAGTCCTCTCATTCAGACTTGTGTAGGCAGCTGAGGCATCAGCGAGAGAGACGTTATTAAAAAAATATTTCCTGATTGGAAGTCCTGACTTTCATTGCAAAAGCCCAAGCCGCAGCTCCTGTGGTCGAGGCTATTCAATATCCGACTTGCACTCCCAGAGTGGAACCTGTCTGGCCAGATCCACCACAGTACAATGGGAATCCATAGCAGTGCTGTGAATTCCTGGATCAGGGCATGTGGCACAACAAGTATTTTGCTCCTTATTTTTACTGTGATCACTCTGATCAGGTTAAGTGGAATTCCTGATGTTCTACCTACCAGGTGTGGCTTAGTCCCCTGTGGGAGCTTCCGTATGGTCTTCGATGAGCCGAACCCGGAATCTCCTGAAAAAACTACCCTTCCTGGCTTCCAGGAGCAGATCAGACAGATGACACATGTGAGTAAACAGCCACGTCTGGCCCTGTCCTTTCAGAGACCACCTGTTCCTCAACCCATAAAGGCACCTACTATTGCAGAACCCAAGGAGGACAACAAGGGTGGGCTGGCTATGCAGTAGCCTGAACTCAGTCATAAGAAAGGTTTGCGGTGCCGCAACAAGGTTTGCGGTGGTTGTGTTGAACATCATGACAGTCTTTGTACTGAGAAGCCTAAAAAACTCCTAAACCTTGGGACTGTAAGAGATGCTGCCCTTGGCAGGATTATTCCCTCTTCACAAATGACTATGACTGTATCCATAGCAGGTGGATGCTTCGGTTCGGCGGCAAGCCGTAAAGTGTAGGTGTCAGACTCCTGTCCCATAGCTCCAGAATCCGGTGAGGGTATTGTCAAGTGAAGGACGAGCCCTGCTCTGATACAGATAAGTTAAGAAGGAACAACTTAAGCTCCCAATTCGAGCACCATACGTGGAGAAGATCGCCCTCCACATTCTGTCTGATATGCCCATAGGTCATACTGAGCCAAGAACTCTGGGGCCCATTATGGTTTGGAGATCCAGTGTGATGCTTCATTGGACAACACAAAACAAACATGGCAAACATGTGGCTGCTTAGTCATTTAGGCACAGTGGGGCTCAGAATGAGGGGGCATTTGGATTTGGGAGCTCAGAATTTACTAGATTTTATTTGTGGGGGTGGGAGCCATGTCGCTTTTCCAGAGCATTTGTTCTACCAGTACTGTAGTAACCCCTTATAGTTTCAGTGACAGATCTGCAAAAACCCTAGTCCATGCCCTCATCATCTCCCGCCTCAACTACTGTAACCTCCTGCTCTGTGGCCTCCCCTCGAACACTCTTGCACCCAATCTATTCTAAACTCAGCTGCCCAACTAATCCACCTGTCCCCCCGCTATTCCCTGGCCTCTCCCCTCTATCAATCCCTTCACTGGCTCCCAATTACCCAGAGACCCCAGTACAAAAGCCTAACCATGACATACAAAGCCATCCACAACCTGTCTCCTCCATACATCTGTGACCCTGTCTCCCGGTACTTCCCTGCATGCAACCTCCGATCCTCACAAGATCTCCGTCTCTACTCCCCTCTTATCTCCACTTCCCACAATCGCATACAAGATTTCTCTCGCACATCACCCCTACTCTGGAACTCTCTACCACAAAATATCAGACTCTCACCTACCATCGAAACCTTCAAAAAGAACCTGAAGACCTACCTCTTCCTGCAAGCCTACAACCTGCAGTAATCACTGATCGACCAAACCACTTCACGACCAGCTCTATCCTTACCTACTGTATCCTCACCCATGCCTTGTAGATTGTGAGCCCTCGCGGGCAGGGTCCTCTCTCCTCCTGTACCAGTTGTGACTTGTATTGTTCAAGATTATTGTACCTGTTTTTATTATGTATACTCCTCCTCACATGTAAAGCGCAATGGAATAAATGGCGCTATAATAATAAATAATAATAATGATGGACCTGAGTGGGGGCTGATTTTGTGTGGGATAAATTAGGGTTTTTATTGGTAATATTTTGGGGTACATAAAATTTTTTGATCGCTTCCAGAATAAGGCTGCATAACATTCTTGTGTTCTACGCTGAGCACTTATTTTGGGGTTTCCGTGTAAATCCCCAAAAAATGTGATTCAGACAAAGCCTCAACGGAACCACCCACCATGAGGCAGATGAAGACACTTCTTACTATGTTTGGCGTCTGCGGCGGTGATATCCATCTTTTTAGGTGTGCACAGATCTTGGGTCGCTCACACTTGTGCTCTTTTTAGATGCCTAAATTGATGGGACACCACCAGAACGCCGACCAGTCCGAAGTGACTCATAAGTGAGTGGTTTCATCCGAGGTTTTATCTGAATCACGGTTTTGAGGAATTTACATTGAAACCCTGGGCTGGGTGTTAGCCCTCACAATGTCTCTATGCCTGCAGTGTTACTGGACAAACTTCACCATTCATTTACATTCTAGACAGTGACATCTTTTGACCGTTAGTTATCACTGCAGCCCTCAGGGAAATTACAATTGTTATAACAAGGAAGCATATCAGGAACAAAACATTATTCACATTCTACACCACAGTAGCATTGATGCCTTCAAAAGGAACACGGCATCTGGTCCATCTCCCTACATTAACTTGCATCCAAGTTCTGGAGTCCTGGGTTCAAATCCCACCAAGGACAACATCTGCAAGTAGTTTGTATGTTCTCTCTGAGTTTGTGTGGGTTTCCTCCGGGTACTCCAGTTTCCTCCCACATTCCAAAACCATACTGATAGAGAATTTAGATTGTGAGCCCCATCAGGGACAGTGATGATAATGTTGGTAAACTGTAAAGTGCTGCGGAATATGTTAGCACTATATAAAAATAAATATTATTATTAAGCTCTGTCAATGTGTCCAAGGCAAGTTTCTCATTAGCATTTCAGTGTTCAGATTTTCTTTTCCATTTTCTTTTCTATTTTGTGTTCTGTTATTGGAACAAAGGAACAGAAATCCAAAAAGGAACTGGATTTATCCCAAAATGGACTTAAACTCTACCAGAAGGAAACCATTAACTATAATGGAGCCCATTTTTTTCAGTTACAGTGTCAGTCATTTTCATACTGCTATGTTTTCTATTGACATGACGAAAACTGTACAAAAAGCAAAGGGACCCCAATAAGAATAATGGGGTCAGTCTGATAATGAGTGCACATCTAAAAGACATCATTGAGCCAGGATTTCAATCTGCATATGCACCGCCCCAGCACCATTTTATTGAAGAGCTGCTGGGAAAACAATTTGCGCATATGCCGCCTGCGACAATAAAAACTCCACTGCAAAATTTCAATCTGGAGACAGTTAACTGGAAAAGCAATGATCTGCCATTCAAACACTGGTGGCAGGTAGAGGGGCCGAGCCAGGAACAGGAGACACAGTGCATATTCCCACCCCTGTGCACCTAAATCTCATAACCAGAAAATTTCAAATGCTGGTTAAAGAAGAACAGCTAACTGGATTACTTTACCAAAGGTACCGATTTAATCAGTATAACAATATGGCTATGACTTTGTTTTACCTTGCAAAGCTGTGCTAATACGTTCTCTATATTACCCTGCTTTTAATAGAAACTGAATGTAATTCTGAGCACTTTTAGAGGTGTGTTTAAGTGTCAGTGTATTTATTGTTAGAAAATATGTATTTATATGTTAGAAAATTCATTATCAATATAAACAGTGGTCTCTCCAGCACAGTTTATTTTTGGAGATACAGGTCCTTCTCAAAAAATTAGCATATAGTGTTAAATTTCATTATTTACCATAATGTAATGATTACAATTAAACTTTCATATATTATAGATTCATTATCCACCAACTGAAATGTGTCAGGTCTTTTATTGTTTTAATACTGATGATTTTGGCATACAACTCCTGATAACCCAAAAAACCTGTCTCAATAAATTAGCATATTTCACCCATCCAATCAAATAAAAGTGTTTTTTAATAACAAACAAAAAAACCATCAAATAATAATGTTCAGTTATGCACTCAATACTTGGTCGGGAATCCTTTGGCAGAAATGACTGCTTCAATGCGGCGTGGCATGGAGGCAATCAGCCTGTGACACTGCTGAGATGTTATGGAGGCCCAGGATGCTTCAATAGCGGCCTTAAGCTCATCCAGAGTGTTGGGTCTTGCGTCTCTCAACTTTCTCTTCACAATATCCCACAGATTCTCTATGGGGTTCAGGTCAGGAGAGTTGGCAGGCCAATTGAGCACAGTAATACCATGGTCAGTAAACCATTTACCAGTGGTTTTGGCACTGTGAGCAGGTGCCAGGTCGTGCTGAAAAATGAAATCTTCATCTCCATAAAGCATTTCAGCCGATGGAAGCATGAAGTGCTCCAAAATCTCCTGATAGCTAGCTGCATTGACCCTGCCCTTGATGAAACACAGTGGACCAACACCAGCAGCTGACATGGCACCCCACACCATCACTGACTGTGGGTACTTGACACTGGACTTCAGGCATTTTGGCATTTCCTGCTCCCCAGTCTTCCTCCAGACTCTGGCACCTTGATTTCCGAATGACATGCAAAATTTGCTTTCATCAGAAAAAAGTACTTGGGACCACTTAGCAACAGTCCAGTGCTGCTTCTCTGTAGCCCAGGTCAGGCGCCTCTGCCGCTGTTTATGGTTCAAAAGTGGCTTTACCTGGGGAATGCGGCACCTGTAGCCCATTTTCTGCACACGCCTGTGCACGGTGGCTCTGGATGTTTCCACACCAGACTCAGTCCACTGCTTCCTCAGGTTCCCCAAGGTCTGGAATCGGTCCTTCTCCACAATCTTCCTCAGGGTCCGGTCTCCTCTTCTCGTTGTACAGCGTTTTCTGCCACATTGTTTCCTTCCAACAGACTTACCATTGAGGTGCCTTGATACAGCATTCTGGGAACAGCCTATTTGTTGAGAAATTTCTTTCTGGGTCTTACCCTCTTGCTTGAGGGTGTCAATGATGGCCTTCTTGACATCTGTCAGGTCGCTAGTCTTACCCATGATGGGGGTTTTGAGTAATGAACCAGGCAGGGAGTTTATAAAAGCCTCAGGTATCTTTTGCATGTGTTTAGAGTTAATTAGTTGATTCAGAAGATTAGGGTAATAGGTCGTTTAGAGAACCTTTTCTTGATATGCTAATTTATTGAGACAGGTTTTTTGGGTTATCAGGAGTTGTATGCCAAAATCATCAGTATTAAAACAATAAAAGACCTGACAAATTTCAGTTGGTGGATAATGAATCTATAATATATGAAAGTTTAATTGTAATCATTACATTATGGTAAATAATGAAATTTAACACTATATGCTAATTTTTTGAGAAGGACCTGTATTGCTGTGGATCAAAGGTTAAAAAAACAAGTAACCTGCAGCCAGTCCTTCATTCTTAGGATTAACAACCTTCCTGTCTGTATTAGTGCCACCAGAATGGAGGTAGGAAATGTGACAAGGAATGGGTGTGAGAGAAAGGAGGTGGACTACAATGTTATCCTTCAAATCAACTCACTTTTCTTCCTGTCACAGCTCTAAACTATGGAACTAGGAGGAGCTGCACACTATGATCGTAACTTTTGCTTAATTGCTCACAAGATCTCCTTCTCTACTCCCCTCTTATCTCCTCTTCCCACAATCGAATACAAGATTTCTCTCACGCATCACCCCTACTCTGGAACTCTCTACCCCAACATATCAGACTCTCGCCTACCATTGAAACCTTCAAAAAGAACCTGAAGACCTACCTCTTCCGACAAGCCTGCAACCTGCAGTAACCACCGATTGACCAAACCGATGCACGACCAGCTCCACCCTCACCTACTGTTTCCTCACCCATCTCTTGTAAATTCTGAGGCCTCGCAGGCAGGGTCCTCTCTCCTTCTGTACCAGTTGTGACTTGTATTGTTCAAGATTATTGTACTTTTTTATTATATATACCCCTCCTCACATGTAAAGCGCCATGGAATACATGGCACTATAATAATAAATAATAATAATGTTCACTATCAGTGATGATCGTATACTGACCAATGAGCAGTGTCAGTGAATCACTGACACTGATCACCGGTCTACCTGCACCCTGCTTTTCACTGTACTACAATGACAAATGCTCAGTCAACATTAAGAAGGGTGTACGCTTTCCGAATAAGTACTTCTTTTTAAATTGTACCCACCTCTTTACCTCCACTCGAGAGTGGTATAAGTTTGCATCCCAAGTAGTCACCTATCTTGACTTACTTTTTGTCCCAGATTTGTATGGAGGTGTTCTCCCCTTAAGGAGTTATATATTTAGTACAGTGTGTTCAACAAAACCCATATGACAGGTCACTTACTTATATCTGTGCCAACGGAGTTGAGAAGTCTCAAAACTGATATACAAGCTTCATGCCAGTATGCCAATGTGCACAGGCCCTTTGTTGTGTTTCCTGCAGGTTAGCAAGAAAAGTAGGTCTAGACTTCACATAGGATTAGTTTGTGTTTTAACTGGAAAAATAAACAGTTTTGACTAGTGTAGTTGCCCTAGGTGATTTTTTAATCCCATTACTTCTTCTGTTTTGGCGATTCAGTTTCTATTTATTTTATACAAAGTCTCTTTAGAAACAATATTCAATTTTATTACAAAGGATGGTAAACATTAAAATCAAGGTGTAATCATACATATCATCAATATAGGATCACAGAGGATCAAGGCATTGCAAGTGGGACACAAGCAAAAAGCACCATGATGGACATTATGATTAAGGCAATTAATTAGAAAATAGATACATAGCTACATAATTTTAAGGTTGAAAGAAGACACTAGTCTACAGTGTTTACCATTTTACCGAGCTTGCTAAGGAATGCAAACAAACACCCTACGAGGCAGATGCTAATTGCCCCATATTAGGGGAATCATTCCTTCCTTAAGGTACCTTCACACATAACGATATCGTTAACGATATCGTTGCTTTTTGTGACGTAGCAACGATATCGTTAAGGAAATCGTTCTGTGTGACAGCGACCAACGATCAGGCCCCTGCTGGGAGATCGTTGGTCGCTGAGGAAAGTCCAGAACTTTATTTCGTCGCTGGACTCCCTGCAGACATCGCTGGATCGGCGTGTGTGACACCGATCCAGCGATGTCTTCACTGGTAACCAGGGTAAACATCGGGTTACTAAGCGCAGGGCCGCGCTTAGTAACCCGATGTTTACCCTGGTTACCAGCGTAAAAGTAAAAAAAAAAAAACACTACATACTTACCTACCGCTGTTTGTCCCCGGCGCTCTGCTTCTCTGCACTCCTCCTGCACTGGCTGTGAGCATCGGTCAGCCGGAAAGCAGAGCGGTGACGTCACCGCTCTGCTTTCCGGCCGCTGTGCTCACAGTGAGTGCAGAGGAGTGCAGAGAAGCAGAGCGCCGGGGACAGACAGCGGTAGGTAAGTATGTAGTGTTTGTTTTTTTTACTTTTACGCTGGTAACCAAGGTAAACATCGGGTTACTAAGCGCGGCCCTGCGCTTAGTAACCCGATGTTTACCCTGGTTACCCGGGGACCTCGGGATCGTTGGTCGCTGGAGAGCTGTCTGTGTGACAGCTCTCCAGCGACCAAACTGCGACGCTGCAGCGATCGACATCATTGTCGGTATCGCTGCAGCGTCGCTGAGTGTGAAGGTACCTTTAGTCTATATAATGTTCCATCTATTAATAACCCAAATGAAAATAGAAAAATATGTACAAATCTTAATATATTTAACTACAATGTAAATTAAATACTGATTAATAGGATGTATAAAGGAAAAAAGGGGGTTGATGGTGCCTAATGGGTAGCATTTGGATAATTAGGAAAAATCAGCAAGGGATGAAAGACCTTGACCTACCTTAGATCATTTAAGATTGTATTTCTCATAAGGCACTTATGGGCCAGTGCCTAGGGTGGCAGGAACAAGAGAATGACACTTTATTTATTAATTCAATACATTTGTGCTCACAAGCATCTATATATATAATTGTCTAAGGGTTTTTCCGTCTGTCTGTCTGTCTGTCTGTCTGTCCTGGAAATCCCGCGTCTCTGATTGGTCGAGGCCTAGCGGCCTCAACCAATCAGCGACGGGCACAGCGACGATGATGTCATAAAGGACGTAGACATCCCGCGTCTCTGATTGGTCGAGGCCATGATGATGTCATAATGGTTGCCATGGCGATGATGATGTCATAAAGGTTGCCTCGACCAATCAGCGACGGGCACAATCTGCCGCGAATTCTGGAATCATCATTGTCCATATACTACGGGGACATGCATAATCTAGAATACCCGATGCGTTAGAATCGGGCCACAATCTAGTTTCTAGAGATCAATCAAGCAGAAGCTCATAAATGGCCAATAATCATATTAAGGGATGTAGGTTGTATGGGATGAAGGAGCCTTAGTCTATCTTTACTCATAATTTACATCTATGTTTATGAATATTGGCAATCTATAAGAGAGAGGCATTGGTGGAATGTTATAGTTACATAAAACTCTATCGGTCAAATATAGTAAGTGCAAGTTTACAATATGAGGGGCAACGTACATTGCATCAGTCACCCAGCAATTCTTCTCTGGTAAACAGAACAGAAAGGTTAATTACCAAACTTCAGAGCCCTGATTTCAATAGTGTCAAGTCTGTCTGGAATTACGTGAAACACAGAAGGCTCAGTTATATATCCATAGTAGATTTGTAGTTCATTCTGCAAGATGCTTGGAACAAAATCCCTGCGGAGTTCCTTCAAGCACTGTGTGAAAGTGCACCTAGAAGAATTGATGCAGTGTTGAATGAAAAAGGGACTATCACACCAAATACTGATTTGATTTAGATTTCTCTTTTGTTCATTCACATTACATTTTGCTAATTGATCAAAATAAACTATTAACACTTACTTTTGGAAGCATTCTTGCTTTGCAGAATTAGTTTACTTCACACACATTTATTTACTTCTTGTTTTTATATGTGATTTTTAATAATGTTGCTGCCTTCAGTCTGAACAAAATTAAACCAAACTTTTGGCCAATACTGTATATATATATATATATATATATGTATATATATATACATACAGTGGGGCAAAAAAGTATTTAGTCAGTCAGCAATAGTGCAAGTTCCACCACTTAAAAAGATGAGAGGCGTCTGTAATTTACATCATAGGTAGACCTCAACTATGGGAGACAAACTGAGAAAAAAAATCCAGAAAATCACATTGTCTGTTTTTTTAACATTTTATTTGCATATTATGGTGGAAAATAAGTATTTGGTTAGAAACAAACAATCAAGATTTCTGGCTCTCACAGACCTGTAACTTCTTCTTTACGAGTCTCCTCTTTCCTCCACTCATTACCTGTAGTAATGGCACCTGTTAAAACTTGTTATCAGTATAAAAAGACACCTGTGCATACCCTCAAACAGTCTGACTCCAAACTCCACTATGGTGAAGACCAAAGAGCTGTCAAAGGACACCATAAACAAAATTGTAGCCCTGCACCAGGCTGGGAAGACTGAATCTGCAATAGCCAACCAGCTTGGAGTGAAGAAATCAACAGTGGGAGCAATAATTAGAAAATGGAAGACATACAAGACCACTGATAATCTCCCTCGATCTGGGGCTCCATGCAAAATCCCACCCCGTGGGGTCAGAATGATCACAAGAACGGTGAGAAAAAATCCCAGAACCACGCGGGGGGACCTAGTGAATGAACTGCAGAGAGCTGGAACCAATGTAACAAGGCCTACCATAAGTAACACACTACGCCACCATGGACTCAGATCCTGCAGTGCCAGACGTGTCCCACTGCTTAAGCCAGTACATGTCCGGGCCCGTCTGAAGTTTGCTAGAGAGCATTTGGATGATCCAGAGGAGTTTTGGGAGAATGTCCTATGGTCTGATGAAACCAAACTGGAATTGTTTGGTAGAAACACAACTTGTCGTGTTTGGAGGAAAAAGAATACGGAGTTGCATCCATCAAACACCATACCTACTGTAAAGCATGGTGGTGGAAACATCATGCTTTGGGGCTGTTTCTCTGCAAAGGGGTCAGGGCGACTGATCCAGGTACATGAAAGAATGAATGGGGCCATGTATCGTGAGATTTTGAGTGCAAACCTCCTTCTATCAGCAAGGGCATTGAAGATGAAACGTGGCTGGGTCTTTCAACATGACAATGATCCAAAGCACACCGCCAGGGCAACGAAGGAGTGGCTTCGTAAGAAGCATTTCAAGGTCCTGGAGTGGCCTAGCCAGTCTCCAGATCTCAACCCTATAGAAAACCTTTGGAGGGAGTTGAAAGTCCGTGTTGCCAAGCGAAAAGCCAAAAACATCACTGCTCTAGAGGAGATCTGCATGGAGGAATGGGCCAACATACCAACAACAGTGTGTGGCAACCTTGTGAAGACTTACAGAAAACGTTTGACCTCTGTCATTGCCAACAAAGGATATATTACAAAGTATTGAGATGAAATTTTGTTTCTGACCAAATACTTATTTTCCACCATAATATGCAAATAAATTGTTAAAAAAACAGACAATGTGATTTTCTGGATTTTTTTTTCTCAGTTTGTCTCCCATAGTTGAGGTCTACCTATGATGTAAATTACAGACGCCTCTCATCTTTTTAAGTGGTGGAACTTGCACTATTGCTGACTGACTAAATACTTTTTTGCCCCACTGTATATATATATATATATATATATATATATATACAGTACCTTCAAAAGTCCCCACGCATCTTTTCATGCAGTGTTTTACTTGTTCTTATTGGAATGTGCACATTGTTGATTCAGTTGTTATTCACCCAGATACAAAAGTGCCACTTCCATTTTATCATGTATGTATGTGTATAATCAGATAAATGTGTCATTTCAATGTCAATTAAAAAGATGAAATATTGAATGTATGTGGGTGAATAAAGTTCATCCCTCTCACTCTACTGCCATTATAAGCTGGTCTACATTATTACCTTTTGAGCAACGATCCCTTACTAAAGACCATAAAATTATCACTAACTAAACAGGCTGGTATCTGTTGTGAGTTCTGTTTTTAGGCTCCCTCTGGTGGTTACTAATGGTACTGGGTGATTTGTGTTCTGCTATCTCTGGTGTCCACCTGTTCTATTAGGATTTGGGAGTTTCCTATTTAACCGGGCTTTCTTGTCATTTCCCCGCCGGCTATCAAGGTTATCAGAGTGTTTTGTTACCTCAGCTTCTGGCTTCAGTAATCTTCAGGACAAGCTAAGTTTTTGATTTTCTTGTTCCACGTTTTGCTTTATTTTTGTCTTGTCCAGCTTGCATGTAATTGTTTCTTTGCTGCTGGTTGCTCTAGTGGGCTGTAATTGCTCCTCATGTTCCATGAGTTGGAACATGAGTTCAAGTAATTACAGGATGGTTTTTTGAAGGGTTTTTTGCTGACCGCACAGTTTACTTTTGTATCCTCTGCTATCTAGTTTTAGCGGGCCTCATTTTGCTGAATCTGTTTTCATACTGTGTATGTGCCTTCCTCTCATTTCACCGTCATTATATGTGGGGGGCTGCTATTTCTGTGGGGTATTTCTCTGGAGGCAAGAGAGGTCTGTGTTTCTTCTAATAGGGGAAGTTAGATCTTCGGCTGGTGCGAGACGTCTAGGATCAACGTAGGCACGTTCCCCGGCTATTGTTATTTGTGTGTTCAGGTTTAGGGTCGCGGTCTGCTCAGGTTCCATCACCCTAGAGCTCGTTGGTGCTTGTCCTTTTGTGATTCCCTGCCATTGGAATCATGACAGTATAGCCGGCCAAAAATGTTTGGGCTGAAGTAGGAGGAAAAGTAGTCTGAGGAAGTTTTTTTTTTTTTTTTCTCTCCTCTGAGGTTGCTGCCTAGCCTTAATTGCAACCTGGCTGATTTTTTTTTTTTTTTCCTCCTCTTAATCCTTGAATGGCTCTGACCTTAGCTGTTTATCATGGACGTCCAGAGTTTAGCTTCCAGCTTGAATAATCTTGCTGCTAAGGTTCAAAATATACAAGATTTTGTTGTACATGCTCCTATGTCTGAACCTAGAATTCCTATTCCAGAGTTCTTTGCTGGAGATAGATCTAGTTTTCTGAATTTTAGGAACAATTGCAAGCTGTTCCTTTCTTTGAAATCTCGCTCTTCTGGAGACCCTGCTCAGCAGGTTAAGATTATTATATCTTTCCTGCGGGGTGATGCTCAAAATTGGGCATTTGCATTGGCACCAGGGGATCCTGCGTTGCTTAATGTGGATGCGTTTTTTCTGGCATTGGGTTTGCTCTATGAGGAACCTAACCAGGAGATTCAGGCTGAAAAAGCTTTATTAGCTCTCTCTCAGGGGCAAGATGAAGCAGAAATATATTGTCAAAAATTTCGGAAATGGTCAGTGCTTAGTCAGTGGAATGAGTGCGCCCTGGCTGCAAAGTTCAGAGATGGCCTTTCTGAGGCCATTAAAGATGTTATGGTGGGGTTCCCTGCGCCTACGGGTCTGAATGAGTCTATGACTATGGCTATTCAGATTGATCGGCGTTTACGGGAGCGCAAACCTGTGCACCATTTGGCGGTGTCTTCTGAACAGGCACTTGAGACAATGCAATGTGATAGAGTTCAGTCTAGAAGTGAACGACAAAACTATAGGCGGAAAAATGGGTTGTGCTTTTATTGTGGTGATTCAGCTCATGTTATATCAGCATGCTCTAAACGCACAAAAAAGGTTGATAAGTCTGTTGCCATTAGTATGTTACAGTCTAAGTTCATTCTGTCTGTGACTCTGATTTGCTCATTATCATCCATTTCCGTCGATGCCTATGTAGATTCAGGCGCTGCCCTGAGTCTTATGGATTGGTCATTTGCCAAGCGATGTGGGTTTAGTCTTGAGCCTCTGGAAGTCCCTATTCCTTTGAAGGGAATTGACTCTACACCTTTGGCTATGAATAAACCTCAGTACTGGACACAAGTGACCATGCGTATGACTCCCGTTCATCAGGAGGTGATTCGCTTCCTGGTATTGTATAATTTACATGATGTTCTAGTACTTGGTCTGCCATGGTTACAAACTCATAATCCAGTCCTTGACTGGAAAACAATGTCTGTGTTAAGCTGGGGATGTCAGGGGGTTCATGATGATGCACCTCCGATATCTATCGCTTCATCTACTCCTTCTGAGGTTCCTGTATTTTTGTCTGATTATCGGGATGTTTTTGAGGAGCCTAAGCTCAGTTCGCTTCCTCCTCACAGGGATTGCGATTGTGCTATAGATTTGATTCCTGGTAGTAAATTTCCTAAAGGTCGTTTGTTGAATCTGTCAGTGCCAGAGCATACTGCTATGCGGGATTATGTTAAGGAGTCCTTGGAAAAGGGACATATCCGTCCATCTTCGTCCCCTTTGGGAGCAGGTTTTTTTTTCGTGGCCAAAAAAGATGGGTCCTTGAGGCCTTGTATAGATTATCGTCTTTTGAATAAGATTACCGTAAAATATCAGTATCCTTTGCCTTTGTTGACTGATTTGTTTGCTCGCATTAAGGGGGCTAAATGGTTCACTAAGATTGATCTTCGGGGTGCGTATAATCTTATACGAATAAAGCAAGGTGATGAGTGGAAAACCGCATTTAATATGCCCGAGGGCCATTTTAAGTATTTGGTAATGCCTTTCGGACTTTCTAATGCTCCTTCAGTCTTCCAGTCCTTTATGCACAATATTTTCCGTGAATATCTGGATAAATTTATGATTGTGTATTTGGATGATATTTTGTTTTTTTCTGATGACTGGGAGTCTCATGTTCAGCAGGTCAGGAAGGTGTTTCAGGTCCTGCGGGCTAATTCCTTGTTTGTAAAGGGCTCAAAGTGTCTCTTTGGAGTCCAGAAGATTTCTTTCTTGGGGTATATTTTTTCCCCTTCTGCTATTGAGATGGATCCCGTCAAGGTTCAAGCTATTTGTGACTGGACGCAGCCTGCATCTCTTAAGAGTCTGCAGAAGTTCTTGGGCTTTGCTAATTTCTATCGTCGTTTTATAACTAATTTTTCTAGTGTTGTTAAGCCTTTGACGGATTTGACTAAGAAGGGTGCTGATGTTGCTGATTGGTCTCCTGCGGCTGTGGAGGCCTTTCAGGAACTTAAACGCCGGTTTTCTTCTGCTCCTGTGTTGCGTCAGCCTGATGTTTCGCTTCCTTTCCAAGTTGAGGTTGATGCTTCCGAGATTGGAGCGGGGGCGGTTTTGTCACAGAGAAGCTCCGATTGCTCGGTGATGAAGCCATGTGCGTTCTTTTCTAGAAAATTTTCGCCCGCTGAGCGGAATTATGATGTGGGTAATCGGGAACTTTTGGCCATGAAGTGGGCATTTGAGGAGTGGCGTCATTGGCTGGAGGGTGCTAGACATCGTGTGGTGGTCTTGACTGATCACAAAAATCTGATTTACCTTGAGTCTGCCAGGCGTCTGAATCCTAGACAGGCTCGTTGGTCACTGTTTTTCTCTCGCTTCAATTTTGTGGTTTCATACCTGCCGGGTTCAAAGAATGTGAAGGAGGATGCTCTTTCTAGGAGTTTTGTGCCTGACTCCCCTGGAAATTCTGAGCCCACTGGTATCCTTAGGGATGGGGTGATTTTGTCGGCCGTCTTACCAGACTTGCGACGTGCTTTGCAGGAGTTTCAGGCGGGTAAACCTGATCGTTGTCCGCCTGAGAGACTGTTTGTTCCGGATAGTTGGACCAGTAGAGTCATCTCCGAGGTCCATTCTTCTGCGTTGGCAGGTCATCCTGGAATATTTGGTACTAGAGACTTGGTGGCCAGGTCTTTTTGGTGGCCTTCCTTGTCGAGGGATGTGCGTTCTTTTGTGCAGTCTTGTGAGGTTTGTGCTCGGGCTAAGCCTTGCTGTTCTGGAGCCAGTGGATTGTTGTCACCTTTGCCTATCCCGAAGAGGCCTTGGACGCACATTTCCATGGACTTTATTTCGGATCTCCCTGTCTCTCAAAAAATGTCCGTCATCTGGGTTGTGTGTGACCGCTTTTCTAAAATGGTTCATCTTGTACCCTTGCCTAAGTTGCCTTCCTCCTCTGAGTTGGTCCCTCTGTTTTTCCAGAACGTGGTTCGTTTGCATGGGATTCCGGAGAACATCGTTTCTGACAGGGGATCCCAGTTTGTGTCTAGATTTTGGCGGACGTTCTGTGCTAAGATGGGCATTGATTTGTCCTTTTCGTCTGCATTCCATCCTCAGATGAATGGCCAGACGGAGCGAACTAATCAGACCTTGGAAACTTATTTGAGGTGTTTTGTTTCTGCTGATCAGGATGACTGGGTTACCTTTTTGCCGCTGGCCGAGTTTGCCCTTAATAATCGGGCTAGTTCTGCTACCTTGGTTTCTCCTTTCTTTTGTAATTCGGGGTTTCATCCTCGTTTTTCCTCTGGTCAGGTGGAGCCTTCTGATTGTCCTGGAGTGGACATGGTGGTGGATGGGTTGCATCGGATTTGGAGTCATGTGGTGGACAATTTGAAGTTGTCCCAGGAGAAGGCTCAGCAGTTTGCTAATCGCCGTCGCCGCGTGGGTCCTCGACTTCGTGTTGGGGACTTGGTGTGGTTGTCTTCTCGTTTTGTTCTTATGAAGGTCTCTTCTCCTAAGTTCAAGCCTCGGTTCATCGGTCCTTATAGGATCTTGGAAATTCTTAACCCTGTGTCGTTTCGTTTGGATCTCCCGGCATCGTTTGCTATTCATAATGTGTTCCATCGGTCGTTGTTGCGGAGGTATGAGGTACCTGTTGTTCCTTCGCTTGAGCCTCCTGCTCCGGTGCTGGTGGAGGGAGAATTGGAGTATGTTGTGGAGAAGATCTTGGATTCTCGTGTTTCCAGACGGAAACTCCAATATTTGGTCAAGTGGAAGGGTTATGGTCAGGAGGATAATTCTTGGGTGGTTGTCTCTGATGTTCATGCTGATGATTTGGTCCGCGCTTTTCATAGGGCTCATCCTGGTCGCCCTGGTGGTTCTCGTGAGGGTTCGGTGACCCCTCCTCAAGGGGGGGGTACTGTTGTGAGTTCTGTTTTTGGGCTCCCTCTGGTGGTTACTGATGGTACTGGGTGATTTGTGTTCTGCTGTCTCTGGTGTCCACCTGTTCTATTAGGATTTGGGAGTTTCCTATTTAACCGGGCTTTCTTGTCATTTCCCCGCCGGCTATCAAGGTTATCAGAGTGTTTTGTTACCTCAGCTTCTGGCTTCAGTAATCTTCAGGACAAGCTAAGTTTTTGATTTTCTTGTTCCACGTTTTGCTTTATTTTTGTCTTGTCCAGCTTGCATGTAATTGTTTCTTTGCTGCTGGTTGCTCTAGTGGGCTGTAATTGCTCCTCATGTTCCATGAGTTGGAACATGAGTTCAAGTAATTACAGGATGGTTTTTTGAAGGGTTTTTTGCTGACCGCACAGTTTACTTTTGTATCCTCTGCTATCTAGTTTTAGCGGGCCTCATTTTGCTGAATCTGTTTTCATACTGTGTATGTGCCTTCCTCTCATTTCACCGTCATTATATGTGGGGGGCTGCTATTTCTGTGGGGTATTTCTCTGGAGGCAAGAGAGGTCTGTGTTTCTTCTAATAGGGGAAGTTAGATCTTCGGCTGGTGCGAGACGTCTAGGATCAACGTAGGCACGTTTCCCGGCTATTTGTGTGTTCAGGTTTAGGGTCGCGGTCAGCTCAGGTTCCATCACCCTAGAGCTCGTTGGTGCTTGTCCTTTTGTGATTCCCTGCCATTGGAATCATGACAGGTATCTCTGGAGTCATATGGGAATTTAAAAAACAAGATGCTATCATCAGGGTAGTAAAATAAATTAAATAAGAGCAAAAACTGTCCTCTTTTCACCTGGTGACATGTCCTTCTTAATGAGTTATATAAAAATTCCAGAATTTCTGGTTTTGTTCATCCCACCACTCAAAAAAAAATTAATGAAAGTGATCAAAATAGAAAAATGAAAAAGTTATGGTTCTAAGGATATGACAACCTCAATTTTTTTCAGTCATTTTTATGTGCAAAAGCAGTAAACTATAACAAATTAAGACTATAAATTTCACGGTATTTGCCGTGATGCATAAATAAAGTGGTTATTTTATTCTGTGAAAATAAGGATATAACAAAGTTATAAATGTATTTAGTTACTGTATATATTCGAGTACAAGCCAAGTTTTTAAGCACATTTTATGTGCTGAAAGTGCCCCCCCTTGGCTTATACTCGAGTGAGGGTCCCAGAAGATGGAGGAGTAGCAGCGGTGAAGCAGCGGGTCACAGGAGGCAGGAGGCGGCTGCTGCAGCTAAAGCCTGTGCCAGCTGCTAAAAAGAAATTAATATTCACTGCGCTGGCAGTTAAGATTCATTTCTCTGTAATAGCGGGCACAGTAGTCCTTTTTCCTCCAAACATAACGATGGTCATTATGCCCAAAAAGTTAAATTTTAGCTTCATCAGCCCACAGGACATGTCTCCAAAAATTGAAGTCTTTGTTCCTGTGTGCATTTGCAAACATTAATCTGGCTCTTTTTTATGTTTTATGTTTTTTGGAGTAATGACTTCTTCCTGGCAGAGTGGCCTTTCAGTCCATGTTGATACAGTACTTGTTTCACTGTGGCTATTTACACAATCATATCAGATCCACCATTATCTTCACAAGGTATTTTGCTTTTGGGTTGATATGCACATGTGGGACCAAAGCACCCTCATCTCTGGGACACAGAACTCATCTTCTTCCTGAGCGGTATTATGGCTGGACATTCCCATCTTGTTTGTACTTGCATATAATTGTTTGTACATAATGAACGAGGCACCTTCAGATATCTTGAAATTGTACCCAAGGATGAGCCAGACTTGTGCAAGTCCACAGTCCTTGTCCTAATATCTTGGCTGATTTCTTTAGACTTTCCCATGATGCTACACAAAGAAGCAGTGTGTTTCAGGAGTGCATTAAAATGCATTCACAGGTGTACCTCTAATTAACTCAGATGTTGCCAAAAAAGCAAAATCAGAAACTTCCAAACACATGACAAAATCATATGGGCAGTCCAGAATTGTTTAAAGGCATAGTAATCTTAGTGTATGTAAATTTTTGACTTTTTAGTAAGTAATAACAATGCCTTAAAACATTCTCTCTCATTACTCTGGCATTTGGCTGAAATCAATAATTATGTTAATCCTAACTGACCTAAAACGGGAAAGGTTTATTCTGATTTCATGCCAAAAATTGAAAAATTATTATTATTATTATTATTAATGTAATATTATTGCATTATTGAATTTAACAAACAAAAGGATTGGTACTAATTGCTTATTGACTGTTCATAAATCCTTTCAAAATCATAAATAAGCTCCTAATCCAACTGGTCTAATAGTACAAAGACTCATTATTTGGAAAATCCCTTGTTTATGTGTATACATCGAATCTTACAAGCATTAACCGTATAAACGCTTATTTTCAAAATTGGATAGAATTGTTGTGGATTTTTCCTTGCTCTGCTCTTAGGCTACGTTCACATTTGCGTTGTTGTGTGCTGCGTCGGCGACGCAACACACAACGCACGCAAAAACACATGCAAAACGCAGCAAAACACTGCGTTTTGTGACGCATGCGTTCATTTTTATAGCGAAAAAAATGCAACAAGCAGCGTCCTCTGCGCCCTGACGCTTGCGCCCAAAAAACGCATGCGTCACAAAACGCAACAAAACGCATGTTCATGCGCCCCCCATGTTAAATATAGGGGCGCATGACGCATGCGTCGCCGCGGCTGCGCCCGACGCAACGCAAATGTGAACGTAGCCTTAGTAATAAGAGATGAATTAGCCTAAAAGTAAAATAATTGTTATCCAGGAAGGATATAATGGAACTAGAGAGAGTACAAAGGAGGGCAACAAAATTAATTAAGAGGATGGAAGAACTACAATACCCAGATATATTAGCGAACTTAGGATTATTTAGTCTAGAAAAAAGACGACTGAGGGGCGATCTAATAACCATGTATAAGTATATAAGGGGACAATACAAATATCTCGCTGAGGATCTGTTTATACCAAGGAAGGTGACGGGCACAAGGGGGCATTCTTTGCGTCTGGAGGAGAGAAGGTTTTTCCACCAACATAGAAGAGGATTCTTTACTGTTAGGGCAGTGAGAATCTGGAATTGCTTGCCTGAGGAGGTGGTGATGGCGAACTCAGTCGAGGGGTTCAAGAGAGGCCTGGATGTCTTCCTGGAGCAGAACAATATTGTATCATACAATTATTAGGTTCTGTAGAAGGACGTAGATCTGGGGATTTATTATGATGGAATATAGGCTGAACTGGATGGACAAATGTCTTTTTTCGGCCTTACTAACTATGTTACTATGTTACTCATATATTTCGGTATTACTATCCCTGTGTTTGCATATCCATTTGGTGTTCACCCATTGAATTTTAAAAATGTGTGTAATTGTTTTATAAAGATTTATGTACTTTTTCTACTTATTTGAATTTAATTTCAAGTAAGTTATATGTAAATAGGTACACAAATTATTGTGTTTAAAGAATATGCAAAATAAGCTCCAAAAGATGTTAGAACGTAATCTTCCAAAATTCAAATTGCTCCTAAGCCCAGCAGGGCTAGAAGTGAAAACCAATAGATATGGTCTCCCTGCCCTGCCACTCTCAGTTCTCTTTAGGCTTGGGGCTTGTAGAACAGCAGGCACCTGGCTGAGCGACATGATAATGTTATTGCACCGTCATTCTGATGCCCTGTGCATGCCTTGGTGCAATTCTATCACTGCATCACTCTGCCCAAAGCCTACCCATGTCTGCTAATGGACTTACCAGGGTTAGCAGAGTATATGTTTATTTTTTACTTAACCACTTCACCACCTTAGGTTTTTCCTTTTTGAGTTTCTATTTTCTGCTCCTCTTTTTCCCAGAGTCATAACTTTTTAAATTTTCCATCAATGCTGCCATGTGAGGACTTGTTTTTTTGCAGGAAGAGTATTACTTTTGAAAGACTCCATTGGTTTTACCATATATTGCACTGAAAAACAGGAAAAAAATTCAAAAAAGTGCAATTCCACAATTTTTTTTAGGGTTTTTTTTTTCCATGTTGACTAATTGCTAAAACTCACTTACCATTATTATTCTCCAGGTCATTACGAGTTTGTAGATACCAAACATATGAAGGTTCTTTTTTATTTAAGTGGTGAAAAAAATGCCCAAAGTTTGTAAAAAAAAAAAAAGTCACCATTTTCCGAAACTCATAGCATCTCAATTTTTCATGATCTGGGGCTGGGTGAGGGCTTAGTTTTTAAGTGATGAGCTGACATTTTTACTGATACCATGTTGATGTAGGTACAATCTTTTGATCGCCCGTTATTGCATTTTAATGCAATGTTGTGGCCACCAAAAAAAGTAATTCTGGCGTTTTTATTTTTTCTCTCATTAGATTAGTTATTTTTATATATTGATAAATCGGGCGATTCTGAACACATTGATACCAAATATGTGTATTTGTTTATTGTTTTATTTTGAATGGGGCAAATGAGGGGTGATTTAAACTTTTATATTTTTTATTTTTTTTATATATTTTTTACATTATTTTTAACTTTATACTAGCTTCAGTAGTCTCTATAGGTGAATAGAAGCTGAGACCATCCGATCACTTTAGCTACACCTAGGGCTTCAGCACTGCGGTGCGTAGCTAAAATGATCAAATGCTATGAATGCTGCCCACTGGTACTGCATCCAGCAATGACACATAGGTCTTTTGCAGACCCCAGGTTGTCATGCTAACCCATCGACGACCCGGTTATGTGACAAGTGCGCTGATGGGAGAGGTTTGTGATGTGCTTTTGGCATGATCATGTCAAATGCTGCTGTCAGAGATTGACAGTGGCATTTAACATGTTAACAGCCGTGGGTGGATCGGGATTCCATCAGCAGCTGTTACAGGTCCATGTCAACTGATGAATTGGGAGAGGATAAGGGGTTAAATCTTGTATGACGGCCATCATACAGTTTAGAGAGTACTAAGTTAGACCTCATACAGAGTGGGAACTACATAGTGGACCTTCATATAGAGTATAGATTACTAAGGAAGCCATTACACAGTATGGAGGTTAATGCATAACTGATAAACAAAATAAGGAAGAACTGTTATATATTCGGTGAGATGTAGTTGATATTTCTTTGCATAATAAACTAGTGAATAGTTAAAGGAACATTGGTTAAGATTTAAAGCATATTTTCTCTTAGCAAACATAATGTTTTATAACTAAAAGTTTTATCAAAGACATTACTTAAAGGTGAGCTCATGGCATTGCAGCAAGGATCTATGCCATAGTCAGTATAATTGTGTTATATTTAGCCATGCCAGCTCCACCCGCAGATAATTAACTCGTTATTTATATACCGGTATTTATTTTGCATATTTATAGAATGAGAGCTCTTATTACACAAAAAAGCTGATTTATTTAAAATAAAAAATCTTCATTGTTTTTGTAACTGCTATATCGGTCTTCACAGGTGCAGATCTGTAAATGTACACAACTTCCAAATATCTACAGGATCTGTTTAAATGTATCGTAGATCTATGTCCCCCCAAAGGACCCACATTTACCTTGAGAAAGAGGTCCTGTTTGTACAGAAAAATAGCAGTAGGTACTATGGAGTGCTGAGCCAAAATTTGAAATATTTGGCTGTAACAGAAGGCAATTTGTTTTCCGGAGCACTGGAGGTACAATAATGAATGTTTGCAGTCAATACTGCAATATGATGGATGTTTCCTGCAAGTTTAGGGCTATATTTTGGCAGAGGGAGTTGGGCATTTAGTCAGGATTGATAGTTTCCTAATTTTGACATAATTTTCCATCATGCAAAAACATCTAATAGGCTCCAAATTTATTATGCATCAGGATGACACCAGTCTTACAGCCATTGTCAATAAGAACTATGTTAAGTGTAAAGAACAAGTAGTCCTGGAAGTGATCATATGTCTCTTCCAGAATCATGATTTCATCATCATATAAACACTTCCAGGACAACATGTTCTTCTTTATGCTTAACAGTGGCAACCTAATGGAAAATTTAGACCTGCGACCTCACTAGCATGTTGGTCAGATGAATGTTTCCCTTTAATAACTTCTGTCCTGGTCTCTAACCTGTCATTATGACCACCATTTTTGCCATACTTAAGTGTGGCCTGTAGACAGAAATGATTGCACTTCCTTGTGTTAAAGCCAAAGATTTCAAATTTAGATTTGTCAGTCCAGATCTCTTCCTGTAATTTATCCCCACCCCAGTTGCTATATTTTCATGAACAGTTGAGTTGCCTAGTCTAGTTTCCATGTAAAGGGTATGGCTTCTGGGCATAATTCTTCCTTGAAGATAACATCTGACCAGACTTTTCTGAACAGTAGATGTGTGTTGCTGAGCCTCACTGGTTTATGCCAGTTATAAGCACATGACACTGCTTGATGTCATGCAATCTTGAAGGGCAGTAGAATGATGTTATTTTTTTCTGCTGAACTTAGTTTTGTTTGCTGACCACCTACAGTCCTCAACATTACTTATTTCTTGGCATCCTCAATGCTGAGAAATACAGGCAAAACATGACCACAGTGCATCAGTGAGGTATCTAATTGGCTCCAATTTGTTCTGCCAGAGAACAACAACCAGGAACATACTGCCAATCTCATTAAGAACTATCTTCAATGAAGGAAAAACAAGTTGTCCTGGAAGTGATTATATGGCCCCACAGAGTCCTGATCTCAACATTATCGAGTCTGTGTGGGATAACATGAATTGACAGAAATATTTGTGAAAGTCTACATCCACAGAAGATCTCTGGTTAGTTCTCCAGGATGTTTGAAATAACCAATAGTGTTGAGTGATACCTTCCGATATCCATAAGTATCGGTATCGGTTTGTATCGGTCGACATTCGAAAAATATCGGATATCGCCGATACCGGATACCAATGCAAGTCAATGGGACCAAAATATCAGAATTAAAATAAACCCTTTCTTCCCTTGTAGGTTAATTCTACATGAAGGAAAACAACTAAGAATAATGTAGGATGTATTGGGGGAGGTGGAGGAGACATTAAAGGCATAGAGGTTTAGCCCAAGTTCTCTATGCAATCCTATAGTGTTTTCTCACAATCTAGCTGTATACGGATGGGAAGCCACTAATAGGATAAATTTGAACAAATGTGCAGCTGGCTGCACTAATTGAAAAATGAACGGTATGAGGCAGTGATGCACCCTGAGCTGACTACAACCAGCGGTGGCTGCAGACCAGACTACAGAGTGAGCTGCTCTCACACAGACACCTTGCAGACACCTGTGAACAGCGCTGCAAGGCAAAAACAAGGTTCTCACACAGCGGTTGCTAAATTAGCCTGGGTAAAGCACAATGAAACAAATCGCTATCTCTAAACTGGCCCTCAGTCAGATCACATGTCCTGTCCCTAACTGAATTCACAGCAGAGTGAACCCAAAATGGCGGCAGCGACTTTTATAGTGCATCATGACATCATTTCAGCAGTCAATCATAGCCATGCCAATAGTTACATGCCTACCATGCAGAACAGGATGTGCCCACACTTCTAATCATTCCTCATTGGCTGAATTCTGGCTGTTTGAATTATAGGAACTTCCGATTCCGGTATCCGAGATACTGAAAGTATCGGAACGCGGTATCAGAATTCCGATACCGCAAATATCGGCCGATACCCGATACTTGCGGTATCGGAATGCTCAACACTAATAACCAACAAATTCCTTTGAAAACTTTGTGCAAGTTTACCTACAAGGATTGATATTTTGATGTTGTTTTGAAAGTAAAGAGTGACCAGTTCAAATATTGATTTGGCTTTGATGTTTGTTTTGTTAATTGATGCAAATAATAGAATCATACAATGTTAGAGTTGGAAGGGATCTCCAGGGTTGTTACAATGCAGGATTCACTAAACCAGACAGATGTCTGTCCAGCCTATGTTTGAAGACTTCCATTAAAGAGAACTCAGCACATCTTGTGGCAGCCTGTTCCACTCATTGATCACCCTCACAAATATCTGATCTGTATCTTTCCCTTTCAGTTTCATTCCATTGCTTCTTGTATTTCCATGTGCAAATAAAAATAATGATGATCCCTCTACACTGTGACATCTATTAAGTCTCCTCTTAGCCTTCTTTTTTTGCATGCTAAATATTCCCAGATCCTTTAACTGTTCCTAGTAGGACATAGTTTGCAGCCCGCTCACCATCCTGCTACCTCTTCACTGAACTTGTTCCAGTTTTCCCGATGTCTTTTTAAAATGTGGTGCCCAGAACTGCACACAATATTCCATATGACCAAGGAGGAGTAGAAGGGATAATTACATACTGTAATCTAGACTCTATGCTTCCCTTAATACATCCTGGAATTGTGTTTGCCTTTTCTGATGCTGCATCACAGTGTTGACTCATGTGTAGTGATGAGCGAATTTGTTCGGAAAATGATCGTCAAACACAAATCCAGCGCAAATATGGCACTTTCAGATTCGTGATCGGAAACTTGAGCAAAATTGTATAAAATTAGGAAAAATCTGAAACATTCAGTTAAAAAGTTAGGGAAAATATTTGCATTTCCACAAAATTATTTTCAACACTTTGGTTACGATAATGGTGGTGTATCATGAGCATGGGGGGGTTTGCATAGCTCAGAGGTGCAGCTAGCCAATCAGGGTGCAGGAAACATCCACAATGCCATGACACAACAGTTTGAGTCATTGGTGGCTGAAATCACATGTCCTTCTAGATATAAAGAGCGGACATCTTTTAGTTCCATTTTGACACTGTAACAGCGCAGAGAAGCTACTCCTGATGCTGGCAGTGTTAGCAGCTAGATTTTATCTAGTTAGTTATGCAGTTGTTTCTTACTCAGAAAGTTTAGCTAGGTGTCCTGTGTGGCGGTGAAATCGACCTTCCACCTTTTTTTTTTTTTGCCATTACTGGCAATACACTTTCTTATAAGTATATTGTTCACTGCTTCTATTTTGCTCAATGCACGAGTATATCATTCTAAATCTTATTTTTTTCACTAGCTGAATGTGAAACAGCAAACCATATCACACTTTGTCATTTAGTGCTGTGGTAACATAGTTCTGTGATTTGAGCTGTTGTGCGTGAATAAATATTTCTGGGGGGCAGTTGGTAGCGTGATTCACCATGCCATATCTCACCTTGCTATTTAGTGTTGATTACATTTTACAGTGTGCACACCTCATGCACATTAAATAAAATATTATTTTTTTTCTGTTGCTAAGGGTGATACAGCCCGCTGTATTCCACATTGCAATTTTGTGGCGGTGATATGAAGCCCTCTGCAGACCAAGCACACATTAAAAAATATTATAATTTTTTCTGTTGCAAAAAGTGATACAGCCTGCCGTATATCCCACGCTGTAATTTTGTTGGGTTGAAATTAAGTTGTCTGCAGACCTCACGCACATAACTAGGGTTGAGTGAAACGGATCGGTCATTTTCATAAGTCGCCGACTTTTGGCAAAGTCGGGTTTCATGAAACCCGACCCGATCCCTGTGTGGGGTCGGCCACACGATACTCGACTTTCGCGCCAAAGTCGCGTTTCAATGGCGCAAAAAGCGCCATTTCTCAGCCAATGAAGGTGGACGCAGAGTGTGGGCAGCGTGATGACATAGGTCTCAGTCCCCACCATCTTAGAGAAGGGCATTACAGTGATTGGCTTGCATTCTGCGGCATCACAGGGGCTATAAAGGGGCGTTCCCGCCGAACGCCATCTTACTGCTGCTGATCTGAGCATAGGGAGAGGTTGCTGCTGCTTCGTCAGAAGCAGGGATAGCGTTAGGCAGGGTACATTAACCCCCAAACCACTTGTGCTGTAGCGATTTACACTGTCCAACACCACTTTTTGTTTGCAGGGACAGTGGAGGCTACATTTTTTTTCCTCAGCGTTGTAGCTCATTGGGCTGCCCTAGAAGGCTCCCTGATAGCTGCATTGCTGTTTGTACACTGCTGTGCAAACCAACTGCTTCTTTCAAAGCACAAATCCTGTTGCTCCTTCCTTTCTGCACAGCTATCTTGTTTGTTTGTCCACACTTTTGACTTTTTTGTGCAGCAGTCCACTCCAGGTTATTGCTGCCTGCCATACTTTGCTGAGATTACTGCAGGGAGATAGTAATTGTAGGACAGTCCCTTTTTTTTTTGTTATATCTCTTCAAGCCACTTTCTGCCACAGAAAATATACTCTAATACAGTGGCCCAGATTTATTCACTAGTCTCCCTGAAGAAAAAAAAAAGGGTGCAGATTAAAATTGGCAACATTAAACATAATGTGCAATACTGGGCCAGATTTCTTTTAAATTCTCCCTGAAAAAAAAAATAGTGGGAGATTAAGATTGGCATTCCTGCTTCAGTGCCACTCCTGTGTGTGCCACCTGTCTCTAATTGTGTCCCACATTAAACCTAGTGTGTAATACTGGGCCAGTTTTTTTTAAATTATCCCAGAAAAAAAATTTGTGCCACAGAACATATACTGTATAAGAGTGGGCCACATTTCTTCAATATTCTCCCAGAAAAAATAAAAAGGGGGAGATTTTTATTGGTAGTGTCTGCATCAGCGTCAGTCCTGTTAGTGGCATATCTGTCTGCCACTGAAGCTGTGTACTGTTATACATTGGGCCTGATTTCCCCTGCAGTCTCACCCACCTATAAAGGGATATATAAATCCAACAGAAGTTTGAGTTCACTTTGTAACTGGTTTTACAGTAACAAATACCGTTAGTTTGGTTACATTTTTCAAACAATGAGGAAGTCTGGTGGAAGAGGTCGTGGCCGTGGGCGGTCATTGCCAGCTGGTAATGATGGTAGTGGTGGTGGAGCATCAGGTGGTCGTGGGAAAAGCAATATAACACCTAAGTCTCGAGTTGTTGAGCCAGGTTCGTCGTCTGGCTACACAAGGCCTCGAACGCTCCCTTTTCTGGGAGTAGGAAATCTGCTTTTAAAGCCGGAGCAGCAAGAACAAGTTTTGGCTTTCCTTGCTGACTCAGCCTCTAGCTCTTTCGCCTCCTCTTCTGAAACTGCTAAATGTAAAAGCAGCGCGTTGTTAGTGGATGTTCACGGTCAGGGACAAGTCGCTTCCTTGTCTTCTTCACCAAGAACAACAGAGAAGGATGCGTCAGGTGACACAACGGATTACTCCATGGAGCTCTTTACACATACCGTTCCTGGGTTAGAAAGTGAAACAGTAAACAGGCCATGCCCATTACAAGTTGAATTGGACATGGAGTGCACAGATGCACAGCCACAGCCAGATTACTATACTGTTCCTTTGACTCAGACCAGAATATTGCCCTTGCAGTGTACTGATCCAGAATCAGACCCTGATGAGACTATGGTGCCCCGTCACGAACGCTATACCACGGACTTACACAGTGACACAGACGAAGTTGCACACGAGATAGAAGAGGAGGTCATAGATGACCCAGTTGTTGACCCCGATTGGCAGCCATTGGGGGAACAGGGTGCAGGCGGCAGTAGCTCTGAAGCGGAGGAGGAGGAGCCGCAGAAGGCATCAACATCGCAACAGGTTCCATCTGCCATTCCCTTATCTGGCCAAAAACGCGTGGCAAAACCAAAACCAGTTGTAGGACAGCGTGGACATCCGGTTACAGAAGCTCAGTCTGCAATGCCTGAAAAGGTATCCGACAGTAGAAAGAGTGCAGTCTGGAATTTTTTTAAACAACATCCAAATGATCAGCGCAAAGTCATCTGTCAAAAATGTTCGACTACCTTAAGCAGAGGTCAGAATCTTAAAAGTCTAAATACAAGTTGCATGCATAGACATTTAACCACCATGCATTTGCAAGCCTGGACTAACAACCAAACGTCCCTTAAGGTTGTAATCACTGCATGTAGGGCACTAGCAAGAATACCATCTCCAACCCTCTCTGTATGCCATGTCCACGGCACCCCCGCTAGTTCCACCCTAGTTCCACAGCTCTCCAGTCCAGCTCATTCTACATGAGACTCTCATTAGGAAAAGGAAGTACTCATCCTCGCATCTGCGTACACAGGGTTTGAACGCCCACATTGTTAGACTAATCTCATTAGAGATGATGCCCTACCGGTTAGTTGAAAGCAAAGCTTTCAAAGCCCTGATGGACTACGCTGAACCACGCTACGAGCTACCCAGTCGACACTTCTTTTCGAGAAAAGCCATCCCAGCCCTCCACCAGCATGTAAAAGACCGCATCGTCCATGCACTCAGGCAATCTGTGAGTACAAAGTTGCACCTGACAACAGATGCATGGACCAGTAGGCATGGCCAGGGAGGTTACGTGTCCATCACGGCACACTGGGTTAATGTGGTGAATGCAGGGTCCACAGGGGACAGCAATATTGGGACAGTTCTGCCTAGCCCACGGTCTAGGAAACAATTGGCTGTAGGCGTTCGCCCCCCTCCTCCTCGTCTTCCTGCAGAAGCGAGAGCTTGTCCACAGACCGCAGTCGCACGAGCACTCCATCCACATCTGCCACTGTTGCACACGAGGTGTCCCATTATGGGACAGCTAGTGGCAAGCGTCAGCAGGCTGTATTGGCAATGAAGTCTTTGGGCGACAACAGACACACTGCGGAAGTTCTGTCCAAGTTCTTGCAGAAAGAAACTCAGTCATGGCTGGGCACTGTACATCTTGAGGCAGGTAAGGTAGTGAGTGATAACGGAAGGAATTTTATGGCTGCCATAGCCCTTTCCCAACTGAAACACATTCCTTGCCTGGCTCACACCTTAAACCTGGTG
Source organism: Ranitomeya imitator (assembly GCF_032444005.1). NCBI lineage: Eukaryota > Metazoa > Chordata > Amphibia > Anura > Dendrobatidae > Ranitomeya > Ranitomeya imitator. The sequence goes on from NC_091284.1 coordinate 640,436,144, forward strand.
GTGCAGTGCTTCCTGAAAAGTTAGCCGGGGTTACCCAACCTGCTCCTCAAAGTGCGCAGACTTTGCACGCATATCCGTCGTTCGCCCGTACACTCCAGCCATATGCAGAACCATCAGCGGTCTTTGAACCTTCCCCAGCATCGCCTAATCATCGACGTTGCAACAAGGTGGAACTCCACACTGCACATGCTTAAGAGACTGTGCGAACAGAGGCGTGCTGTTATGTATTTGTGGAAGGATACACATACATGGGCAGGCAGTTGGATGGTAGACATGGAGTTGTCAGGTGTGCAGTGGTCGAAGGTACAAGACCTGTGTCAAGTCCTTCAGTGTTTTGAGGAATGCACACGGCTGGTTAGTGCAGACAACGCCATAATAAGCATGAGCATCCCCCTAATGCATCTGCTGATGCAAAGTTTGATGCACATAAAGGAGCAGGCGTCTGCAGCCGAGGAAGAGGATAGCCTTGATGACAGTCAGCCATTGTCTGGTCAGGGTAGTCTACAGGACGAGGTAGCGGGCGAAGAGGAGGAGGACGAGGGGGATGATGGGGATGAGTATTTTTTGAATGAGGAAGCTTCTCCGGGGCCAATTGAAACTGGTAGCATTGCAAGGCCGGGTTCAGGTTTTTTGAGGGAAACAAGTGACGTAGATTTGCCTGAAACTGCCCCTCAACCCAGCACAACCGCAGATTTGACAACTGGAACTTTGGCCCACATGGCAGATCATGCCTTACGTATCCTCAAAAGGGACCCACGCATTATTAAAATGATGACCGATGACGATTACTGGTTGGCCTGCCTCCTTGATCCTCGCTATAAAGGCAAATTGCAAAATATCATGCCACATGAGAACCTCGAACAAATATTAGCAACCAAACAAGCAACTCTTGTAGACTGTTTGATTCAGGCATTCCCAGCACACAGCGCCAGTGATAGTTCTCACACGAGCTGCAGGGGGCAACAGGGCAGAGGTGTTAGAGTTGCACAAATCAGAAGTGGCATTGGACAGAGGGGTTTTCTGACCAGGTTGTGGAGTGATTTTGCAATGACCGCAGACAGGACAGGTACTGCAGCATCAATTCAAAGTGACAGGAGACAACATTTGTCCAGTATGGTTACTAATTTTTTTTCATCCCTTATCGATATTCTCCCTCAACCATCATTCCCATTTGATTACTGGGCATCCAAAATAGACAGCTGGCCTGAATTGGCAGAATATGCATTGCAGGAGCTTGCTTGCCCAGCAGCTAGTGTGCTATCAGAAAGAGTATTCAGTGCTGCTGGTTCAATATTGACCGAAAAAAGGACTCGTCTGGCTACCCAAAATGTTAGTGATCTAACCTTCATTAAAATGAACCACTCATGGATTTCGAATTATTTTGCCCCACCTTTCCCGGCTGACACCTAGCTTTCCTATAAAAAGGTCTCGCTTGTGGACTTGTCTTACTGACTGTTCCAATCTCTTAATTTGCAGCAGCTGCTTGTCCAGCATACGACATGTTTACACCTCCCTAAATGGGCTAACTCCCCCCACGGGGCCGTGGTCTCGCCACTTGGCGCAAGCACCCGTGAGAGTGCCGTTTGTCTGAAGAGGTGGGTGTGCCCATTTTTGGTCGACGGCACTGCCACTGGGTCCCTCATAGTACAATAAAGTGTCTCTGGCGGTGGTGGCGCGCATCTAACGTCAGACACACCGTTGTAACATGAGGGGCCCTGGGCCTGTACCGCCGGCCACAAGAGAGTTTCCCCCACCAGCTCAAACACTGTTCTACCACTTGCAAAATTATCTCTCACAGCTCCACCAATGTTTAGTCTATGCGCTGACATCCTTCAATGCCTGGCACTGACAATACCAATTTGTTGACATGTATGATGCTAGTTAAAATAGTCAGGGTCAGTGTCCTATATTGACACCAGTAAATACTTAGCGCCAAATTACTATGTCTGAAACTCAGCAGAGGAGCCCACCCCTGTACCTAAGTATGCCACATTTTGGTTTTTTGGTTTTGTTGTTTTGCGAGACATTAACATCTATTTATTTTTTGGGAGTACTAACTGTGTCAGACACTCCTTCCAATCGTCCTCCGCTGACCACACCAATGCTGCCTGTGTACCCCTGCAAGATAATTCAAACTGCATTGAGCCTAATTTTTTTATTTTAGGCCTACTAAGTCTGTCTGCGGTCCCGCCTTCCAATTGTCCTCCGCTGATCACACCAATGCTGCCTGTGTACCCCTGCAAGATAATTCAAACTGCATTGAGCCTATTTTTTAAAATTTTAGGCCTACTAAGTCTGTCTGCGGTCCCTCCTTCCATTTGTCCTCCGCTGAGCACACCAATGCCGACCATGTACCCATGTAACTTTTTTCATCCTGCAGTGAGCCTACTTTGTTGGGTAAGGCCTACTAGCAGTGTCTGTCTGTGCCACTTAATACAGCTGTCCTCCTCTTAAAAAAAAAAGGCTGATTTTCAGCTTGTCAGATTTATAAAACTGCATTGGGGCAACAAGTTTCGTTGTGGTCTACAAACTGAGTCTTCCGCTCCAAGGTGTTCTCTCTGTTTCCTCTCCCTCACTTCTATCTTGAAGCTCTTGTTAAGTAGTTGTTGAAACAACACTGCATTAGGCCTACAAGTTGGGTCTGGGTTGTAGAGATGGTGTCTGCCGCTCCAAGGTGTTCTCCTGGTTGCCTTTCCTGAGCTTCAATCTTCAGGCTCTTGTTAAATAGTTTCTTAATCGAACAACTGCAGTGGGGCTACTAGTTTGGTTGGGGCCTACTAACGGTGTATGCCGCTCCGTGCTGTTATCCAGGTTTCCTGTCCTGAAATTCCATTTTCAGGCTCTCGTTAAGTAGTTGTTGAAACAACACTGCATTAGGCCTACAAGTTGGGTCTGGGTTGGAGAGACGGTGTCTGCCGCTCCAAGGTGTTCTCCTGGTTGCCTTTCCTGAGCTTCAATCTTCAGGCTCTTGTTAAATAGTTTTTTAATCAAACAACTGCAGTGGGGCTACTAGTTTGGTTGGGGCCTACAAACAGTGTCTGCCGCTCCAAGGAGTTCTCCTGGTTGCCTTTCCTGAGCTTCAATCTTCAGGTTCTTGTTAAATAGTTTTTTAATTGAACAAATGCAGTGAGGCTACTAGTTTGGTTGGGGCCTACTAACGGTGTATGCTGCTCCATGCTGTTCTCCAGGTTTCCTGTCCTGAAATTCCATTTTCAGGCTCTCGTTAAGTAGTTGTTGAAACAACACTGCATTAGGCCTACAAGTTGGGTCTGTGTTGTAGAAACGATGTCTGCCGCTCCAAGGTGTTCTCCAGGTTGCCTCTCCCTAGCTTCGATCTTGAAGCTCTCGTTAAGTAGTTGTTGAAACAACACTGCATTAGGCCTACAAGTTGGGTCTGGGTTCTAAAGACGGTGTCTGCCGCTCCAAGGTGTTCTCCAGGGTGCCTCTCCCTAGCTTCTATCTTCAAGCTCTTGTTAAGTAGTTGTTGAAACAACACTGCATTTGGTCTACAAGTTGGGTCTGGGTTGTAGGGACAGTGTCTGCCGCTCCAAGGTGTTCTCCAGGTTTCCTCTCCCTAGCTTCTATCTTCAAGATCTTGTTAAGTAGTTGTTGAAACAACACTGCATTTGGCCTACAAGTTGGGTCTGGGTTGTAGGGACGGTGTCTGCCGCTCCAAGGTGTTCTCCAGGTTGCCTCTCCCTAGCTTCTATCTTTGAAGCTCTCGTTAAGTAGTTGTTGAAACAACACTGCATTAGGCCTACAAGTTGGGTCTGGGTTCTACAAATGGTGTCTTCCGCTCCAAGGTGTTCTCCAGGTTGCCTCTCCCTAGCTTCTATCTTCAGGCTCTCGTTAAATTGTTTTTAATATAACACTGCATTTGGCCTACTTGTTTTGTTGGCCCTACTAACGGTGTCAGCCGCTCCTTGATGTTCTCCTACACTGAACAAACCAGTGCCGCCTGTTTACTGTTACCAATTTTGAACTGCATTTAGCCTACTTACTGATTTGAGCCTACTCACTGTGTCAGCCTCTCATTACAGTTGTACTCCACTGAACAAAGCAATGCCCCTGGTTAGTCCTGTTACCAATTTTGAACTGCATTTAGCCCACTTTGTTATTTGGGCCTATATCTGTGTTTCCTCCTCATCCTGCCCATTGCCCAGCCAGTGATAGATGAGTCTGCTGGTACATTGACCCAGAACGCTACATTCCCAGTGCACGCTACACAGCCAGAATGTGACCCTGCTGAAAGTCAGGTTCCCCTTCCCGCATACCATACCACCTTACACAGGGACAAAGAGGAAGGTGCAGATGAAAGTGCAGGTTCCTTCATCAGGTGGGGGGGAATACTCGTTGGCAACGTCACTGGCACAGGGCCCCTCATAGTACGCAAAAGTGTCGCTGCCGGTGGGAGGCGCCCCCGCCGTGCAAACATACCGCCGTACTTTGAGGCGCCCTGTGTCAGTGCCAATGCCAACGAGTGGGCCCCCCCCTGCTTGCTCAGGATCACAGCACTTGCAAAGTTTAAATATTTACCTCTCCCTGCTCCACTGCCGTGACGTGTTCCAGATTTCCTGGGCCCACTAAATACTTGAACCAGCCCTACCCCCCACAACTTTAGCCAAATGACCCGCAATTTCCAATACCTTACTATTATTATAAGGTAAATTAAGATTGACAAGCTTCAGTAACAAGAATGGATGTTTTTTCCATTAAAATGGGCACTGTAGGTGTTTTCCTGGCCTCCACTCACTGCCGACTATGCTCCCCCATTGACTTGCATTGGGTTTCGTGTTTCGGTCGATTCCCGACTTTTCGCGATAATCGGCCGATTTCACTCGACTCGACTTTTGAGATAGTCGGGTTTCGCGAAACCCGACTCAACCCTAAAAAACTAAAAGTCGCTCAACCCTATTTGTAGCATCTAGTCTGTTATAGAGGCCTGAGCCACAGCCCCCCAAAAATTTCTGCTGTTACTGACTGTGTACTGTAGGAGACATCTCACTTTTAAATTACTTGTAGTTTCTACTCTGTTATAAAGGCCTAATCCACAGGAAACAAAAAAATTCTTCTGTTTCTAACATCGTACAGTAGGGGACATCTCACTTTCAAATTGTTTGTAGCATCTAGTCTGTTATAGAAGTCTAATCCAGTGGCACCAGAAAAATTATTGTTAGTGACGTCGTACAGTAGGGGACATCTCACTTTCAAATTGTTTGTAGCCTCTAGTCTGTTATAGAGGGCTAATCCTCAGGCACCAAAAAAATTCTTCTGTTACAAACATTGTACAGTAGGGGACATCTCATTTTCAAACTGATTGTAGCATCTAGTCTGTTATACAGGCCTCAAACACAGGCCCCCAAAAAATTATTGTGTGGCTAACGTCATACAGCAGGGGAGATCTAATTTTTAAAATTGTTTGGAGCATATCTACTTTGTCATTCAGGCCTCATCCACACTCAAACAATTCTTCTGACTAACATGATTCATCATGAAATATTTCACCTTGTCTTTTACTGCCGCTGAAATTCAGCTCTTTTCAGAGCTGGTACAAAGTTTAAAATCTAATTTTTTGTTGCTAACATTGTGCTCCTACCACACTATCTGAGCAACATGACTGGGAAAAAGTGAGTCCGTGGTGGAATGAGGATTAGACTTGGTGTTCAAGGTGTACGTGGGGTAGGTGATATTGTTTGTGAAAGCTCTAGTGAAGCACCAATGCCACGTCCTATGCAAAGACAGCTGACAAGTTCTGTTGCAGGACAGGCTACTCCACTACCTTTCTTTGGCATACTCAAAGCGGTACACCTTGTTGATAAGGCCCCTAAAGAGCATGTGCTTGAATGGATGGCAAGTGCAGTTTCAAGTGGCCTCTATTTTTTTTCTTCCACCTGAATATCACACCCCATACAGTCCACAGAGGTGGAACCCAAATTACCCTTGCTTCCCCCCGTGTCCCAACTCTCTAACCATACAACTGACTGTACAGAACCACAGATGGTGAGTCTGAAGAGCTGTTCACGCATTCTATGCCATGGTCATCAGATGTGTATAAGTCAAGAGGAGGAACTCTGCACCGATGCACAAATTTTTTTTAGCTTGCATCTGGGGCAGAGCGAAGTTGGGTCTGAACGGCATCTTGAACCTCATCATCAGACATTAATCCCTGGGGGGAAGTGATATTGATGAGACTCAGATATCAGAGGCTCATGCAAACTGTTCTGTGCTGTCAGGGCAGGAAGAGGAGAAGGGCGACTCCAAGGGTGAAGAATGTGATAACACAGAATATGATGATGAAAAGGTGGTAGAATCCAGTTGGCTTGAACAAAGAGGCACACAGCTGAGTAGGTCATCTAAGGAGGAAGACGAGGAGGTTACGTTGTGCCATACATAGCAGACATGTAGTGATGCAGCCATGATGAGCAATGAATCATGAGCCACAACTGTGGCTGTGACCAGCATTGTCCACAGGTCTGCAGCTCACAGGGATGGCAAAGGTTCCCTAGCCTGGGTCTTTTTTTACACTGCCAAAGAATGAGCCAACTCTTGTAATCTGCTAACTTTGCAAAAAAAAAAAAACTGCCTAGAGGTAAAAAGTGCAATAATTTGACTATTACATGTATGAACCTTCAATTATTTCGCAAAATTTGCTATGTACAGGGGATCTAAGAATGTGGCAACCCAGTAGTCGGCATTACTTCGGATTCTGACAAACCGAGGGTCATGTTGCAGGTAGTGCAGCAAGAAGGCACTCATGTGTCTTGCGCATCCAGGAGGACCAAGTCCTTGTTGCCTTGGTGGTGGCGAGGTGAGAATCATGCTTCCTTCGTCTGCCCTCTCCCCCCAACCTCGCACAACAGAAATTTGATCAAGGTCTCCCTCATCTGATGAGTCTTCCATGCCCAGTGCCAGTTCGTCCTCCACTTCTTCCTCGCCTCCTGCACCTTCCTCAGTTTGGCTGCTATCATGCACCCTCGGTAATCCCTCTCCTCCAGCCTCCAATGCCAGCCACCTTGGTGCTGCCAACCTTCTTGACCTTGGAGATATGATCCCTTCCACATACGACTCCTCCTGTTCCTCCTCCTCCTCTTGTTCCACCACCTGACTGTGAACACTGTGTAAGGTGTGCTCCAGCATGTAAATCACTGGAATGGTCATGCTGATAATGGCATCGTCAGCACTAAACATCTTCGTTGCTATTTCAAAACTGTGCAGAATTGTGCATTTGTCCCTGATCTGAGACCACTCTTGCAGTGTGATTTGCCCCACGTCTTGATCTCGTTGGCCCAGGCTATACGTCATAACGGATTGCACCAGGGCTCGTTGGTGCAGCCACAGTCGCTGCAACATGTACAGAGTTGAATTCCACCATGTGGGCACATCGCATTTCAGCAGGTGAACTGGCAGGCCCAACGACTTCTGTAGAGATGCAAGTCGTTGGGCTGCGGGATGCGAATGGCGGAAGTGAGCACACAGCGACCGTGCCCTCTGCAGAAGCCCATCTAGTCCAGGATAGTGGGATAAAAATTGCTGGACAACCAGGTTCAAAACGTGAGCCATACAAGGCACATGTGTGACATTGCCCTGGCAAAGGGCCGCATCCAGGTTTGCAGCATTGTCGCACACAGCCTTCCCTGGCTGCAGGTTGAGTGGAGACAACCATTGATGGAACTCGGTCTCCAGAGCTGACCACAACTTCTCAGCTGTGTGACTCACATTTCCCAGACATTTCAACACTGCCTGATGCTGTTGAGCCCTGGTGACAGCATAGTGAGGAGGTGTGCAGGATTCCTTCTGCGCAGTTACAATGCGGGTGGCATTACCAGACAGGCTTTGGGTGCAGGTGGAGGACCGAGAGGAGGTTGAGGATGCAGAAGCAGTGGAGGAACTTCTAAATACAGAGGATTGATGAGCAACTTGTGGTGACGGCAAGACTTGGACAGCAGCCCCTTCTCCTGATGTCACCGTAGTTATCCAGTGCCCAGTCACCGACATGTAATGCCCCTGTCCATGTCTACTCGTCCAAGTGTCTGTGGTGAAATGCACCCTGTCACACACAGAGTTTCTCAAGGAAGCGGTGATGTTGTGTGTGACATGCTGGTGTAGTGCAGGCACAGCTTTCTTTGAGAAGTTGTGGCGACTGGGCATCTGGTGCTGGGGCACTGCAACGGACATAAGGTCTCGAAAATCCTCTGTGTCCACCAGGCGGAAAGGCAGCATTTCTGTAGCCAACAGCTTGCAGATGGAGAAATTCAACCTCTTAGCTTTGTCATGGCTAGGAGGACCTGGTCTTTTACTTGTCCACATCTGAGGGACTGAGGGCTGGCTGCAGTGCTTAGACGGAGTTGAGTAGGGTGTCCCCGGCAAACTGCTGGTCTGTGAGGAAGGTGCAGGCGGAGATGTTATGTTGCCATGATCAAAGTGTGGTGTCGATGTCGGAGAGCGCTCAACACCAGCAGGTGTTTCCACTTGCAAATGTCCTGACAACATACCAATCACACTGGCTGTTGCGGGTAAAGAGGTGGAAGATCTGCATCCAAAACCATGTGCGACTGCTGCCCCCAAAGTCACAGAGGATGAAGAGGACGCAAATGCACTTAATGGGGCAGATGGTGGTTGACCCGGCTCACTAGGCCGCATTGTAGCACAGTGAGCTTCCCACTGCAACTTATGCCTCATATGCATGTGACGGTTCATGCATGAAGTACTCAAGCCAGTGATTTTTGGCCTCTACTGAGATTTTGTTGACAAATCTTACAGACAACATGAGTTGGATCATCCTTTTCGATGTCAAAAAATGCACAGGCTATGCAAGGCTTAGAGCCTGTGCAACCTGAAGAGCCACCATGACTTCTGGTCTGAGGCACAGTTGGGGTTGAGGATGCAGTTGTTGACGTGCTTCCAGTACTCCGTCTCTGTCCAGGAAGGCGCACCATTACCTCGTCGTCAGACTCGTCACTAGCATCCTCCTCCAACTCCTCTGCTGACCTCATGGACTGGCGGACTGGGGGTTGACAGTAAGTGGGGTCTACAACCTTGTCATCATCATCCTGTGTGTTCTCACACCCGTTGTCCTCAGAGCCAACCTCTTCCTGCCCCGACCGAAAAGCCAAGTTTTCATTCCAATCAGGTATCTCAGTCTCATCATCATCTTCTTTAATTGTCTCACCAACAGGAGTTACATTTTGGGAACGAGGGTCTACATTATGCTTAGAATCTTCTTCATCTGGGCCTGGATCCGACTCACAAAGATTCTGGGCATCAGTGCAGATCATTTCCTCATCTGGATTCACAAAAGCTCTGGAGCAGGCCTCTGATTCCCAGGCTATAGTATACATAAACAGCTCTACAGACTCTACCATGTGTGTTACCCCATGCTCAGATGGGCAGCTGGAGGCTTGGGAGCTGTGAGGAAGCAAGTGCGATTGGGGTGACAACTCTGAGGACTGGAGTAGTTGGGATGTTGAAGGTGACATGGAGGAGAGCCCACTTGAACGAGCACTTGATATCCGTTCAAGCACCTGCTGTTTTTGTGCCTCATCTGGAATTTTTGGCGATGCTTGTAGCGATGGTCATAAGAAAGGGATCATATCAGATTGTCCACGAAAAGAAGTAGACATCTTACTTTGGCTGTAAGATGGTCTTTCTTCTGCAAATGTTACTGTTGCTTTACCACCTACCCCATGGACACAACCTTTTTTTCCCTTTCTAACACGCCTATTCCCCTTTCCACAAGCAGCAGGCCTTTTCCACTCAATTTAGTGCTTAACTAATTGGCAACTCTGTATCTGTAGTTTTGGCACAACAACCGATGGATGAAAACCAAGCAGAACTGAGTGGCCAAACTGTGGTACTAGGCCCCAAACTAATAACTGGATTAGATGCAGTGAAAATTGAGATACACAGGTGGTGTAGTTAGTTTCACAGGTGGGCTACTCTGCTGAGGTGCAGACCCTGCTCCTAGGCCCAAAACTATTAACTGGATTAGATGCAGTGAAAATAGAGATACACAGGCGGTGTAGTTAGTTTCACAGGCGGGCTACTCTGCGGACGTGCAGACACTGCTCATAGGCCCTAAAATATTAACTGGATTAGATGCAGTGAAAATAGAGATACACAGACGGTGTAGTTAGTTTCACAGGTGGGCTACTCTGCTGACGTGCAGACACTGCTGCTAGGCCCAAAACTATCAACTGGATTAGATGCAGTGAAAATAGAGATACACAGGCGGTGTAGTTAGTTTCACAGGTGGGCTACTCTGCTGACGTGCAGACACTGCTCCTAGGCCCACAACTGTTAACCGGGTTAGATGCAGTAAAAATAGAGATACACAGGTGGTGTAGCTAGCTTCACAGGTGGGCTACTCAGATGACTATCAGAAAATGCTACTAGCCCAAAAGGATTGGCTGAGCTATATTACACCAAATGCTGTGACAAACACTTGCACATCACTGGCACAGACCTGCCTGGCAAACAGTGCTATGAACTGCTGTAACCTACCCTGAAAAGGGCTGATATTACAACTAGTCCCGACTCCTCCCGACTCCCTAAACCTATCTCTCTGACAATTCGCTCCAAAAAACACTCTTAGTCTGTATAGCGCCCACAGCAGCAGCGGTACCGTTTAACACTAAGCTGCAGCAGTGAGGAATTGGTGGCGACGGGGCAAATGGCTGGTTCTTATAGGGCAAGGACATGTGACATACACAGCCAATGACACATGCCCATGCTTGTGTGCATCACATGCACATTGCTGTGTGTGTGCACTGCTGATAGGCTGAGAGACTGCACTGCCCCACTGTAAATGCGGGAAAGAAAAAAAATGGAAATCGGCATTATTTCAGCAGAGATCTATCCCCGCCCCCCCGCCCACTGTACGCTGAAACAGTCTATTAATAATGATAAACAGTTTTAATGTGCAAATCAAGCTCGGTTTTTGGTGAACGAACAGTTATCGAACAGAAACTCGAACAGCCGAATTTTAAGCAAATTGTTCGGGTTCGTCGAATGACTCGAACACTGCCCAAAACAGCTCGAATTTGAAAATGGTGAACAGTTCGACTCGAACACCGCTCATCTCTACTCAGGAGATGAAGAGGGTAATCATCCCATCTCTGTTGTTTGTGGTTGGTGGGAGGGAATGGAGGAAACAGGCATCATTAGTACCCAGCCAGCAACACACCATGGGCTTGGACATCCTGGTACACTGTCCTCCATGTGCACGGATGGCCCGGGGGAAGCAGCGCCACTGTAACCTGCTGTCTCCCTGCGTGTGGTGCTGAAGCCGGCTTGCATCCATTGTCCCTTGCTCTGCTGGTGAGCAGGGCAAGCAGGGGACAATGAATGAAAAAAAACCCGATGTGGGGTCCCCCTATATTTTACAACCAACCCGGCAAACTTCACAGGTGTGGGCTGCTATTCTCAGGCTGGTAAGGGGCCATGAATATGGGCACCCAGCCTAAAAAAGCAGCCCGCAGCTGCCAAGAAAGGGCACATCTATTATATGCGCCAATTCTGGAGCTTTGCCAGATTCTTCCCACTGCCCTGTAGCATTGGCATATGGGGTAATAAGGGGTTGATGTCACCTTCCTATTGTAAGTTGACATTAAGCCAATGCCAGCTGATTTTCCCATGCTGAAGAGTTTATTTTAGTTCATGCCACCAGGGGGTGCACCTTCGGTGACATCACGGCTAGTCACCGAAACTCCGCTCCCTGTATTTCATTCATTTCACAGTCATTTACAGCCAGGAGCAGCAGCATTAGTAGTGCTCCTGTTTGTAAAATGTAAATGCCTCCAGATATGGATTACGACATGGGACTTGACTGTATGCAGACATGTATGGGTATGTTGTTGGTTTTATTTTGACTTTTTTCCAGAAGATCGAGTGCTTCTCTTCGAATGGCAGAAGAAAAAAGATGGAAAAACTGTGTGTATTGTTTTATTTCATTAAAATACTTTTTTCTTACTGTGTGTTTTATTAACCCTTTAACAACTGTGGGATTAGTAATGGATAGGTGTCTTATTGACACCTATCCATTACTAAGCTGGCTTAATGTCATCTTAAAATAGGAAGATGATATTAACCCCTCATTACCCCATATGCCAATGCTACAGGGCAGTGGGAAGAACCGGGCAAAGCTCCAGAATTGATGCATCTTATAGATATGCATTTTCTGGGCAGGTGCAGGCTGCTTTTTTAGGCTGGGGGTCCCATATCCATGACCTCTTAGCAGCCTGATAATAGCAGCCCGCACCAGTGAGTTTTGCCTGGTTGTTTGTAAAATATAGGCGGGACCCCATGTCAGGTTTTCTTTCATTCATTCTCCCCAGCTAGCGCTGATCGCCGGCAGAGCAGGGTAGAATGTTTGACAGCTGACTTCAGCACCACAAGCAGGGGACATCACTTACTGTAGCGCTGCTTCCTAGCGGCCATCCGTGTAGTCCTCATGCGGCACACGGGTGGCACATGGATGCCGCACATGTGCCACATGGATGTACCGCGTGAGTACATGGACACAAGGACTTGGATAACTCCGGTACCATGTTCTTTATCTGGACGTGTGAAACTGCCCTTAGGTGCAGTGGAAGACCTGTCAGTCCCTATTATACCATTTATACTGTGGTTAAATTGATGCCATTTTGGTGGTGTCTGCCACTAATTTTTGTAAATGTGAACACTCCATGTTGGGTGTCCATCTGCTGGGTTGGGTGTATTAAAAGACCTGCCAGTCCCTATTATACTATTTCTTTTCTCATGAAATTTGTGCCACTTCAGTGGCGTCAGGTCCTCATTTTTTGAAATTTGAAAACTCCTGATTGGGTGTCCATCTGCTGGTTTGGGTGTACTGGAAGATCTGTCGATCCCTATTATACTATTTCTACTGTGGTGAAGTTGAGGCAATTTGTTGGTGTCTGCCTTTATTTTTTGAAAATGTGTAGACTCCTGGTTGGGTCTCCTTCATGTGTTTTGCCTTTAGCAGTAGGCCTCTGATACTTCATTGGAGTCAATTTCCCATTTTGCCACTATCCCTTGATTTTTCTGACAATGATGGTCTATGAAACTGATATTTGTGCCACCTGAGAGTGGCTCAACATGAAAGCAGGTTCAGCTGTTTGTTGTATGTGGTAGCAGGGCTCCCAACATAGCAGGCCTACACCGATCCCTCATCCATCTCGTCTTACTTTGACATTCAGTTGAAAACTGTAAATGCTGGCCCAGACCATGATATCTCATGCATGGCTGATTGCTGCCATGCCATGCTACAATTTGTACTGTGGGTGAATTGAGCTCACTTTCCTAAATCGGCGAATATTGCAAATTCAGCGAATATTGCAAATTCGGCGATCCGAATCTGAACCGAACATTGATATATTGCTCATCTCTACTCTTGTGCAGTATGTGATCTATTAGTATATCTAAGTCTTTTTCATACGTGATGTTGCTTAGTTCTGTTCATTCCAATCTGTAGATGTCATTTTCATTTTTCTTGCTCAGCTGTAGAAACTTGCATTTTTCCATTAAATACATTATTAATACTTCTATTTTTGAGAACATTCATTCCTACTTTGCAGCATCTATCTAGCTATATAAATAATAGTACTGTATACATATATATATATATATAATTTTTTTTTTTTTTTTCTGGCAGGTCGGCTCACCTAGCGCTCCTTGAGGTACACACAGGCACATGTGGGTTAAAGTCTTTGGGTGGTTTTATTGTATCATAAAACCCAAAATAGTAACAAAAAAAACAGACTTTCTGGCTCAAAAGGAGATAAAAAATTCATAAGCAGTCCTGCCCAGTACTTCTGGGCCAACACATATGGCAGCTCTCACAGGAGCATCCACCTAGGACTTACTTGCCTCTTAAAAATACAGACCAAAGAAAAAAAAATGGCTGGAATTTATTTCCCCAGCTACACCCTTGAGGTGGAGATATGATGAGTAGGCATCCCGCCCATCTCTTACCTCCTCACCTAAAAACCTGCCCATTGCATGGCCGCTTAACACTTTCACACATATCATGCTGAAAAGAAACTTATGGGTTTCTAGATCATGGAGGAAAGCAGTTTTCATGACACATTTCTACCCTCACATATCGTGCCAGTGACCCTGTTACATATTCCCCCCTCTGCCTAAAGGTGGGGGCTTTGGCATCTTCAGACACCAAACAGGGAATTCGGGAGAGGGCATCTGCATTCCCGTGTTACTTCCTGAGCCTGTGTTCAACATGGAACTTGAAATCCTGTTGGCCTAAGAACCATCTAGTCACCCGAGCGTTCTTTCTCTTTTTCTCCCATAACCATCTCAGAGAGGCATGATCAGACACAAGGTTGAACCTCCAGCCTAGTAGATAGTTCTTCTATGTATCCACTTCCCATTTTATCGCCAGACACTTCTTGATGATGGCGTAGTTCTTCTCGTATGACAAGAGCTTCCGGCTCAAATATAAGATTGGATGTTCTTCTCTATTTATTACTTGAGACAGCACGGCTCCCAAGCCAACTTCTGATGCACTCTTTGCTGAAATCTGGTGCGACTAGAATCAGATGTTTACACAGAGCTCTCTTCAGTCCCTGGAACACCATCTCTGTGTCATCAGACCATTTAACTATTGTCGACTTGGTGTCTTTAAGATATGTCAATGGTGCGGCAATCATTGCGAAATCTGGAAAGAATCTCCGATATTATCCTGCAATTCCAAGAAACGCCCTCACTTGCTTCTTGGAAAGTGGTTGCGGCCACCATTGGATCGCCTCGATCTTGTTGATTTGTGGCTTAATTTCACCTCTCTTGATGACATAGCCTAGGTAATTGACCTCTTCCTTCCCTATGGCACATTTTTTCAGATTTATCGTAAACCCACATTTCTTAAAGCATCCAGAACCACCTGTACTTTTGGTAGATGACTAGCCCAGTCAGGACTAAAGACCACAATGTCATCAAGGTTCGCTGCGGCATACTTCTTATGCAGAGCCAGGATCCGATCCATCACGCTCTGGAAGGTGGCCGGGGCCTTCTGTAGACCAAAGGGCATCCTGGTGTAATGAAAACATCCATCAAGCGTCAAGAAGGCTGTCTTCTCCTTGGCATTCTGGGACATGGGGATCTGCCAATAGCCCTACGTCAGGTCCAGGGTTGTAATATACCTTGCATGTTCAAGTCTCTCAATGAGTTCATCCACATGAGGCATTGGGTAAGCATCAAAACTAGAGACTTCATTCAGCTAGCAATAGTCATTGCAGAACTGCCACTCACTGGCAGGCTTCGGAACGAGGACGGTAGAATTGTACCATCCACTTTTCAACTCCTCTATCACCCGAAGTCTAGCATCCACTTCACCTCATTGGATATCACCTCTCTCCTTGTTTCTTGAATTCTATAGGGCTTGTCTTTCGCTCTTACTTGTGGTTCTGTCAACACGACATGCTTGACCACCTGCGTATGCCCCTTCAACTCTGAGAATAGGTCCCAGTTCCGCTGCAGCAGCTCCTGACACTGTTGCCTTTGGGTCAGAGTCGGAGTCTCTGCAATGGTGACATTGTTCACAGTGACTTTGGGACTGGCTCTCAGGCAAGCAGAGTCCAGCGATTCTTGGTCTCTCCAGGGTTTTAGCAAGTTCTCATCATAGACCTGGTGCAACTTCCTTCGCCACGGCTGGTGTACCTTGTCATTAACTTCCCTCAGTTTTTCCACCACCTTGTGTGGGCCTTGCCACTTGGCTAGAAATTTGTTCTATAACTATGGGGATAAGTACTAGCATGTGATCCCCAGGCTGGAACTGCCTCAGCATTTATACACCCTTGCCTGTGTCTCTTCTGCTTGGAGAAGATGCTCCTTCACAATAGGCATCACATTCGCCATTCTCTCTTGCAGCTGGGTGACATACTCTATAATGCTCCAGTGTGGCGTGACCTCAGCTTCCCACGTTTCATCCCTGTGGATGAAAATAGGACCAATTTTTAATACACTCGTATGACCCCAGCCTTAATTGATCTTTTATGAGCTTTGCAAATTCGTAATGGTATATTATTTTTTGGGAGAGCATGTTTCTGGCATTTTTTTACAGATAATTGCTCAGTAGTGTACTTTTAATTAAGGAAAATAAGGAAAGGTTTCTCATTTACAAACCTATAGTGATTTAACATGAAAGCTGTGATACATTCGTGAACATCGTTTATATAAACTGGAGAACTCCTTATAGTCTCAGAACTGAATTTTGCCTTTTTAAGTGTTTTTACTTTACTGTAAAATGGAAAGTTACATTTTTTGTTCAATAAGAATTAAATAATATTCTGCAGTGCTCAGGCACAGTACATTAAAGGTACATTATTACAAATAATTACTGATCAGTCATGCTTAATATCCTTTTATGTGACATTTAGGGCTGATGACCCTGAAAACTGATATTCTACTTTGAAATAAATACAATTGTCCTACTTTTTCATCCAAGGCTAGTTGTACTAGGGTTCTGAGTGTTTTTGATCCCTGTGTTACAGCTTAATTTAATTTGGTCAGGTCAGACCTTTCTTTGAAGAAATTTTAGACAACATCTCCTCCTACTTTTGTCAGATACTATTGAAAATTTTTAACCTATTTCTTAACTTTGTTAAGACCTAATCAGCTAAGTAGCTGAAAGCTCCTTAAGACAACTGCAATAGGTTTAAAACACTAAGCCACTTCATCTGTCTGTAAGGAATTGAAATCTATGGCATACTGTATTCTCAGCTCAATTCTAAGTACAAGAGCTATAGTTTCAATAGTTTTTTTTCTCACTGAAGGGCAGTGCTGTCTTAAACAATGACCTAATGAGGACCTGTCATTTGCCATAAATATGGATTTTTTTAACTTCTGTAAATGTTACTGTTCTTGTGAATTTAGTGGGTTTTTTATGTTCCTGCGCCAATTTTTACAATTATATGACCCCCTCTCACCTCAAAATAAATTATTTTTTGGCAATTTGGCATGGTCATTAACACCTCTACATTTGACGTAAGTTTATGTCATGGTCAGGAAGGGGTTCCCCCAAAATAACATAAATTTACATCTTGGCTATCATGTGGGAACAGGAGCGCTGCCCACATGATCACTGCTTGGAGCTCAGCGTAAGTTACAGCACTGCCCCAGACAATTTAACTCTCCAAATTCCGCAATCAAAAGCAATCACAGTACTTAAGAGAAAATAGTAAAAAAAAAAAAAAAAATTTAAAGATTTTTAAAAAGTTCTAAGATAAAATATTAAACCAATAAATAAGTATATTTATGCAAAGAAACCAAGAAAAACATATTTGTTATCACTGCGTCCAGAAAGACCTGACCTATGAAGCTGTTGCACTATTTAGCCCCTTCAGTGAACTAAAATAAATAATAAAAAACTATGCTTTTTCATCACACCATAAAAAAAGTGTAATAAAATGCGCTCAAAAAGTCGAATGTTATGTTTTATGAATAAAAATGTTATAGCTGAAAACAAAATATAGAGATGCAAAAACAATTCATTTTTCTATAAAACTGTTTTTATTGTGTAAAAGCAACAATACATAAAAAATGATATACTGTATTTTCCGGCGTATAAGACGACTGGGCGTATAAGACGACCCCCAACTTTTCCAGTTAAAATATAAAATCTTCTAAAAAGTCGGGGGTTGTCTTATTTGCCGGGTGTCGTCTTATAGGGTGGGTGCGGAGCAATCTGCGGTCGAAGTATATAGTGGGGGGAGTGGTCCCGATGACGAGGTGAGGGAGCGCCTCACCAGGAAGGTGTAAGTGAAGCAAACTGTCAGCGTCTGGGATGCCAGGGTTATGCAAATAAGAGAGAGAGAGCGATGCTGTGCCTAGAAAAACACTCCTCTTTCACTAATCTGGCTCACCCTTGTATCCTATTATCTCCTTCTCTGCCTCTGCTTCACTTACACCTTCCCGGTGAGGTGCCCCCTCTCCTTGTCATTGGGGTCGCTGCCCCACAATATGCGGCGACCGCAGATTACTCCGCACCTGCCCTATAAGACGACACCTGGCGTGTAAGACGATACCTGACTTTTGAGAAGATTTTCAAGGGTTAAAAAGTAGTCTTATACACCAGAAAATACAGTAAGTGTGGTATCACTGTAATTGTACCGATCCAAAGAATAAAGCTGTCTTATCAATGTTTCCACAGTTAGCAACATAGAAAAAACCCCAATTACAATTCCTTTACTTCTGTTTTTTGTTCAAGCCACCTCTCAAAAATCAGAACAGAAAGCGATCAAAAAATGTTATGTGCTTCAAAATGGTATCAATAAAAACAACAACTCATTCGGCAATAAACAAGTCGTCACATGACTGTCAGCAGAAACATGGGAAAATTACAGCTGTCAAAATATTGTGATGTAAAAGTTTATTTTGAAGAAAAGTGTGTATTAGTATTATTGCGTTATAGCAGCCAAACATAAAAAAAAACAAAGTAAACATGGTATGTCTGCAATCGCACCGACCTGAAGGACAAAGCTGCCTAATCACTTATACAGCACAAGTAATGACTTATGAAAAAAATAAAAGCAATTCTTCCAAAGATTACAGCACATTTATCCTGCGCTCTACGCTGAGCGCTTATATATGAGATATGACATGCTGAATCATGTTAGCAAATGCAAAAACATATTTATTTTTTCTGTGCAACAGGTCAAGTTACAGAACAATTTCACCTCCACTAAATGACAAGGTGGGATATGGCATGCTGCATCATGTTTAACAATTGAAAAAATAAGATTTTGAAAGGTCTACTCATGCATGGAGCACAATAGAAGCAGTGCACAACACACTTCTAAGAAATGTGCCCTGCTGTCTTTGTCTGTGGACCTCGCTAATGGCACACAAAAAAATTGCTGGAAGGTCGATTTAACAGCCACACAAGACATTAACTATCTAAACTATATGTCTTAGAAACAACTGTTATGATCAGGTGGCCTTGGAGCAGCATGAAATGACCTTCGCTGGAGCAGTGGTAACTATACTGACTGCAAACCCTGATCCTATCACCGCAACTAGAAGTAGCCGTGGGGTGTGCCTAACCAGACCTAGACACCTCGACACAGCCTAAGACTAAATATCCCTAAAGATGGAAATAGGAAAAACTCTCTTGCCTCAGAGTAGACCCCCAAAGGATAGGTAGCCCCCCACAAATAATGACTGTGAGTAGGAGAGGAAAAGACACACGCAGACAGAAAACAGGGATAAGCAAAGGAGGCACTTCTACCTAGATAGGAAAGGATAGTACAGGATACTATGCGGTCAGCATAAAACACTACAAAAAATCCACAGCAGAAAAATACAAAAACTCCACCACCTAACTAAAGGCGTGGAGAGTATATCTGCGACTCCAGCGAGTCCAACTAGACTGAGAAAAACATCAGGCACAGTCTAGCAGTAACAAAATAGAAACAAGATAAGCACAGAAAATAAACACACAGCAGTGTGTCTAAAAAAAATGAAGAAAACACTTATCTTAGCTGAATTGGCAGCAAGCAGGAGGGGCCAACACTTCCAAAGGAACATTGACTACTGGCAAGGACTAATGAGTCCTGCACAGCTAAATACCCCAGTCCGAATTGCAATTAGCAGAAACACCTGTCCAAGACTGCTGCTCAGGAATAACTGCATTACCATCAACAACCACCGGAGGGAGCCCAAGAGTAGAATTCACAACAAACAACCACCTAGCTAACTAGCTAAAATCTATCAGCACCCAGGACCAGCATCAGGAGCAGCCTCTCTGTGTTGTTATTTGACAAAATGGCACAAAAACAAGATGACTGCTCTTTATATAGAGTGGGACATGTGATTTCAGCAGCCAATGACACAAGCTGTTGTGTTTGGACATTGTGGATGTTTCCTGCGCCCTGATTGGTTAGCCGCAATGTGCACACATAAAGTTAGAAAGAAAAATAACAAGGACACCACTCCTCTGAGCTCTCCCCACCCCCTAACCTCATTAAACACATGCCCCATGCCTATCATACACCGCTACTATCCTAGCAAAAGTGCTTAAAATACTTTAGTGGCAAAGCAAATTTTTTCCTGCACTTTTAATAAATGTTATGATTTTTTACCAATTTTATGAAAATTTACTCGTGTTTAGAACACCAAGGACAACATCTGCAAGGAGTTTGTATGTTCTCCCCATGTTTGCGTGGGTTTCCTCCAGGTGCTCCGGTTTCCTCCCACATTCCAAAGACATACTAATAGGGAATTTAGATTGTGAGCCAGAATGGGCACAGTGATGATAATGTGTGCAAACTGTTAATGCCTGTGGAATATGTTAGCGCTATATAAAAATAAAGAGTATTATGTAATACAAATGTGCCATATTTGTGCCAAATTTATGCTTAGCAATTGTTTTTTAACATATTCGTTCATCTCTACTGTAGACGTTGGAACGGGATTTTATATCGCTCCACGTGAGCCTGTTGGAAGAAATTACCTGCAGAACCAGTGTCCACTAGGCTGAATCACCAAAATGTATGACACCAGAGGAAACAGCTACTGTCAGACACAGTGATGGGATGGGTAATTCTTGCTCAGAGAGGCCTTTTCAACAGACCCTTGGCTCTGAAGTTTCCCAGTCTCTCAGGACAGGAATGGGTGACATGCATGGAACTGCCACAATAGAACCACCTACCCTCAGTACCACGGACCTAATGGCGTTGCATGGCCATTGACACCTGGTCCACCTGCATAGATTCTGTGGAGGATGTCGATACTGACGCTTGCTGTAACACCAGTCTTTGGAAGGTAGGTGCCAGATGTAAGGGTCTTTTCTCTTGGGTCACCTTCCTGGAGTGCATACACATCTGGAACATGATGTCAATCCATGTAGCCAGAGACACCAAGTCATCCAGCGAGGAGGGTATGTTGCGACCAGCCAGCTCTTATTTGATTCTCCCCAAAGGGCCCTCCCAGAAGGTGACCACCAGAGCTTCATTATTCCAGGAAAGTTCAGACGAGAGAGTGAAAAAAACTACAGTGTACTGGTCCACTGTGAGGTCTCCCTGACACAGATAAAGGAGAGAAGAGACAGCTGAGGATATACGGCCGGGATCATCGAAAATCTTCCTGAAGGCCTCTAATAAGGACTGGAGGTTTGATACAAGGAGATCACCTCTCTCCCATGAGGAATTAAGCCCAGTCAAAGCCTCACCAGAAAGATGGGACATGATAAAAGCCACTTTGGAAAAATCAAAGACGAACAGATGAGCCAGGAGTTTGAGGTGCAGTGGAACCTTATTAACAAACCCCTGACATAGAGCAGGATTTCCCACATAGCATGGGGGCACAGATACACTGGGTCTGGAACTGAGAACATGATAGGCAGGCTGTTGGCTCATGGCCAAGGTGGTTGTAGCTTGAGTAGGTTTGGGTGCCACCAAAGTTGTCAATGCATCCATTGGTTGTACAGCATTTCATCCTGCAGCTCTTTCTGGTAGGAAACTTCCAGGGCTGAGAAAGGGGGGCCTGGGAGCCAGCAGATTCCATCTCCTCTGCAAACTGTAATGGGCTGGGTAGTGGAAACACTGTGCCATGGACCAAGGAAGCCTGGAGGGGTGTAACTTGGTGCCTCACCAAATCTGACATTTGATACACGGCAAAGATTACAGCTGACCCCCTAGAGATGGGTAGCTGAGATGGCCCGATGGAAGGTATAGTAGGCACTTTAGGAACCCGGGAACCACAGATTCAGACTGGACCAGCTGACATACAGATGAGCACTGGTGGGTAGAGATAGGACTCGGTGAAGAGCAGAAAAGCATTGGCAGGTGCGGACTGGACCAGCTGAAGAACAGAAGATCACTGGCAGGTGCTGCTGCATCAGCTGATGAATAGAAGAGCACTGACAGGTGCATACTGGACGGGCATATGAACAGATGAGCTGGCACAGCTGATAGACAAGCGGGCATGGCTGATGGACAGGCAGGCGGGTACAGCTGATAAACAGACAGGTATATGGGAAAATGTGCACTGAGACCTGAGAACTAACATTGCACAGGTACCTTCATGTTAAAGTAGGTAGCTTATATAGTAAATGTCCTCCAGCAATTGGCTGGAAACAGTATAGGAGGACAAGTGAGGTCTCTTTAAGAGAGAGGAAGTGTGCTAGCCCTAAGCACAGTGCCTGGGGACCTGCACACCGTGCACAAACCCTGGGTGGTTGCAGGCCTAGAAGGAGGAGATAGAACAGGACAAGGGCCGTAATGGTGAGCACTCTGGTGTCTCTGCTGGCAGAGACATTTTGACAAAAAATAATATGTTAGTTAGCTTTTTGAGGAACATACTACAACAAAGTTAATTTTCAATAAACCTTTACATAAAATGGTCTCTGAGCCTGCTTATAGAGGTATATTCAAGTGTTGCCATTATTCCCTTTAAACACAGGATAGGAAGTATGTTTAGGACTGCTGAAGTCTGACTGCTGGGACCCCTGTGTGACTGGAGCTGTAGTCAATTCTGCGCATCACCGCTCCATTTTTTCTTATGGGAGTGCCTAAGACTAGCCAGGTGCAGCACTTAGCTATCTCCAGTGGTTTCCTTAAGAATAAATGGAGCAGTAATGCACCTGATCAACCAATGCTAAATTCACATAAAGCTCTCCACAGCCCTGTTTCTCTTATTTGTTTGGGTTCACAGCAGTCAATCTCTTATTGATTTGACAGCTATCCTCTTTGGTATGGAAATAAGCTGTGTAAGCTGTTATGATCAGCAAGATCTTCTCTCTGCTTTTGAGTGTAAGGTCTTATAGTCAGTGGGACTCTTCTCTACTTTAATGGATTTAAAGCTTTATTTACCCCTTAATGACCACTGATACGCCTTTTAACGGCGGTAGTTAAGGGTACTTAATCCACAGCGCCGTTAATT
Organism: Ranitomeya imitator; assembly: GCF_032444005.1. NCBI lineage: Eukaryota > Metazoa > Chordata > Amphibia > Anura > Dendrobatidae > Ranitomeya > Ranitomeya imitator. The sequence goes on from NC_091284.1 coordinate 640,459,034, forward strand.
AACGGGGCTGTGGATAAAGGGTATAGCGCTCTCCAGAGTCAGATTTTCTCCGGGGTCTCAGATGCCGGGGGTAGTCGAGACACCAGAGAACATGATTCACGTTTGTTTTTACTGACCCCGAGTTGCAATCGCCATGATGAACTGTATAACAGCGACCACAAAAAAAGTGCTCACACATCAGAGAATAGAGAAATAGGGTCTCTGATCACCACCAGATACTTCACCACCAGATCTGTCTCACAATGTCCCTGGATCCTTCTGCTTCACCCCACAGCTGCTGGCATCTTCTTCAGGTAAGAAAATGGCGGGCGCATGCGCAGTGCGCCCTCCGCGATCTGCCGGCCAGCACCTCGGAACAATAGGAAGATTTTTCCTACTGGCTCATTTTCGTCATTGTGATATACCCTATCACAGTGATCAAAATAAAAAAAATAGCAAATAAACCCCCCTTTGTCACCCCCTTAGTTAGGGAAAAATAATACCACAAAGAAAATATATTTCCGTTTTCCCATTAGGGTTAGAGATGGGCTAAAGTTAGGGTTAGGGTTAAGACTAAAATTAGGGTTACGGTTAGAGTTGGAATTAAGGTTAGGGTTAGGATTAGGGTTCGGAATAGGGTTATGGTTGGGATTAGGGTTAGGGTTGGGATTAAGATTAGATTTGCAGTTAGGGTTATGGTTAGAGTTGGGATTAGGGTTAGGGGTGTGTTGGGATTGGGGTTGGGATTAGGGCTATGGTTGGGACTAGGTAAGGGTTAGGATTAGTGTTAGGGTTAGGATTAGGATTGGGAATAGGGATAGGGTTGGGATTAGGGTTAGGGTTTGGATTAGGGTTAGGGTAGAGATTAGGGTTAGGGTTGGGATTAGGGTTAGGGTTAGGACTAGGGTTAGGTTTGCAGTTCGGGTTATGGTTATAGTTGGGATTACGGATAGAGGTGTGTTGGGATTGCGTTTAGGATTAGAGTTAGGGTTGGGATTAGAGTTAGAGGTGTGTTGGGTTAGGGTTTTGATTAGGGTTAGGTTAGGGTTGGGATTAGGGTTAGAGGTGTGTTGAGGTTAGGGGTGTGGTTAGGGTTATGGTTAGGGTTGGGATTAGGGGTTTGTTGTGGATAGGGTTGGATTTAGAATTGGGGGGTTCCACTGTTTAGGTACATCAGGGGGTCTCCAAACGCGACATGGTGCCATCATTGATTCCAGCCAATTTTGAGTTAAAAAAGTCAAATGGTGCTCCCTCCCTTCTGAGCTCTGCCATGCGCCCAAACAGTGGTTTACCCCCACATTTGGGGCATCAGCGTACTCAGGACAAATTGGACAACAACTTTTGGGGTCCAACATCTAGACAAGCTCCTTTGGGGGTTCTAGTATCCAAAGTGTCGAACTTGTGGAGAGTTTCCACTGTTTAGGCACATCAAGTGCTTTGCAAATGCTACATGACACCTGCAGATTTCTCCATCAATGTCTGCAATCAAAAGCATCACTACTTCCCTTCTGAGCCCCGTCGTGTGCCCAAACAGCACTTTTCTCCCACATATGCGGTATCAGCGTACTCGGTACAAATTGGACAACTTTTGAGGTCCAATTTCTCCTGTTACGCTTGGGAAAATAAAAAATTGAGGGGCTAAAAAAATCATTTCTGTGGAAAAAAAATGATTTTTTATTTTCATGGCTCTGCGTTATAAACTTTAGTGAAACACTTGTGGGTTCAAAGTTCACACATTTTTGAGGGAAAAAAAGATTTTTTATTTTCACGGCTCTGCGTTATAAACTTCTGTGAAGCACTTGGGGGTTCAAAGTGTTCACCACACATCTAGATAAGTTCCTTAAGGGATTTAGTTTCCAAAATGGTGTCACTTGTGGGGGGTTTCCTCTGTTTAGGCACATCTGGAGTTCTACAATGGAGACATGGCGTCCGATCTCAATTCCTGCCAATTTTGCATTGAAAAGTCAAACGACGCTCCATCCCTTCCGAGCTCTGCCCAAACAGTAGTTTACTCCCACATATGGGGTATCAGCGTACTCAGGACAAATTGCACAACAACTTTGGTGTCTAATTTTTCCTGTTACCCTTGTGAAAATAAAAATTTTGGGAGCAAAAAACATTTTTGTGGAAAAAATACAATTTTTATTTTTATGGCTCTATGTTATAAACTTCTGTGAACCACTTGGGGGTTCAAAGTGCTCACCACACATCTACATAAGTTCCTTAAGGGGTCTAGTTTCCAAAATGGTGTCCCCTTTGGGGGGTTTCCATTGTTTAGGCACATCAGGGGCTCTTGAAATGCGACATGGCGTCCAATCTCAATTCCGGCCAATTCTGCATTGAAAAAGTCAAATGGCGCTCCTTCTCTTCCAAGCTCTGCCATGCGCACAAACAGTGGTTTACCCCCATATATGGGGTATTGTCGTATTCAGGAGAAATTGCACAACTTTAGTTGTTAATTTTCTCTTTTTACACTTGAGAAAAAAAGAAAAAATTGTTTCCGATTTAAAATGTTTGTAAAAATAAGTTAAATGTTAATTTTTTCCTTCCACATTGCTTCAGTTCCTGTGAAGCATCTTAAGGTGCAGGCAGGATCATGCTGACCTGTCTCGGTAGCGGGTAAATGCTCGGTGTTCCCCAGGGTCGCGGGGGGCCCTTTAAAAATGCGGGCCCTTTAAAAACATGGGCCCTTTAAAAAGCGCGTCTGAAGTTTTTCCAGTGTCGCGCACACGTACCATACCTCTGACCGCGGCGACGCAGGCTCCCTCACTGTCGCCACAGGATAAGGACCTTAACGTTCTTTGTGGGTGGTGACACGCACCATGCTCTACTTTCCTGGTCTCTTGGTGGCTAAGGCAGTGGTGACACCGCGCTCTGCTCTCCTGACTCCTGCTGTGTACTGCTGTGCTGTCTGTGTGGTGAGTAGTAGTCGTAGGTGACTTCACTTTGCTCTCCTGGGCCCCGCCTCCCACTGTCCTGCCACCGGCTGTGTGGTGTGTGAATCTGTGAATGAGTCTGACACACACAACTGTCTTCAGACTAGGCACGCTCTGCTCTCCGGGCTCCTCCTGTCCTGCCTTTTAGAATGTAGTGAGGATGTGTGGTGAGCTGCTAAGCATGACACCCTCCCTGAAAGTGCTGGCCCGGCCACATCTCTCATCTAACCCTGCTGCTACTAAAGTGCAATAATTTTTTTCAGGGTGAGTTCAGTCTCCCTTCCATCCCTCATGATCCCATCGTTGGCCAACAGTACACAATAGCAATGTTTTTTTTTATTTTGCACATGATGCATCTCACAGATCACAATTTTGGCCCTAAATAAGATATACACACACACAGCATTCTTCTTCGTCTATGTTTCCACGGTCAAAAAATGCTGCGTGTTTGATGCTGCATAGAGCCACAGAGTCAAACACGCAGCGTCCAGATGTTACAGCATAGTGGAGGAGATTTCCTGAAATCCTGTCTCCACAATGTGTTAAAAGACAGAGGCGGCAGACACGTCTTTCCAGAATGCAGCATGTCTGTTTACAATGCGGCAACGCTCCGTCCCCGCACTGTAAATTTCCCATAGACTATCATTAGAGGCGGTAAAACTGCATCTAATGATTAGTCACATGCGTAGTAGCTGCGTAAATGCAGATTAATACACATGTCTACTAATTTAAATAATCTCTTACCTGTCCCACTGCCGGAAGTCCGCATCCACTGCAGTTCTCGTGAAAACTTAGCTTACCGTGAGAACCGCTGTGCACATAGCCAGGGGACGGGCCAGGACAAGGTAACAGGATGCATATATATGGAGCAGCCAGGATGCAGATATATGGGGAGCCAGGATGGATATATGGTAGAGCCAGGATGCATATATACAGTATGGGGGGGCCAGGATCGATATATGGGGGGGCTAGGGTGGATTTATGGAGGGGACAAGAGAACTGGATGCATATATATGGGGGGCCAGAATGGATATATATTCGGGGCCATGAGGATATATGGGGGCAGGACAAGGATGGATATATATGGGGGGCCAGGATGGATATATGATGGAGCCAAGATGCATATATATATATATATATAGGGGCAGGATGTATTTATTGGGGGCAGGACAAGGGACCAGGATGCATATATATGGGGGAGCCAGGATGGATATATATGGAGGAGCCAGGATGGATATATGGGGGAGCCAGGATGTATATATATGGGGGGCCAGGATGCATATATATATATGGAGCAGCCAGGATACATATATATGGGGGAACCAGGATAGATATATATGGAGAAGACAGGATTCATGTATATGGGGGAACCAGGATAGTTATACTGTATATAGGGGAGACAGGATGCATATATATATATATATATATATATATATATATAGGGGGGCCATGATCGCTATATGAGGGAGCCAGGATGCATATATAAGTGAAATCTGGATGGATATATGGGGGGAGCGAGGGTGTATTTATTGGGGGAGGCCCAGACAATGGACCAGGATGGATATCTGGGGATCAGGCTGCATAAGGGACATAGAAGGGCAGGCTAGGGCATATTATAAAATAAAGGGGGCCAGGCTGGGTGAGATGATTAAATAAAGGGGGCCAGGAATAGGGACTTAATTACTGTTTGGGGGCCAGAATGAGGAACATGCTATATTAGTTTATGGTGACAAGTGGGGAAGATAATTTCTTTAGGGTCCAATTAGGGACATTATTACTACTGCAATATAATTTACTTTTTAGGACACTTTTCCATGGAGGGAACAAAAGGGATTCCTGTTACTGTGCAAGGCAGCACAACTTTGCTTTTTTTCTTCATCTGACATAGTGTAGAAATCAGAGAAAAAGTGGGGAAAGTGCTCTGGAAGTGCTCAGCTATTGATGGCTGTGTGTTAATTTTTGCAGAGAAGAAGTGATGGCGGTCTGTGAGAATAAATGGAGCTGCAGACAGACATCTGAACTGCTGCTGCATTTTAAAATGGGGATAAGTGTCCTGTTTTAACCATAGAACCTTTAATGTAATATGTGGGCCCCAGACACCCCAGTCCGACCCTGGATGCAGATTTTCAGAATGATGTCACGTTTGGGTATTGTCTGTCATGTACACCCCTCAAAGTGACTTCAAATGTGATATGGTCCCTAAAAAAATGGTGTTGTAAAAATGAGAAATTGCTGGTCAATTTTTAACCCTTATGTTTCCAAAATTGTGCTGATGTAAAGTAGACATGCGGGAAATATTATTTATTAACTATTTTGTGTGACATATCTCTCTGATTTAAGGGCATAAAAATTCAAAGTTTCAAAATTGCAATATTTTAAAACTTTTCACCATATTTCCATTTTTTATAAATAGACACAATTAATATCGAAGAAATTTTACCACTAGTTTGAAGAACAATATGTCATGAAAAAACATTCTCATTATCAGCGGAATCCGTTAAGGCCGGCCTCACACTAGTGTTTTACGGACGTAAGAGAGGTGCCGAAAATACGGATTGCATACGGTACAATGCTTCTTTATGGCAAAGTTCCTATCGGCCATATTTTACTGATCCGTATTATACGGTCTTCTACAGCCGTAGAAAATCGTAGCATGCTGCGTTTGTCACTGTATTGCGCAAAAAATACGCCAATGAAAGTCTATGGGGGCCAGAAAAATATGGATTACACACGGACCAACAGTGTGACTTGCGAGAAATACGCCAGACATCTCCAGACATCTCCAGACATCGCCAGGTGCAAGGAATTGAGCCAAGCCCTCAATCAGGAAGCTCAGACATGCTAATTAGCTGAAAAAGCCACACAGACATCCCGGAAGTCTGGCGCTCGCCTCCATGGAGTTGCAAGCATCATGGCCAGCATAATAAATGTGGATATGCTCCTCATCCTGGTCCAAGAAAGGCCAGAAATATGGGACCAGCGGGATCCCAACTACTCCAACCAGGCCAGGAAAGAGGCAGCTTGGAGGACCATCTGTGGGATCCTATTCCCAGATTATGCCAACGGCCACGTGCGGAGCGGACAAGTCTATGTAAGAACACTCATGTATTCACAATATTTTACTTTACAAGATGCTTTCCCTACATGATTACTGGAAGAAACATTTTTAGCTTTATATGTCATTTTTGGGCATTTTTGACAATTCAAAAAGCTTGTTAACATGCTAAAGTGTTTATGTACATAGGTAATCTTGATGTAACGCTGCTAAATAGTTTTTTGTACTCATACCTCGTCCAGAGGGGTGTTGACCCTGGTATTTGTTTTTACATAAATTTACACTTTAGGCTAATTATTTCAAAAGGCATTTTATTTCCCTCTGCAAAATCTTAGCTAATGTATGTTTGCAAGAACAGGGTTCTCTCCCCTCTGTACCAGTCTGTGATTGTAAAGTTTTTTACTATGACCGATATATAGACCTCTGCATGTAACCCCTTTATCATCTACAGCACCATGGAAATAATGGTGCAAGAAAAATAAACAATAAGAATAAGAAGAATATATCACTGACAACTGTAATAAGCTATGTGCATAATGATCTTGAACAATATTTCTGAACATGTAATTGCAGTGGATGATGTAATGACACGATGGCGCAGCATCCGTGACCAGTACCGGCGGGAAAGACAGCAGCAGGCAAGAAGTGGGTCAGCAGCCTCACTCAAGAAGAAAAAATACATCTATTATGACCGTCTTTCATTTTTGGATGGCAGTATGGATCTTAGGCAGTAATAACCTCACAACACATTTTTCATGAAACTAAATCTTATTAAGATTATTTTTTAGGGTTATTACATTGCAAATTACATATAAGAATGTGTAAATCTAGTGCAAACAATAATGTAAACAAGCAAAAATTCCAAAAGGGTCCTGGAGGAGAGAGGACCCTGCCCGCAAAGTATCACAAGCTACAACAAGGGATGAGTGAGAATATCGTAGGCGAGGTTAGAGATGTTCATGCAGTGGTTTGTTCGATGGGTGGTTACTGCAGGTTATCTGATTGTTTGAAGAGGTGGGTCTTCATGGTTTTTGTGTAGCTTGAAATGGTATGTGACAGTATGATGTGTTGTGATAGTGGTTTTCACAGTAGGGGTGATACTCAAGATAAATCTTGTATATCATTGTGGGAATAGGAGATAAGAGGGGAGTACAGAAGGAGATCTTGTGCTGATCTGAGGTTGTGTGTAGGTAATTTTTGTGATTATAGCTCACAGATGTGTAATTAAACAATGGCGACAAAGAAATAACCTTTTAAATCTGTTTTTGTTTATTTTTTTGTTAATAACAGAACACAGTCCAACCTCACAGAGAGGGAGACCGGGTCGGAATCGGAGGCTGTGATCGATCCTGTAAGTGTGGATGAAGAGGTGGCAGGCCCATCTTTAGATTTGTCCACGTTCATCCTTGAGGACCCATCAGCATCATCATCACTGCAGGCAGCAGCAAGTGAGGAAGATGCAGCACCACCACCCTCAGCAGCACATGATGATGGAAGGCATGAGGAACATGGCCAGAGCAGCAGCCCTACAGGCCCACTGGTGTCATCCCCACAGGCAGCTGGGCCTTTACGGAGAGCCCGCCGAAGGAGAGAGCTGCAAGCCACAAGAAGTGATGTTGACGCTGGGGTCCTCAATTATTTGGCCAGGGCAGCCACGGACGATGGAGAGGAGGCCTTTGCCCGCAGCCTTGCCCGTTACCTTAGACCCCTTCCCCGTGAGGTGAGGCTACGTGTGAGAGGGTGTATGCAAATCCTGATTAATGTAAGCACCCCTCCAAATAACCCCTATGAGGTGTTTGAATATATTGAGCGAAGGCAGCTTTCCCAAACAAATCTCTTGCGCCTTCAATTCCCTTAACAGGAGCAGGATCAATCAGGATTTGCAGCACTTACTCCACGTATGCCTCCACCTCAACCCCTCCCACCCCAAAATCTACAAAGGCCATCACTGTTTCAAATGGCAGCCTACAACCCACATTCCCAATATGGTCACTTTTCCAGACTCAGTGATGTAGGCTGGTCCCAACCTGGTTTGGACAACATGGCCATTTTGGGGTTGGGTATGATGCGAGCCAATATGTCCGTCAGCATGAGAGCCAGAGACAATTCGCTTATGGACAACACATGTGAGGGAACAAATTATGAAAGATTCTCCATTTTGTGCCTTGACTCCATTTTGTTGTTGGTTAAAGATAAATTCTGTTATTTACTTAGGTAGAAGGTTACAGCTGCTATGAAATAACTCTGTCCTGTTTCTCACGAAGATAACATTTTGTTATTCAGCTAGTCTATGGTTCATAATTGGTATAAAGACCTTGAGTATTCTAACTCGAGTGAGCCAGATAAGAGACTCGTGGGGGTATCGCTATACAAGACTGAGGCATCTGTTAATATGTTTTTCTATGCCAAAAAGACATGACCATATCTGTAGTTTCCATTTTTCCTGTGCTGATTGGTTGAAGTATAATTTCTATGACTATGAAAAGTCAGACAATAAACGGAGGCCCAGAGATCTGCTCGATCCCCCACACAGAGGCACGAGTCTCCATCTGGTCATTTTCAGTTGCCGGCAACGCCCTTTAGATTAATTTGGAAATCACTGAGTCAACCGTGAAGGATCACTTTAGATCCTCCCTCAACAGCTTGGCGCCCAACGTGGGGCCCCAAACAGGAACGCCTCTGCCCCCCGGAGGACAACAAGACAAAGGACCCTCGGAGCGGACACAGGCACTGGAAAATTGGGACTGATCATCCCCCACAACAACCACGGTAAGTTGGCAGTTATACTGTCCAGACTGACCGTTTTGTGTGGTTTTCCTTTGTTTGTTGCTGCAAAGAGGATCTGAGGTTTGTCCCCGATGGTGGGTGATTTTTGGGTGGAATCATATAGAGGTGTAGTTCCGTTGGGAGCCCAGTGCTCGAACCGTACCTCATAAGGGACGGACACCCCGGATTGACCAGTGATGTAATTCTCTTTATAGTCAAAATATCCTGAATTCCTGATCATTGTTAGAATCAGGCGCGGTGAGGTGATCGAAGATTGGGTAGGATACGTAACTCAGGAATATATAGAAGTATACAGTATATATATCCAGAGGTATTCGGAGGGAATGTATAAGACGCCCTCCTCCTTTCACTGAGTACCGTGTTTTTGGGTTGTCCCAGCGGGGGACAGAGAGACCCAGTGGAACAAACCGTAAAGGCCTCTCGGTATTGTGCACAACTAAGTAAGGATATTTAGCTCTAAAGGAGAATCATGTTTCCATGGAAGTAAGAGAAGACTTTGAATTTGTGTGTTGAATCTGATACTGTTAGCCCAAAGATGAGGAAAATATTCTCAATCATTGGTTTTTCTAAGGTGTTCTGGCATATGAATTGTGTGATGAAGGTTTTGTAGAAATTAATTAAGTCTGAGAACTGCTGTATTCTGTTTCTGTGTAGATTTCCCGATGGGAGGGGTCAAACATCTGCGCTGTGTCTTTCTGCTTTCTGTGCTGAGGAATGCTGTAAATTCTTATCTCTGTGTATTGAAGTAGAAAGAAATATTGTAAGTTTAAAGTAAAAAAAAAATGGCGCCTAGTTTTAGAAGGAAACTTGAAAGAGATGGTTATCAGTGTGATTGAAAGATTGGTAAAAGATTCACCTGCTTCAAGTTGAGTGGTTGATATATAGCAAATTAAGGATTAACAGAGAAAGTGAATTCGGATTTGTTTTTGTTAGGTTGAAAAAAGGAAAGTTGTCTATTACTATGACAAAAAGTGGATGTTTGTGGTGCAAGAAGGAACTGAGAAAGTGATTGAGGGTAATGTGTTAGAAAGACAAACAATTAAAAATAATAATCTGAAACAGGGGGGCTCCCTGCTAGATGATAAGGTCCCTCCCCAGGAAATCAAGCCTCTTCTGCCGACAGTAAGCTCTGTGCCCCTTAACCCCAAAGCTCCAATATATCCTGGGTTGCCAAAACTCAGTGCGCCCCCACCCTATGATCCTGCCGGGTGGATTTGTGATGTATGCAGAGTTACTAATTCTCAGTGGAGACAGGTCTGTTACAATTGTGAAGCAAGAAGACCCGGAGTTGTAGCCCCCACCTTTCCCTTGCTAAACGCTGACGGCACTTATTATCAGCCACCGCCAGCACCAGTCCCTGGTATACTTAGTATTGCTAGTGGTTATGAGTATCCACCCCCTCCTACTTTAGTTACCCGATTCAGAAACATCCCCCATGGCCTTCTATAGACAAATAGCAGCGAATCGAGAGATTTATTCCACTCCCCGGAGAGATCTGTTACACTTACTCCAGGTGAAGGCTGGAGAGGGGTATTTTCCAATTATTGAGGGTGGCATAATGTATAATGTGAATGGGGGAACCTATGGGAGTGATGTTGATTTCTGTAATGCTTTAAAGGTTTGGGCACAAGATAGACTAGCGGACCAAGCTACCCCCCTCACAGATGTCACACAGGACAAGGGGGAGACTGCCGAGAGAGAAGTTCTATGGGCGTATTAAGGTAGTACTTAAAGATTTGGGGTTATCACTGTATAATAAAGCCCATTCACACCTTTTTGCAGTAGCTTTAATGTCCGGCCTTAAATCTGAATTGAAAGAGGCAATAATGTCAATGAGACCCGATACTGAGACTTCCATTCTGGACAATGCATTGAAAAAAAAAAAAAGTAGTACAAAGTTTTCAGAAGAACTTAACCCGCTCTGCATCAACAGTAAAATCAAGGGTTAAAACTGTAGCTGCAGTAGCTGCAGGGATTTCTGCTCCAATCTCAGCCCCCCCCCCCCCCCCCACAGCTGGAAGGACGCAGCTGGTTCCTTTTCAGTGGCCCACCAGACTCCAGCTCCTGCCCTCCTCCCACCTTACACAAATCCAGTCCCATACTCCAATATCCATCTTTAACCCTATGTCTGGGAATCTCCCTCCCAAGCCCCGCCATGTCAATTCTCAGATCAAGAGCTTGTTTTAATTAGAGTAGATGGCAGACCCAATAAATATACTCTCACAAAACCCATCCCTGTGGGACCTTTCCCTGAAGTTACTGCTCAGTTTGTAATCTCTCCCTCATGTCCGGTAAATTGGGGCAGATTTATTATCACAGTTCCGCTCCAGAATATAATTCCAAGATGATGGTCAGATCGTATTTACGTTATATAACCCCTATGCAGATGAACATAATGAGATGTATATCTTACATGCCCTTCCCACGGTTATGATGGCCCTGATAGGCCCAGATTCACCCCAATAATACCTGTAAAACCAGTAAAAGTGTTTCTCAAACCTGGTGCCCTTTTTCCCAAAGTCCATCAGTACCCTTTGAAACATGATCAGGAGCGGGGCCACAAGGGGCAAATACAAACGTTACTCGATAATGGTGCCCTGGTACCCTGTGTTTTCCCATGTAACACGCCCTTGTTTCCCGTTAAGAAAAAGACCCCACCCGGCCTACCCCCTGTGTACCGGCTGGTACAAGACCTACGGGCAGTTAATGCAGCTACTGTTCTAGAAACTCCAGTGGTGCCTAATCCACATACTCTTGTCCCAGATATCTCAGGATGCTGCTTGGTTCACAGTTATCGACCTCCCCAATGCCTTCTTCAGCATTCCATTACACCCAGATTGCCAGTTTCTGTTTGCATTCACTTATCAGGGACGACAATTGACGTGGACAGTTATGCCACAAGGGGCCCAAAACAGTCCCAATCAGTTTGCAAAAAATATGGGCCAATGTTTTTTACCCTGGCAGTTAGAATATCCTTATGTCTCGCTGCTTCAGTATGTGGGTAACCTTTTGTTGTGTGCACAGACAGAGCAGGAAGCCATTGTTGCCACTGTTAGCCTTCTCAAGTATCTGGCAGATCTGAACTGTCGGGTTTTGGCCTCGAAACTTCAGTTCTGCCTTGGTCAAGTGATATTTTTGGGTCACTGTCTCCTTCAGGGTGCCAGACACCTCACAGAAGAAAGAAAAATAGCCGTCAGCTCCCTTCCATTTCCAAAAGATGAGACTGCGCTCCAGCGTTTCCTTGGACTATGTACTTATTGTTGTCAGTGGATACCGGACGCATCCCGCATAATGCAATTTCTCTACAAGGCCCTGAAAGATGGTTCAAGATATGGTGATGATTTTAGCAGATTCCACACCGGATACGCTGTTACTACGGAAGACACTGTAGTGCACGCAGCTGCACTCCCTCCCTCACTGTCAGCACAAGAAGTAGAACTTCAGGCTCTGTCTACTGTATGTGTTCTGGCCAGAGACAGGCGGGCTAATATATACACGGACTCACAGTATGCATTTGGTATTGCTCATGATTTCGGAGCCCTATGAGGCAATCGAGGGTTTGTTACTACTGCCGGGACTCCAGTGAAGAATGTTGAAGCTGTTAAAACCCTTATGGACTCAATCAAATTACCTACACAGGTGGCCATTATCAAAGTTAAGGAGCACGGTACTATGGAACAGTCCACAGACTGTTGGTAACACCTTTGCGGATATGCAAGCAAAAGCTGCTGCTCTCCTACCCATTGAACAGACCATACCAACTATGGTGACCACACGCTCTCAGCGTAAACAGTTACAAGAAACACTGACTCTACAGGAACCTGATGATCTATGCCAGACTGAGGTTTTCTGCCGGACCCCGCGAGACCGCTTAATGACAATGCAGAGAATATTTCCAAAGGAAGAAGTGAAGCAGTGGAAGCTGATGGAGCATGTATGGACAATGGTCACTGGAAAAAGGACCAACTTGTGTGTCTCCCTAAGTGAATGTACCCTGCTATTGCCACATGGGCACATGGGCCCACACATCGAGGTATCTGTCAGACCTGCAATCCCAGTCAACTTCAACGTGTACCCCCGAAGCACCTTGCTAAGCCCGACTATCCTTTCCAAAGGCTCCAGGTGGACCACTGTTGTGATAGGCAATTCAGTATCACAATGGACATAGCGGTCAGAGCACATACAGTGATCTGACAATAACTCAAAATAATAGAACGAGCTCTGAGACGTGGGAACTCTGCAGACCGCAATCCCTAATCCTCTCCAAACAACACTAGAGGCAGCCGTGGATTGCGCCTAACTCTGCCTATGCAACTCGGCACAGCCTGAGAAACTAACTAGCCTGAAGATAGAAAATAAGCCTACCTTGCCTCAGAGAAATACCCCAAAGGAAAAGGCAGCCCCCCACATATAATGACTGTGAGTTAAGATGAAAAGACAAACGTAGGGATGAAATAGATTCAGCAAAGTGAGGCCCGACTTTCTTAACAGAGCGAGGATAGGAAAGATAACTTTGCGGTCTACACAAAACCCTAATCAAAACCACGCAAAGGGGGCAAAAAGACCCTCCGTACCGAACTAACGGCACGGAGGTACACCCTTTGCGTCCCAGAGCTTCCAGCAAAACAATTAGACAAGCTGGACAGAAAAAATAGCAAACAAATAGCAAAGAAGAACTTAGCTATGCAGAGCAGCAGGCCACAGGAATGATCCAGGGAAAAACAAGTCCAACACTGGAACATTGACAGGAAGCATGGATCAAAGCATTAGGTGGAGTTAAGTAGAGAAGCACCTAACGACCTCACCAGATCACCTGAGGGAGGAACTCAGAAGCCGCAGTACCACTTTCCTCCACAAACGGAAGCTCCCAGAGAGAATCAGCCGAAGCACCACTTGTGACCACAGGAGGAAGCTCTGCCACAGAATTCACAACAGTACCCCCCCTTGAGGAGGGGTTTACCGAACCCTCACCAGAGCCCCCAGGCCGACCAGGATGAGCCACATGAAAGGCACGAACAAGATCGGGAGCATGGACATCAGAGGCAAAAACCCAGGAATTATCTTCCTGAGCATAACCCTTCCATTTAACCAGATACTGGAGTTTCCGTCTTGAAACACGAGAATCCAAAATCTTCTCCACAATATACTCCAATTCCCCCTCCACCAAAACCGGGGCAGGAGGGTCAACAGATGGAACCATAGGTGCCACGTATCTCCGCAACAATGACCTATGGAATACGTTATGTATGGAAAAAGAATCTGGGAGGGTCAGACGAAAAGACACAGGATTAAGAACCTCAGAAATCCTATACGGACCAATGAAACGAGGTTTAAACTTAGGAGAGGAAACCTTCATAGGAATATGACGAGAAGATAACCAAACCAGATCCCCAACACGAAGTCGGGGACCTACACGGCGTCTGCGATTAGCGAAACGTTGAGCTTTCTCCTGGGACAAGGTCAAATTGTCCACTACATCAGTCCAAATCTGCTGCAACCTGTCCACCACAGTATCCACACCAGGACAGTCCGAAGACTCAACCTGTCCTGAAGAGAAACGAGGATGGAACCCAGAATTGCAGAAAAATGGCGAAACCAAGGTAGCCGAGCTGGCCCGATTATTAAGGGCGAACTCAGCCAAAGGCAAAAAGGACACCCAGTCATCCTGATCGGCAAAAACAAAGCATCTCAGATAGGTTTCCAAGGTCTGATTGGTTCGTTCGGTCTGGCCATTAGTCTGAGGATGGAAAGCCGAGGAAAAAGACAAGTCAATGCCCATCCTACCACAAAAGGCTCGCCAAAACCTCGAAACAAACTGGGAACCTCTGTCAGAAACGCTATTCTCTGGAATGCCATGCAAACGAACCACATGCTGGAAGAACAATGGCACCAAATCAGAGGAGGAAGGCAATTTAGACAAGGGTACCAGATGGACCATCTTAGAAAAGCGATCACAGACCACCCAAATGACTGACATCTTTTGAGAAACGGGAAGATCTGAAATAAAATCCATAGAGATATGTGTCCAAGGCCTCTTCGGGACCGGCAAGGGCAAAAGCAACCCACTGGCACGAGAACAGCAGGGCTTAGCCCGAGCACAAATCCCACAGGACTGCACAAAAGTATGCACATCCCGCGACAGAGATGGCCACCAAAAGGATCTAGCCACTAACTCTCTGGTACCAAAGATTCCAGGATGACCAGCCAACACCGAACAATGAACCTCAGAGATAACTTTATTCGTCCACCTATCAGGGACAAACAGTTTCTCCGCTGGACAACGATCAGGTTTATTAGCCTGAAATTTTTGCAGCACCCGCCGCAAATCAGGGGAGATGGCAGACACAATTACTCCTTCCTTGAGGATACCCGCCGGCTCAGATAAACTCGGAGAGTCGGGCACAAAACTCCTAGACAGAGCATGTGCCTTCACATTTTTAGAGCCCGGAAGGTACGAAATCACAAAGTCAAAATGGGCAAAAAACAACGACCAACGAGCCTGTCTAGGATTCAAACGCTTAGCAGACTCGAGATAAGTCAAGTTCTTATGATCAGTCAATACCACCACGCGATGCTTAGCTCCTTCAAGCCAATGACGCCACTCCTCGAATGCCCACTTCATGGCCAGCAACTCTCGGTTGCCCACATCATAATTTCGCTCAGCAGGCGAAAACTTCCTGGAAAAAAAAGCGCATGGTTTCATCACTGAGCAATCAGAACCTCTCTGCGACAAAACAGCCCCTGCTCCAATCTCAGAAGCATCAACCTCGACCTGGAACGGAAGAGAAACATCTGGTTGACACAACACAGGGGCAGAAGAAAAACAACGCTTCAACTCTTGAAAAGCTTCCACAGCAGCAGAAGACCAATTGACCAAATCAGCACCCTTCTTGGTCAAATCGGTCAATGGTTTGGCAATACTAGAAAAATTGCAGATGAAGCGACGATAAAAATTAGCAAAGCCCAGGAACTTTTGCAGACTTTTCAGAGATGTCGGCTGAGTCCAATCATGGATGGCTTGGACCTTAACAGGATCCATCTCGATAGAAGAAGGGGAAAAGATGAACCCCAAAAATTA
This sequence comes from Ranitomeya imitator, assembly GCF_032444005.1. NCBI lineage: Eukaryota > Metazoa > Chordata > Amphibia > Anura > Dendrobatidae > Ranitomeya > Ranitomeya imitator. The sequence continues at coordinate 640,474,869 of NC_091284.1, forward strand.
AACCTTCTGCACACCAAAGAGACACTTTGATCCCTTCACAAACAAAGAATTAGCACGCAGGACCTGAAAAACCGTTCTGACCTGCTTCACATGAGACTCCCAATCATCCGAGAAGATCAAAATGTCATCCAAGTACACAATCAGGAATTTATCCAGGTACTCTCAGAAGATGTCATGCATAAAAGACTGAAACACTGATGGAGCATTGGCAAGTCCGAATGGCATCACTAGATACTCAAAATGACCCTCGGGCGTATTAAATGCAGTTTTCCATTCATCGCCTCGCCTGATTCGCACCAGATTATACGCACCACGAAGATCTATCTTGGTGAACCAACTAGCCCCCTTAATCCGAGCAAACAAATCAGATAACAATGGCAAGAAGTACTGAAATTTAACAGTGATCTTATTAAGAAGGCGGTAATCTATACAAGGTCTCAGCGAACCATCCTTCTTGGCTACAAAAAAGAACCCTGCTCCTAATGGCGACGATGACGGGTGAATATGCCCCTTCTCCAGGGATTCCTTCACATAACTGCGCATAGCGGTGTGCTCAGGCACCGACAAATTAAACAGTCGACCTTTTGGGAATTTACTACCAGGAATCAAATTGATAGCACAATCACAATCCCTATGCGGAGGTAGGGCATCGGACTTGGGCTCATCAAATACATCCCGGTAATCAGACAAGAAGTCTGGAACCTCAGAAGGGGTGGATGACGAAATTGACAGAAATGGAACATCACCATGTACCCCCTGACAACCCCAGCTGGACACCGACATGGATTTCCAATCCAATACTGGATTATGGGCTTGTAGCCATGGCAACCCCAACACGACCACATCATGCAGATTATGCAACACCAGAAAGCGAATAACCTCCTGATGTGCAGGAGCCATGCACATGGTCAGCTGGGTCCAGTATTGAGGCTTATTCTTGGCCAAAGGCGTAGCATCAATTCCATAGAGTGAGCACGGACCACTTTCTAAATTTCTGGCAATATACCTCTATCTCATCCTGAGCCTGACAAAGAGCCAGCAACTTTTTTTCTGCCTGATCCACTGAATTAGGCTCATCGTACAGCAATCCAAGCGCCAGGAAAAACGCATCGATATTACTTAATGCAGGATCTCCTGACGCAAGAGAAAATGCCCAGTCCTGAGGGTCGCCACGCAAAAAAGAAATGACGATCCTAACCTGTTGAACTGGGTCACCAGAGGAGCGAGGTTTCAAAGCCAGAAATAGTTTACAATTATTTTTGAAACTCAGAAATTTAGTTCTATCTCCAAAAAACAAATCTGGAATAGGAATTCTCGGTTCTAACAAAGAATTCTGAACCACAAAATCTTGAATATTTTGAACTCTTGCCGTGAGCTGATCCACACATGAAGACAGACCTTTAATGTCCATTGCTACACCTGTGTCCTGAACCACCCAAATGTCTAGGGGAAAAAAAAGGCAAAACACAGTGCAAAGAAAAAAAAATGGTCTCAGAACTTCTTTTTTCCCTCTATTGAGAATCATTAGCACTTTTGGCTTCCTGTACTGTTGTGATAGGCAATTCAGTATCACAATGGACATAGCGGTCAGAGCACATACAGTGATCTGACAATAACTCAAAATAATAGAACGAGCTCTGAGACGTGGGAACTTTGCAGACCGCAATCCCTAATCCTCTCCAAACAACACTAGAGGCAGCCGTGGATTGCGCCTAACTCTGCCTATGCAACTCAGCACAGCCTGAGAAACTAACTAGCCTGAAGATAGAAAATAAGCCTACCTTGCCTCAGAGAAATACCCCAAAGGAAAAGGCAGCCCCCCACATATAATGACTGTGCGTTAAGATGAAAAGACAAACGTAGGGAGGAAATAGATTCAGCAAAGTGAGGCCCGACTTTCTTAACAGAGCGAGGATAGGAAAGATAGCTTTGCGGTCTACACAAAACCCTAATCAAAACCACGCAAAGGGGGCAAAAAGACCCTCCGTACCGAACTAACGGCACGGAGTTACACCCTTTGCGTCCCAGAGCTTCCAGCAAAACAATTAGACAAGCTGGACAGAAAAAATAGCAAACAAATAGCAAAGAAGAACTTAGCTATGCAGAGCAGCAGGCCACAGGAATGATCCAGGGAAAAACAAGTCCAACACTGGAACATTGACAGGAAGCATGGATCAAAGCATTAGGTGGAGTTAAGTAGAGAAGCACCTAACGACCTCACCAAATCACCTGACGGAAGGAAAGTCAGAAGCCGCAGTACCACTTTCCTCCACAAACGGAAGCTCCCAGAGAGAATCAGCCGAAGCACCACTTGTGACCACAGGAGGGAGCTCTGCCACAGAATTCACAATAGACCACATCACGTTGCCTAAGTCTGGAAGGTATGAATATTGTCTGGTGGTTGTCGACATGTTCTCCAGTTGACCAGAAGCATTCCCCGTTACCAACGTGACTGCAAAGACCACAGCAAAGAAACTGGTGATGGAAGTTATATGCAGATATGGTGTTCCAGAAGTTGATGAAAGTGACCAAGGCCCGGCCTTTTCTTCTCATATGTATCAGGAGGTTCTGACAATGCTTGGATCCACTGTAGCCCTCCATACTCCGTACCATCCACAATCCAGTGGGAAAATTAAGAGGCTGAACGGCACACTGAAGGGACAATTGACCAAATTGATGCAGGAGACTACGGCTCCATGGCCAGGGCTCTTACACATTCGTACTACCCCTATTGCAAAACATGGCCTGTCCCCATATGAGATATTGTTTGGTACTAGGCCCTCAGTTACAAATTTCCAGTCTCAGTAGTTGTCAGGAGAAACTGACCGTGCTGTTCAATATGCTATTCAGCTTCGTAAAAATGTTGCTAACACCCATGTTTTAGTTTCTTCTTTCCTTCCAGATTCAGCAGAAACCGACACTTGTCACAATTTGAAGCCTGGTGGTTTTATGGTCGTGAAAAGCTATGTCAGAAAACACGGACTAGAACTCTTGTATGACGGTCCCTACCAAGTCCTCCTCATTATTCCTATGTCAGTAAAGCTGGAAGGAAGGCCGACGTGGATCAATGTATCGCACTGCAAGCTGATCAAACAGACTATTAGCAAATAAGGGGACATAACGTTTTGGTTTTTCGTATTTCCATTTAATAATATTGGTAACCGCATGGGACAGTCTAAATTCTCCAATATCCTTGAATAATAAGTTTGTACAATATCATGAAAGATTAGTAGTACAGATGGGTATAGACAATAAAATTCAGTTCTATTTTCATTTACCCTATGATTACACAAATGTGGGATAAATTGGTTAGGGCCACAGATATCTAGATGATCACATTTGGGATATATTGGATATACCTAATACTACTGTCGCTGTCCAAAACCAACTTATCATAGTCACTAATCAACACACTGTAGTACTGGATTACTTAACAGCAGCACAGGGTGGTATGTGTCAGATTATTGGACCCGCATGCTGTCATTATATAGAACCCAATAGTATAATAAAGTTAAAGTTAGAGGACATTCAAAGACTCAGAGATTAATATGATAAAGACAATGACCGTAATAAGGACAGCTGGTGGGCAGATATATTCTCCTTTCTTAATCCAGCCAATTGGTTTGAGGGACTTTGGGCTGGATAGCTGGAATCTTGTAAAGTTTGTTACACATCGCTGCCTTTATCCTTGTCATGTATGTAATACTAAAACTTGTTCTTTGGTGTATTTCTGTATGTATTAGGAAATTCTGCACTAAGACAACTAATGATGAAACCAAAAGCGTTGCCACCCCTGCTCTCTACACCGATTTCACAAAGTTACCAGATGAAGATGTTGAAGCCAAGCGCATGGCTATCTTCAAAAGATCCCCACCACCGTTATCAACAATTGTTATTCATAAATTCTAGTATACAGGGGGGACGGGTATGCCGCAACAGCCATGGCTGGTAACATGGCACCAGTCATGTGAAGACCAGTACCCCTCGAGCTTATAGCTTGGGATTGTACCTCTGATGCTGGACATTAATTAACAAAATTTATCTAGGGGGGAATGTGAAGGAACAAATTATGAAAGATTCTCCATTTTGTGCTTTGACTCCATTTTGTTGTTGGTTAAAAATAAATTCTGTTATTTACTTAGGTAGAAGGTTACAGCTGCTATGAAATAACTCTGTCCTGTTTCTCACGAAGATAACATTTTGTTATTCAGCTAGTCTATGGTTTATAATTGGTATAAAGACCTTGAGTATTCTAACTCGAGTGAGCCAGATAAGAGACTCGTGGGGGTATCGCTATACAAGACTGAGGCATCTGTTAATATGTTTTTCTATGCCAAAAAGACATGACCATATCTGTAGTTTCCATTTTTCCTGTATCCTCATGGGTTAAGTTTTTCCTGTATTCTTATAGGTTAAGAACTGTGAACGTGTTCTTATGCTGATTGGTTGAAGTATAATTTCTATGACTATGAAAAGTCAGACAATAAACGGGGGCCCAGAGATCTGCTCGATCCCCCACACAGAGGCACGAGTCTCCGTCTGGTCATTTTCAGTTGCCGGCAACACCCTTTAGATTAATTTGGAAATCACTGAGTCAACCGTGAAGGATCACTTTAGATCCTCCCTCAACACACACAACTGGCCAATAAGGACAAGGCCAGTATTCTGTGCCACAAGCCACTGCATCCTCACAGGGTGAAGGACAATTGGCCCAACAAAGGCCCCCTGACCAGGACCCTGAGCTGCCGCCATCTCCCCCGTCAACTTACAGGGATCTGTAATGTTTTATTTTTGTTTTTGTATATGCTTTATTTTTTTTGATATGCCTACCATGTTTAATCTTTGTTTGAGGACTAGTTCCACTTTGTTGTGGTTACTTGTTTGAAGAACCACAAAAAAAATAACAAAAACCATATGAAAAAAATATGGTAGCAAATAAACGAAAAAAGGCTTTAGTTGTTAGTAAAAAGGGTTACAAAAGCCAATTGATGTTTGTGGACCAATCATTATAACATCACACACATATTCTCTAAACATATGGGCATTAAGGAAACACAACACACACAGTACTGTTTCAGTGGATGAAAAAAATATATTTGACAAACATATACAGTATAGAAAATAAGGAAACCACAACTGAGAAACAGCATAATCTTGCCAGGGAGTAGAACCCTGAGGTGAAACAAAAAAATTGGTCAAAACATCCCTAACTTTTAGACCAGAAAGGGGACGGCGCGGATGAGGGCCATGTGGTGTTGGCCTAATTATACTACGCAACATGTGTTCATCATTACCATCTGAGAAGCAATCATGTATGCGGGTATAGTTGTGCAAAATTACTGAGGCTTTGATAACTTCATTGACTGTAGCCTCACTGAGCTGTATGGCAGCCTGTAGGACACGCCATTTGGCCACCAGAATACCAAAGGCACACTCCACCAGTCTCCGTGCCCTAGAAAGGCGCAAATTAAATATCCTCATACCGTGGTCCAGGTTGCGCCGGGGATAAGGCCTCATGACATGTCTGGTGAACGCCTCATCTCGAACAAAAAAAAAGGCAGTGCTTCTGCAGTGGAGCCTGGGAGTTGTTGTGGTGGTGGGAGGTCTAACTGGTTGTCACGTAGCCGCCGACCCATAATGGACGAATTGAAGACCCTAAAGTCTCCAGTTCGTTCATAGGCCCCAATGTCTACAATTATAAACCTGTAGTTACTGTCAACTACAGCTAACAGAACTACAGAGAAAAACTGCTTATAATTGTAGAATTGGGAGCCAGAGTTCGGCAGCTTACGTACACTGATATGTTTCCCATCCACCACTCCAATGCAGTTTGGAAAGTCACAATTGTCCTGGAACCCACGGGCTATTTTGAGCCAATCAGCCTGTTTTGGCTCAAGCATCACAAGGTCCTTGAGTCTATCCCATATTTGCCTACAGGTTGACCGCACAATGCCAGAAATTGTTGATCGGCCTATCAAAAACTCCAGGTGGAGTCCCGCAAATGACAATCCAGTGGTCAGGAAGCTGAAAGTGAACAAAAAACAAATATTAGATAGGTTTCAAGAGTGCACACAAAACATGAATAAGCACAATCATATTTGCTATTTTCAGAAACCTGCTTAATGCTTGAAAGGGAAAAATGTCCTTAGGGTGCTTAACTATAACATTTTCCTAACTTTGTAACATTTGCTTGTGACCTAATGTACAGATATTCCTGAAAAAAACAGATAGAAACAAACACATGAACTAAAAAAGATCATCAACATACAGTATGTGAGGATGTAGAATACATACCGTAAGGTAAGGAGAAGACGTTCCTCTGCGAATATGGCTTTGCGCATCCTTGTGTCCTGATATGTGATTCCTGGCCGTAATATCTCCAACAATCTGTCAAATGTTAGGATTGTCATGCGACAGTAGAGATAGAACTTTTCTGGATGTTCCCGCAGAGCTGTATATAGCCGATGAAAATGGCCTTTAGTGAGGCGTTTAGTCAAAAGAGGTTGCACCCACATTCTTCTGCTCCTCCTTCGCGGATCCACAATCACAGGATATGGCTGGCCAAACCGACGCGACAAGACCCAGTTAAACAAAACCCGCTGCGTTGGGGTGAACTGCAGGAGGTCAGACATGGTGCAAATGCTAAATTCTGTTGTTTACTCTGTACCAGGATGTACCAAGATCCGTGTAAATCCCCTAGTCTTATTGAGAGTAAATGTATCTGCACGAAGGTGAATTGATCCCCAATAAACCAAAGATAAGTAGAATACGTGCATAGACAGATGTCAGCTTGACCCAAAGGCGCCATTAGGGCGATAACGGTTAAGAAATGGATTAAAAGCAATAATCATTAGAATAATGGTCCAATAATAATAAAGATAATAACATAGAACATGTAAGATCAAAAGAGTTTTCTGATAAGTGTTAAGTTGGAAAAACCCATGATGTAATGTGCTGAGACTGCCCAATTTTTCCATAAAAAGAGCGGTCCGACGAATAAAGATCCAGAAGTCTTTGAGAGACAATTGCTTGCATTTGTGTCCTGATTTGTCCGGTCGTAATACCTCACATCCAATTTGGCAGCAGGCAACTAAGATGAGAACACACGCATCCCATGTGCCCTAACACCACAACGCTCCAACAGATGCAAAACCACAAAATGGCCATATGGTAGTGAGCCACCTGTTGTAGAGACCTTAAATCGGGTTGATGATGGTTATTTAATTCAATTTCAGCCTCCAAAACCGTTAAATGTCTATTTTGTCAGGTTGCGTGAAAAATACGCATTACGGTGTGCATACGGATTACATATGCAACATTGCATGCGCAAAATACGCGACCACACCTTGCCTACTGAGTACTTACGGATCACTGTATTTCGAATTTTGAGGCGTATTACGACCATAGAATACGGACCGTATTTTTATATGCTGAGTGTGAGGCTGGCCTAAAGCTTTCCAGAGTTATAACCTCATAAATTGTCAGTGGTCAGAATTGTAAAAATTGGCCTGGTAATTAAGCTGCAAATTGGCTCCGTCACTAAGGGGTTAAGTAGTAATGCAAAATTACTTTTGTCTATTATGCACATGATACATATGCACATTTGTGAATGTGAATGACATCTATCTGATTCATGTAACATTTTTGCTTATCCAATGATCTTGCTTTTCTTGTCTCTAATAAATGGTTCTTTGCTTCTGTAAGCATTTTTTAAACATTTATAATTATTCAATCCTTATTACAAATTAGGTTAATTAACCCCTTCATGACCGTGGGATTTTTCGTTTTTCCGTGTTCGTTTTTCACTCCCCTCCTTCCCAGAGCCATAACTTTTTTATTTTTCCGTCAATTTGGCCATGTGAGGGCTTATTTTTTGCGGGACGAGTTGTACTTTTGAACAACATCATTGGTTTTAGCATGTCGTGTACTAGAAAACAAGAAAAAAATTCCAAGTGCGGTGAAATTGCAAAAAAAGTTCAGTCCCACAGTTGTTTTTTGTTTGGCTTTTTTGCTAGGTTCACTAAATGCAAATGACTTGACATTATGATTCTCCAGGTCAGTACGAGTTCGTAGACACCTAACATGACTAGGTTATTTTTTATCTAAGTGGTGAAAAAAAATTCCAAACTTTGCTAAAAAAAAAAAAAAATTGCGCCATTTTCCGATACTCGTAGCGTCTCCATTTTTCGTGATCTGGGGTCGGTTGAGGGCTTATTTTTTGCGTGCCGAGATGACGTTTTTAATGATAGCATTTCGGTGCAGATACGTTCTTTTGATCGCCCGTTATTGCATTTTAATGCAATGTCGCGGCGACCAAAAAACCGTAATTCTGGTGTTTCAAATTTTTTTCCCGCTACACTGTTTAGCGATCAGGTTAATGCTTTTTTTTAGTTGATAGATCGGGCGATTCTGAGCGCGGCGATACCAAATATGTGTAGATTTGATATTTTTTTTTATTGATTTATTTTGATTGGGGCGAAAGGGGGGGGGTGATTTAAACTTTTATATTTTTTTATTTTTTTAACATTTTTTTCAACTTTTTTTTTTTACTTTTGCTATGCTTCAATAGCCTCCATGGGAGGCTAGAAGCAGGCACAACGCGATCGGCTCTGCAGCAGATCGCTGCTATGTAGCAGAAATGGAGGTGTGCTGTGAGCGCCGACCACAAGGTGGTGCTCACAGCTGCCGAGGATCAGTAACCATAGAGGTCTCAAGGACCTCTATGGTTACAATGGAGATGCATCGCCGACCCCCGATAATGTGACGGGGGTCGACGATGACGTCATTTCCGGCCACCCGGCCGGAAGCGGTAGTTAAATGCCGCTGTCTGCATTTGACAGCGGCATTTAACTAGTTAATAGGTGCGGGCAGATCGCAATTCTGCCCGCGCCTATTACAGGCACATGTCAGCTGTTCAAAACAGCTGACATGTCCCGGCTTTGGTGCGGGCTCACCGCGGAGCCCTGCATCAAATCAGGGGATCTGACCTTTAAAGAACTATCCCGTCCAAGGTCAGAAAGGGGTTAATAGTGATGAGCGAGTGTACTCTTTACTCGAGATTTCCGAGCGTGCTCGGGTGTTTTCGAGTATCTTGGGCATGCTCGTAGATTATGTTTGTGTCGCGGCATCTGCATGATTTGCAGCTGTTAGATAACCTGAACACATGCAGGGATTGGCTGTTTGTTAGGGAATCCCCACATGTATTCAAGCTGTCTAGCAGCCACAAGTCCTGCAGCTGCAGTGACACAAACTTGATCTATGAGCACGCCAAAGATACTCAGAGAACACCCAAGCATGCTCAGAAACCTCGAGTAACAAGCACACTTGCTCATCACTATTTATTAGCAAAATGTGATAAACTTTCTAAAATAAATCAAATAAGTACAATTAGGGACATTAAAGGGAAGCTGTCACTCGAGATGCCTTCAGGTAGGAGATAGTTTGCCGGGCACCTGTCTGGTGATCACTGAAAACTGATGTGACCGCTGGACCATGGTTTTGTGAACTAATTTGCTCATCTCTATTACGCATCTTTGCATCATACAACTGAATAATGATCTCAATCAGACTTAAAAGATGAGCAGGGCTTGGTTTCAGTTTTACCTGACTTGAATCCCATAGAAAATATCTTTGGTGGAATTTCAAGAAGACAAATGCAGTGCACAAACTCAAGAATATTAGTGATTTGGACACCGCTGCCCATGAGAAATGCATTGAGAGCCCTTGGGAACATTTCCAGAAGCTGATGTTTGGCTGCGCATCATGTTTCCAAAAGAGTAATTTACTAAATGCTGAAAAAAAGATACTTCTTGTTAAGAAGTGTAATAAATCAGAGTCTACATTGGTCATTAAAATTGATATTCTGTGTTGATTTTGGAGAACCCACTTGCTGTATTACTTGTGTTGAGCTTTTCAAATTTTTCTTGTTTCATTGGCGTATTGCAAACAGCAGAGAGTTTGCACAGTTTATTAATAAACCTAATTTGCAATGGGGCTGGAATCATTTTAATTGCAACTATCCCAAGGCCTCATTCAGATATACGTTATTTTTATTGTATGTAAAAAGTCAGACCGTTGTTCATCAGTGTTTTGGATTTATGCTTAATCGGTGTGTCACTTGTTCCCATCAGGGTTTTATTATTGATTTTCTCTGATATATAATAATGATTACATTGTAAAACTTCTATACATTACAATGTTAATCACGGACAGCACACAAACTGCACATTGATTCCATGTACTGTATGTGCTGCCTGTGATTTCCACATAGGCTTGTATGGGTAATTTTTATCCGTGGCTCTCATCAAAAATGGACAAAACCATCATCTTCCAGCACTAGTAGCAGAAGACTGCTACATTTTCCAAGTGGACACAGTCTCTGATCATGTGCTTGCTATTAGGAATTCGGCTTTGTTTACAGGAATTAGTATATGCTGTTTTACATAATGTGTATGGAGTCTAAATGATTTGCTCATGAAAGTAAGAGCATTCACTATACTTATTCATAGGCTACCAAATTATGTTCAATACTAATATTACTTTGAATTGGCATTATTAAGTGGAACATTTTTATTAAATCCATGCCAATTCTGTGAAATGTTATTACTTTTTTTTAGTATTTCAAATTAGATTTATTATATAGTGTAATAAATATACCATAGTTAATGTTAATATATGGAAATAACCTCCTACTTAACTTTGCTATTTCAATATAACAAAGATATCTAATATATAATTGCCTAGAATACTACTTCCTGCAATTTGTGCCAACTTCCGTGGCTTTGTCCGGAGCTAATGTCCGGAGCTAATGTCCGGAGCTAATGTCCGGAGCTAATGTCCGGAGATTAATTGCCTAGAATACTACTTCCTGCAATTTGTGCCAACTTCCGTGGCTTTGTCCGGAGCTAATGTCCGGATCTAATGTCCGGAGCTAATGTGCGGAGATAATGTCCGGAGCTAATGTCCGGAGCTAATGTCCGGAGCTAATGTCCGGAGATAAGTGACGTCAACAGTGTCCAGTGTCTGATTGGTTGCCGCCTGCTGCGAGCGACCAATCAGAAACGTGCCGTACTGTGACACACTCCGCCCGCCATTTTGGTGTGATTTTTGAATTTTTACCTCACAGCAAGTTTCTACTGCGTGGAGGCGGGCCCAGTGACGTTGCTCTTCAAGCTCCTGCCGAATTTCGTCAAAAAAATGATAATACCATTTACCAAAACTATATATATTTAGTTGTGAAGTGGTTCAGTGACATTTTCACACCAATTTTGAACTTTTGTTTGGTGTTTTCTCCATATACTGCCTATTATTTTTGTTCTTTCTTACTATTATTTATTAATTGTATTATTCTTACATTTGAATAAATAAAGTATATATGGATTCTAGACTCCCGATTCTTTAGAATCGGGCTGCCATCTAGTCTAATATATAATTGCCTAGAATACTACTTCCTGCAATTTGTGCCAACTTCCGTGGCTTTGTCCGGAGCTAATGTCCGGAGCTAATGTCCGGAGCTAATGTCCGGAGATTAATTGCCTAGAATACTACTTCCTGCAATTTGTGCCAACTTCCGTGGCTTTGTCCGGAGCTAATGTCCGGAGCTAATGTCCGGAGCTAATGTGCGGAGATAATGTCCGGAGCTAATGTCCGGAGCTAATGTCCGGAGCTAATGTCCGGAGCTAATGTCCGGAGATAAGTGACGTCAACAGTGTCCAGTGTCTGATTGGTTGCCGCCTGCTGCGAGCGACCAATCAGAAACGTGCCGTACTGTGACACACTCCGCCCGCCATTTTGGTGTGATTTTTGAATTTTTACCTCACAGCAAGTTTCTACTGCGTGGAGGCGGGCCCAGTGACGTTGCTCTTCAAGCTCCTGCCGAATTTCGTCAAAAAAATGATAATACCATTTACCAAAACTATATATATTTAGTTGTGAAGTGGTTCAGTGACATTTTCACACCAATTTTGAACTTTTGTTTCGTGTTTTCTCCATATACTGCCTATTATTCACTGACTGTTATACTGAGAGACTGCCGTTTATTAACCTCTTCTTTGCCACATTGGGTATATTGCTCTTATTTGCCACATAAGGACATTGTCCATTATTGCCCAGCAATTTCTCTGCAATATAAACTGCCTATTTATTAATATCTGCATTCCTGCAAAGAACTATTGCCTATTATTAACTGGCTATTTTCCTACTACCTGACACTGCCTCTTATTAACCTGTTGTTTGCCACCACCACGCTTAAAGCTGTTTAGCTTAGCCAACATGAGCTCTAATAGTAAGGATACTAATGACACAGAGCCTAAAGCTGCTGATGGCGCACGTAAGATTAGGTCTGATAGAAAGTATACTAATAATGCAGAGCAAAAAGACGCCGATGCCGCACGTAAGCGCAAACAGCGTGCTAACAAGAGTACAGAGGATAGATGCAAGCGCATGGACACTGTTAAGTATACTAATGACACAGAGTCCAAAGCTTATGATGGCGCACGTAAGATCAGGTCTGATATAAAGTATGGTAATGATGCAGAGCGAAAAGCCGCCGATGCCGGACGTAAGCGCAAACAGCGTGTTAACAAGAGTACAGAGGATAGATGCAAGTGCCTGGATACTGTTAAGTATACTAATGACACAGAGTCCAAAGCTTATGATGGCGCACGTAAGATCAGGTCTGATATAAAGTATGGTAATGATGCAGAGCGAAAAGCCGTCGATGCCGCACGTAAGCGCAAACAGCGTGTTAACAAGAGTACAGAGGATAGATGCAAGCGCCTGGATACTGTTAAGTATACTAATGACACAGAGTCCAAAGCTGCTGATGGCGCACGTAAGATCAGGTCTGATATAAAGTATGGTAATGATGCAGAGCGAAAAGCCGCCGATGCCGCACGTAAGCGCAAACAGCGTGCTAACAAGAGTACAGAGGAGAGATGCAAGCGCCTGGACACTGTTAAGTATACTAATGACACAGAGCCCAAAGCTGCTGATGGCGCACGTAACATCAGGTCTGATAATAAGTATACCAATGACGCTGAGCGAAAAGCCGCCGATGCCGCACGTAAGCACAAACAGCGTGCTAACGAGACTACAGAGGACAGACATAAGCGCCTGGACACTGTTAATGCTGCTTGCAATAAACGCATTACTAATGAGTCTTTTGAGGACAAAACTAATCGATTAAGTAATAAAGCTGCTGCTGCACGCTCTCAACGTTGCAAACATAATATTTCCACGTCCTCAGTCATAGATTCTGCCCACAATACAGCTTCTTTGTCTCCATTCATAGAATGTGTGTAGCTTGAAGCTCCTTTAACCGTTGGTAAATCTGCACGTAAGCACAAACACTGTCCTACTTACACTCCAAATGATAAACGCCGTCGCCTGCACACTGTTAAGTCTGCTTATAAGACATGCTTCACACCTGACTCTTCTAAGGCAACAAACAAACCATTACCAAATGCAGCTGGTGCACGCCGTGAATGGCGCAAAAAAACCGCTTGCACATCCATATTAATAAACTCTGACCACGATACACCTTCCAACTCCTCAGTGATTGAATCTGTGGACAGTGAAGATCCTCTACCAGGTCCACGCTTTATATATGTTGGCTTACAGAAACATTCCAATGCTCCGTTATCACAACCTGTACCTCAACATCCTACAGGTTTTACTAATGATGACAGTACCATAGTAGAACACTCCTGTGGTCCTATGAACTATTTATGTGAACATTGTCAAGCATTACATTTTAATGCTGAGATACCAGCAGATAAAAATTTTACTCTGTGTTGTCACAAGAGTAAAGTGCATATACCTATACCCCAATATCCCGAGGTCTTTAAACGATTGCTGACAGGGGAGAGTGAGTTCAGTAAGAATCTCATGGAAAATATTCGTAGTATTAACAGCTCATTTGCTTTCGCCTCCATGGGTGCCAATATATCCCCTCCACCTGGACATGGCCCTTACTGTTTCCGTATACATGGACAAATATATCATCGTACTGGAACTCTACATCCCAGTGATGATCAAGTTCCAGCTTATGCCCAACTGTATATTTTGGATACCGCTACCGCGAATGAACAACGTTTAAACTGTGAACAAAATCAAAAATGTCATCCCACTTTGATGAGTATAATTGCTCTTCAGTTAGACAATGTGAATCCCTTTGTTGCTGCCTACAAAATGTTACGAGATGTGGAACATGAAGAACATCTTAAAGCTGAAGCTAATGGCACTCTCATGCCAAATATCATCATGGCCCTTAAACAAGATCGGAATCAAGACCCTCGCCGATATAATAATCCAACTGTCAATGAAGTTGCTGTCGTATTTGAAAATGACAATGGAGAGCCACCATTTAATCGTGATATTTTAATACATTTACAACCGGACCCCAAAAATCCTTTGGCGCCAAGAACACAACAGGTCAGCATTCTACACAGTAATTTAGATGCTTTACTCTATCCTTTATTTTTCCCTTACGGAGACCAGGGCTGGCATGATGGCCTCAAGCAACAAGGGCAAAGTCCACGCAGAGTTACACAACTGCAATATTACTGCTATGTGCTGTCTGTCCGTAATCAGTTTAATCCACTCCTGAATGGTGGCAAACTCACTCAGCAGTACTTAGTGGATGCTTATGTGAAAATCGAGGCAAATCGCCTAAATTATATCCGTCAACACCAAAAGGATTTGAAAGTAGAGGATTATTGTGTACTCCAGGAACATCTCCAGAAAAAATCCATTGAGAAGGGCATCCCCATTGGAAAAACGGTCATTTTACCATCTTCGTTTGAAGGCAGTCCCAGGAATATGCAGCAGCGGTACCAGGATGCCATGGCTATTGTGACTAAATATGGTCGTCCTGATCTATTCATCACCATGACCTGTAATCCGAAATGGAATGAGATTACTGAGAATTTGGAACCTTGGCGTGTGGAACATAGACCTGATTTGGTGGCACGTGTTTTCAAAATAAAACTGGAAGCACTCTTAAAAGACATTAACAATGGATTATTTGGGAAAGTTTGAGCTATGGTTCATGTAATTGAATTTCAAAAACGTGGCCTTCCACACGCTCACATTTTGATTATTCTGGACAGCAACTCCAAATTAAGGACTGAGGAGGACATAGACAATACAGTGTGGGCTGAAATTCCCAATCCTACCCACTACCCTCAGCTCCATAAAATTGTTCTCCAACATATGATTCATGGTCCGTGTGGAGAACACAACCCAAATTCTCCCTGTATGGATCTGGGGAAGTGTACAAAAGGTTTCCCTAAAGATTTGCAACCAAGAACCATCATAGCTAAGGACGCCTATCCTACTTACCGCAGACACTTTGGCCCATCTTTTCAACACCATTCTAACATGATTGATAATTCGTGGGTGGTTCCATATAATCCGTTCCTGCTATTAAAATACAAGTGCCATATAAATGTCGAAGTTTGTGGTTCCATTCAGGCTGTGAAATATTTATTTAAATACGTCTACAAAGGACATGATAAAGCCAATCTTGAAATCTGCCAGACTAACATCCAACATGATGAAACACACCAATTCATGGATTCAAGATATGTCAGTGCACCAGAGGCAGCTTGGCGAATATTCTCATATCCAATGCATAAACAATCTCATAGCATCAATCGCCTTGCTGTACATCTACCGCATTCTCAGCCACTCTATTTTCATGAGGATGACTCTATTGGAAACATCAAACAGAAGCTCCATCAAAATTCTACACTTATGGCCTACTTCAAGCTTAATCAGAACGACCATCATGCTCATATTTATTTATACCGTGAAATTCCCGAAAACTATGTTTGGAAAGAAGGTTCTTGGGAAGTTAGAAAGCGAGCAGGTGGTTCTGTGATTGGACGAATGCATACAGTCAGTGTGAAAGACCAAGAACGCTACTATTTAAGATTGTTATTGTTACATGTCAAAGGTGCAACCAGTTTTGACAGCATAAAAACTGTACACGGAGTCACACATGAAACCTTCAAAGATGCGGCATTAGCTCTTGGCTTACTATTTGATGATAGTCTGTGGAGAAATACATTACTTGATGCCAGTATTCTCAACATGCCAGCAGAGCTACGTGACATGTTTGCCTACATTTGTATTTTTGGTCCTCCAGCTAAACCTCGGGACTTATGGGATGAATTTAAGGAACACTTTGTGGAAGACTACTGCCATGCATACCACTCCGACACTCTGGAGTGTGTCAATTGTGAAGGCTATGCTATGACAGATGTCTAACATGTTCTTAAAGCTCATGGCAAAACTTATATTGATTTTAATTTGCCACGTCCAGTCAAGAAACAACACCTCCTCCCACAGTATGATAAAGATTATGAGTTATCAGCAGCTGCTGAAATGAAAGCTACTCTAAATGAGGACCAACTTTTTGCTTTTGATGCTATCACTCAAGCTTTAGAAGACACTAATTCTACAGCAAAGTGTTTTTTCCTTGATGGTCCTGGTGGCAGCGGAAAAACGTACCTATATCATCTACTCCTACATCAGCTAAGAGGACAAGGAGACATTGTGTCACCTGCTGCCACTACTGGAATTGCCGCCAACTTGCTACAAGGTGGACGAACCATTCATTCTTTTTATGGGATTCCAATTCCTGTGAATGAAACATCTGTTTCCAGGATTAAGAATGATACCGATGCAGCAAAAGATTTGCACAGCACTAAACTTTTTATTATTGATGAGTGCACAATGCTATCCAAATATGCATTGCATGTCATTGATAGAGTTTTACGTGATGTCATGACAACAAATGTAGCTCACAAAGAAAAAACACCGTTTGGAGGTAAAGTGATTGTTTTTGGAGGCGACTTTAGACAATGTCTTCCTGTCATCCCTCATGTGACAAGAACTGATGTTGTAGAGAGCTGTATAAAATATTCACAACACTGGCAACATTTTACTCGCCTGCCACTTATTAACAACATGCGCTCCATTGATCCTCACTACAGCAGTTGGTTGCTTCAACTGGGAAATGGTGAACTATCTAATGAACATAACCTTGGAGATGATGTAATTGAAATTCCTCCAGACATGGTATGTACTGGCTCTTTAATAATTGAAATTTTTGGAGATAATCTTTGTATTGATGTGAATGACACCGAAAGTATAAATGCAGCTGCATCTCATGCAATTTTATGTCCAAAAAATGAGGACATTGAGAAAGTCAATTCCCAAGTCATGGATTTATTGATAGGTGACTATACTGAATATATCAGTGATGATTCCATCGATCCTGATGAAGCTGATGACCTCGATCAATACCCACTTGAGTTTTTGAATTCACTAACACCAACTGGTATGCCTTCACATCGGCTGAAACTTAAAATTGGCACCATTGTCATGTTATTACGTAATGTGAACACGAACAAAGGTCTCTGCAATGGTACGCGGCTCATTGTCACTGCCTTACATGCCAATATCATACTGGCTAAAGTAATTAGTGGGTCAGCAGCAGGAAATGTGGTATTCATTCCACGAATTGATTTGTGTCCATCAGAGACTGGATTACCTTTTAAATTAAGACGGAGACAATTTCCCATCAAGCCCGCATTTGCAATGACCATAAATAAATCTCAAGGCCAGACCCTCCATCGAGTTGGCATTTATCTACCAGAACCTGCTTTTGCCCATGGTCAATTGTATGTTGCTTTTTCCAGGGTGAAGCAATGTTGCAATGTGAGGGTTAAAGTGGTTAATACACCACTTCAAGGACAATTATTGGCTGATAGTACTAAAGTCTTCACACGTAATATTGTGTACAAAAATATTTTAGTTTAAACTTAATTTTCTTTTTTTTCATTATTCAGTTTTTCTAATAACATAGACAGCAATAGGCAAATTCTATGTGTAGAGATAAGGAAAAAAAAAAAAAAAAAAAAAAAATTAGTGTAGCCATAGACATATAGATTTTAAGTACTTATGTAGGAAATACGTATATAACATACGTACTCATTAGCATATAGGGTTAATAACTCTATATCATATCTAGATACATTTAGAAATATGATATATCAATACATATTTTTATAGGTAAGTAGAACACACATTAAGTACAAGATGTAAGATGTGTATCATTCAAATGCCTGTATTTGGTGATAGGAACCTGTATTTGAAGCTCCAGCAGTATAGCTGCTGAGAGATTTCATTTTGTTTTTAAAAAGGGTGAGGTTTTTGTGAACAGGTAAGAGACGGGTGGGATGGCTGTTCACACACATCTCTATCTTCAGGTGTGTTCTGTACATAGAAATAGATATATAGATAGGTACATTTTTAGATAGATAGGGAAAGAATAGAGATTTTGCTTTCACGTCAACATTTTTCTGCTATTTGGAGAATTTATGGTGGAAAAAAGGCTATTTCTGCACTTCCTGCCTAAGGGCTGACCCACGCCACTCTTGCTGTAAGTTGCATGCAATGTATACGGAATTTGTACTTCACTTGCGGCAGGTGCGGCACATGTGGTTTCTGCTGTTTTCGCCACAAAATCTCCACTTACCAGTGTTTTTGTTGTGGCTGCATTTAATGCAATTGCCGAAGCCGCGTTTGCTGCATTTACTGCAAGTTAACTCCAAGCTTCATCTACATTGCATGGCACTTGCTGAAAGTGTGTTGTAGGTCAGTTCTTTGGTGCCAAGTGTGGAAGTTGTATTGTTTTTAACATTACTTCTGCAAATATCAGAAACATGCAGATGTGAAAGAGGTCTGAGTATTAAGAAATAGGAATCAGTTAGTTAGGACCCATCAGTTCAAAGGCTACCGTGATGTGGTTGATGGGCATGCTTATATTAGCCCATCGGTGTACTATGAACGTTGATTTCTTACATTTTACACTTCTGTAAAAATAAACACAAAAATTTGGGTACACAAAAAGGCTTTTATTTCTGTTGTACCTATTAGAATTATTTAAAATGAAGGCTTAGCTAAGCCCAAGAGATGATTAAAAACGTTTCATACCAACCCATCAGATGTAAAATTACTGTGAAAATACCTGATGGGCACACAAGTATGCGCCAGTATGGGTACTAAGAGCCTGTCCACATAATAATGAAATATTTTAAAATGTCATAGAACATACCAATATACATAGTTATTGATACATATTATTTATTATTTACATTATTGTTCTTAAGCAAAGAACCGTTGTTGTGGCATTTGCCACAACACGCAAAGTTGTCGTCTGATGTCTTTCATCCCTCCCCTCATAAGCATGTTCATGGATCCTGTGTAACTGTACCTTAAATAACAAGAATTGTCAAGAGCTGGTGAGTGCAGCCATTTTTTGTTCTTTCTAACTATTATTTATTAATTGTATTATTCTTACATTTGAATAAATAAAGTATATATGGATTCTAGACTCCCGATTCTTTAGAATCCGGCTGCCATCTAGTATATAATAAAAGAATTATATGAAATCATGATTCTCTACCTTATACTAAAAAGCAATTTTAATGTAAGTCATCATGTCTGATTAAAACAACGTACAAAATAAAACCAAAAACATTTTCTTGTAAATGTGATACCTCCTTTGTGCGTACTGTACATGCTAATCTTTACAGGGACATGAATGACTCTTTTTCTTCTGAAAGAAGAAGCTGAAGTGTTTGTGAAGCCTCTCATCTAATAACATCATACAGTCAATAAAAGTATCATCTTTACACAGCCATTTATTGGTTTTCTCTTGACAAATTGCATTTTCTGCTGGCTAACATGGTACTCCTCCACTGCTTATTAGATCAGCATTGTAAGAACACCTATCATTTTGGTGTGCCTTAAAACGGAAGCCTGAAAAAAAAATCGATTTGACTGTACAGGGCACTTATAGAAACAGGATACACTGTCTTAGAGGAAGCGATAAGTGTGCCCTTTCACCCTAAACATGACATCATATTTTATAATAAACAGGTTCATGCATTCAGCTTATTTTAAGTAAGTATTAATTTACAATCTGAAATACCAATCCATTGTTTAATATCACATTAAACCACTACAAATATTGCAGTGCTGTATTTGAACCATATGGTTAAACAAATATTTAAATGATATAATAATTCAAAAGCAAATAATTATAACTAGAATTATTGTAGCATCTGTTAGTTTTATTAAAAAGGTTTTCCAGAAACAAACAAAAAAGCTTGAATTAACAGTATGCTAAAAAAAAAGGCACTTTGATTCTGATTTATGCACTTTTCCTGACTTCCATTGTTGTCCGATCAGTTTGAGGTCCATCCGTCTCTTTATTGCCTGGAGAAAAAACACCTTTACAGCACTATGGGATACATGGGTGAGAAAAGCATTTGCAATTAAATATTTTCTGCTATTTTAGCAATCATTTTTTTTATCAATTGGCAAAATGCAAAGTGAATCGCGCAAACAGAAATCTAAATCTATCCAAACATTTGCTGAGGCCACCCTTAGTCTTTAAAACAGTATCAATTTTTACTATATAGGAGAAGATCTATTTTTGATTCATCGACTACATCAAAGACTTCAACTGTGTTGATCACCAAAAAATCTGTAATACCATGAAGGATATGGCTGTGCCAAACCATCTGATCAGTCTCATTAGGAATTTTTACATACAGCTCTGGCAAAAATTAAGAGACCACTGCAAAATGTTCAGTTTGTCTGATTTTTCTCTTTATACGTATATTTTTCTGTAAAACGTAAATTGTTCTTTTATTATACAAACTTCTGACAACATGTCTCCGAATTTCCAAGCAATAAATTTTGTACTTTTTTCTGAAAAGGAGAAATGGTCAAAATTAAAAGAAAAACAGCGCTTTCAGACCTCAAATAATGCAAATAAGACATGTTCATAATCATTTAGAAACAACAGTACTAATGTTTTAACTCTGGAAGATTTTAGAAATCAATATTTTGTGGAATAACCATGATTTTTAATCACAGCTTTCATGCGTCTTGGCATGCTTTCCACCAGTTTTTTACACTGCTTCTGGAGCAAAAATGTTAGCAGTTCTTCATTGTTTGATGGCTTGTGACTATCCATGATCCTCTTGATTAAATTCCAGAGGTTTTCAATGGGGTTCAGGTCTGGAGATTGGGCTGCCCATGACAGGGTTTTAATGTGGCGGTATCTCGGTATCTTAATTTTTGCCAGAACTATACACTAAAACGCAACAATCTGAGCGGAACATGGCATGGTTCAAAGTAGAGCGAGGCGTTAGAAAAGGCTGCATCCTGTCACCATTTTTCTCCAATTTATATGCAGAAGTTATTTTCTGAAAAATGGAATTGCTGAAAAAAGAAGAAGGAATGAAAATTGCTGGAGGAATTATCAACAATCTAAAACACGCATGATGATGATACAACATTGACAGCAATAAGTGTAAATGGACTTGTTACTGACTGTCAAGATGAAAAGTTTGAACATGGGACTACTGCTTAATAAAACAAGACAAAGATATTGACTCCTATCAGGGACAACTGGAAAACATTTGACATGGACAGCAATGAACTGGAAGTTATAAAGAACTTCAACCAACTCGGATCAATGATCGCTCAAAATGCAGCGACGACACCAGAAGTCAATAGGAAAATAGCTATGGGCAAATCAACAATTAAATCAATGGATAAGGTCTTCAAATCAAGAAACATTCCAATGGTGATAAAGACACAGCTCATACAGTCTATTTTTTCTGTAGTAACATATGGATGCGAAACCTTGACAATAAAGAAACAAAACAGAAGAAGAATCAACACCTCCTAAATTTGGTGTTGGAGAAGAATGCTATCAATACCATGGATGGAAAGAAGGACAAACAAATCAATTTTAAGACAAATCAAGACAGATATGCCACTCAAAGCAAGGATCACCAAGCTATGACTTGCCTAGTTTGGACACAACATACAAAGGGAGCAATCACTGGAGAAGGACATCATTGTTGGAACAATAGAAGGAACCAGTCGTAGAGGAAGACCAGCAACCCGATGGCTTGATGCAATCAAGGTAGTGGTGGAGAAGACCCTGGTGGACCTATCTAGGTTTGCACAAGATTTATCTTCTTAAAGTTCATACATCCATAAAGTTGCCATTGTTCAAGATGGAGCCTGAGGTGGTTAAATAATAAATAGTGATGAGCGAGTATACTCGTTGCTCGGGTTTTCCCGAGCATGCTCGGGTGACCTCTGAATATTTGTTATTGCTGAGAAATATAGCTTTCATCGCCTCAGTTGCATGATTTACAGCATCCAGATACGCTGAATACATGTGGGAATTCCCTAAAAAACAGGCATTCCATGTATTCAGCATATCTGGAAGCTGTAAATCATGCAACTGAGGCAATGAAAACTCCGAGCAATAACAAATACTCGGAGGTCACCCGAGCGTGCTCAGGAAAACCCGAGCAACAACTACACTCGCTCATCACTAATAATAAATAATAATTTTAACAATGCATTTAATAGTCTGATGAAGGGAAACTAATGTCTAAGTCTAGGGTCACACATCAGTATAAAAAAATCGTTCCAATTTTCATCTAAAATTTTGAATTTGGGTTGCCGCATTCTTTCTAAGGCAAAGTGACATTTTTGGTGATACCAATATTTCTATATACCTTTTGATAATTTTTTTAACCCGCAGGCCATTTTCCATTTTTGCATTTCTGTTTTTTTACTTTCCTGCTTCCCAGAGCCATAATTTTTTATTTTTCTGGCAGTATCCCCATGTGCGGACTTGTTTTTTTTCTGGACAAGTTTTACTTTTGAACAAAACCATTGGTTTTACCATATAGCGTACTGGAAAATAGGAAACAAATGTGAAATCCAAGCTCTGGTGTCGGCACTGTGGAGCGGAGCGTGCGACCGCATAGCAACACATGGAGCCAAACGATCCGCTCTGGAGTGCCGGTGCCAGAGCTTGGATTTCACATGCGAGACACGGACGTGTTTCTCGCATGTGTGATCCCGGCCTTACTCTATTAGTGCACCTCAAGCCCTTCCCTCTGACTAGTGATCTTGCACCTAGACACATGGCGGCAGCATTCGAAACCCATTTCCTTCTCTGGATGTGTAATACAGCAGAGTATAGGGTTATCACTCCAAGAATATTACACTGGGTACAGAAAGTATTCAGACCAGTTTACATTTTTCACTTTTTGTTTCATTGCAGCCATTTAGTAAATTCAAAAAAGTTTTTTTTTCACATTAATGTACACACTGTCTTGGCTGGAAAAAAAACAGAAATGTGGAAATTTTTGCAAAAATTTACTTTAAGGGGCCTATATATTAGAAACTCCCCGAAAGTGATACCGTTTTAAAAACCGCAACCCTTGGATACTTCAAAAATGCTGTCAGGATTTTTAACCCTTCAAGTGTTACATTGGAATTAATACAAAGTCTAATGAAAAAATGTTTTACTCTACAATGTTGCTTTAGTCCAAATTTTTTCCTTTTTACAAAGACTAACACAAGAAAATAGAACCCACTATTTGTTACCTAGTTTCTTATGAACACATTGGTGCCCCATATGTCATCAGAAACCTATGTTTGGACTAACAGAAGGACGTGGAAGGGAAGAAGCGCTATTTGAATTTTGGAACACAAATTTTGCTGAAATATATTACGTGTATCATGTCGCATTTTGCACGACCCCTGAGTAATGCAGAAAACCTGCACAAGTGACCCCCATTTTGGAAACTATACCCCTCAAGGATTTTATGCTGTGGTAAAGAGAGCATTTTGAACCCACAGGTACTACACATAATTTGATAACATTAGATTCTCATATTGAAAATGTTCATTTCATTGAAAAATAGGTTGCTTTAGCCCCCAATTTTTTTTTCTGCAAGAGGTAACATGAAAAAGTGAAATGCACAGTTTTTACCCTCTTCTTCTGAGCACGAGAATACTCCACATGTAGTAAAAATGTTCTGTTAGGACACACGGCAGGGCTTGAAAGAGAGGAAGCGACATTTGGTATTTGGAATGTAAATTTGGGTAGAATAGATTACAGGCACCATGTCTTATTGCAGAGCCCCTTAAGTACCAAAACAGCTGAAACCCCCACAAGTGACCCCATTTTGTAAACTAGATCCACCAAGAAATTTGTCTATGGGTATGTTAAGCTTGTTGAACAGTAGGTGCTTTACAACACTTTTTAAAATGGGGATGTGAAAATGAAAATTAATGTTTTTCAGGTAAAATGTTGTTTTAGCCACAAAGTCATAATTTTTGCAATGGATAGTAGGAATAATTGGACCCCATAATTTGTTAAACAATGTCTTTTGAACACAAAGAAACCCCACATGTGGTCAAAAACTGCTGTGTGGACACATAGCAGGACTTGCAAAGCATAGAGCGCTGTCTGATTTTTGGAGCGTAAATTTGTCTGGAATAGATTGTAAATGTCATGTCACATTTACAGAACTCCTGACTAGTGTTGAGCCACCTCCCTAGTGTTTGGGTTCGGTTTGGTTTGTCGAACAGGGAGGTGTTCGCCGAACTGTTCGTCGAACCTTCGACGAACACCGTCAAACCCCATTGAAACCAATGGCAGGCAAACACAAACACATACAAACACATGGAAAACACATAGAAAACAACTTAAAAGGTGTCCAGAAGCTGACAAACTGCTCAGAAGACACAACAACAACATGGAAAAGTCACAACTACATGTAGTCATGCGAAAAGAAAAGAGGTGGAGGAGTAAAAGAAGGAGGAGACACAGATATAGGCATGGAGTAAACAAAGAGCTAGCATTCGACTGTAGATGGGATGTAGACGGTGCAAGTGAACGGAGTCAGATGACCCCCAATATTTGAAGAAAAAGAATCACTGCACACGTCAGGACAAGTCAATTTTGCTAAAGTGAAAGTTTTTTATTCAAGGTGCAAAAAAAGGTTCGAGGACGTAACAGGGCAACAGTTCAAATTCTCTAACGTTTCGGCCACACAGTGGCCTTGTTCACAGAGAGAGTAGTGCTGAAATAATAGAAAAAAAACGTATAAACAAACAATATATACAGTGGTACACAAAATATATACATTATATATGCAACTTAATTTTGGCTCAGTGTGGAGCAACAGACCACATCCTGAGTCATAGGGGAGATAGAACACATGTCAGTAGGACTAATATAATGGGCAGGAAAAGGTTGTCACCAATCTGCAACGTAATGTAAAAGGCCATGAAGACAAAGAACAGGGACCTATAGGAGTTAGTACAGACATGGATCCAAAAAAGGAAGGGGAGGAAGGTACAGATCGAGTATATCAGCAGAAGGACAGAATGAAGACACATACCCTCGGTGATAGTCCAAATCGTATCGTATAGTTGATATAATATTCAAAACGGGTACGGTCCCGTGATCCCCTAATAAGGCAATAGGAAAGCAAGAGAGGGTATCGGTATATGTACGAGATACGTAAGATTAACTAGTAAAAAATGAAGCCTGGAATGGTATATGTGATTGGACCCTCAGGTGAAATATGCGGGGATATGGAATAATCAGGGTGCTTTGGACTCCTACTGTATATATGCGATTTATGTCTATATGGTATTATTTTGTTATAGAACATGTGCTGACACTATGCATTAACATGGACTTGGGCCTGCATTTCCCTGTGTATATATATACTCATATAGGCATCTCTCTTCCCTCTACATATGTGATTAATTGCTTCTGTCAGTACACTACAGGGGGTTCTATAGCTGTCCCCTCGTTTTGTCCCTTTATTTACACCAGTCTCACATTTCCACTTCGGTGATAACACCATCACACAACACACTTCATTGCATTCACTCCGGTTTTCCTACTGCGCTTGCGCCTTACACCGATGCTTCTTGGTGTTAGTACGCAAGCGTTGACTATCGTGTCGCTCCCTCCCACTCCTTTCAGGACGGTGCGCGCCGTCCCTCCTGGCCGCCCACCAGTATACTAGGGGCACTGCGCAGGCGCGGGCCTCCTCTGGCTGTCCCTGCACTCCGGCGCTTTGATTATTCTGCGCAGCTGCAGATCTGCTCCCCGCACTTCCGGCCCGGTCCCTTTATAGCAGCGTCATCCGGCCACTTGGCATATCCACCTCCTCCGCCAGGACACTGTTGTGTGTCGGCGCATTACCCTGGACCACCTTTGCGGACGATGTGACCCCTGCACCACCAATGGATGTGAGATACAGACCACAGATAAGTGCTCATTATGCAATTGTACCGCTCTTTTCTAAACATGCATCTCTGTTTAGATACAATATAGGTGAACCCACGCCACACTAGCATGTAACTCAAGGGCCTATCTCTGGACACAACTCCTTCTATTCTTGCCCTACAACTCTTGCTATGTAAAGTACCCAAGGTATGCGTTTTTTTTCTCTCCGGATGCAATAACACTATTGTGGCTTGACCGCGGATTTTTATGTAACCCCCCATGCAGTTTACCAACATACACTCTATATGGTATATCTCTTTACAGAATTTGACGGGTTTACCCACACGAGCTTATCTTATGCTGTTTGCTCCTGCCTTCCACATTCCTTCCGTGGAAGTCCTTGGAACTTGTGTTACAGTACGACCTCTGGTAGTTATTTTTCTTAATTAGAGCACATACCACCCGTCACATATACTTGTGTAAATATGTATATAGATACATGTACGTGTTCTTTATTTCAGCTGAAGCCCACATTGGACTAGTGTACTTCTTCTATACATAGTTTTACTATTAAGTACCCGCTGACATCTATCTGGGTAAATACCTTTTCCATATGTTTCTATCCCCGCATATTTCACCTGAGGGTCCAATCACATATACCATTCCAGCCTTCATTTTTTACTAGTTAATCTTACGTATCTCGTACATATACCGATACCCTCTCTTGCTTTCCTATTGCCTTATTAGGGGATTACGGGGCCGTACCCCTTTTGAATACTATATCAACTATACGATACGATTTGGACTATCACCGAGGGTATGTGTCTTCATTCTGTCCTTCTGCTGATATACTCGATCCGTACCTTCCTCCTCTTCCTTTTTTGGATCCATGTCTGTACTAACTCCTATAGGTCTGCAGATTGGTGACAACCTTTTCCTGCCCATTATATTAGTCCTACTGACATGTGTTCTATCTCCCCTATGACTCAGGATGTGGTCTGTTGCTCCACACTGAGCCAACATTAAGTTGTATATATAATGTATATATTTTGTGTATCACTGTATATATTGTTTGTTTATACGGTTTTTTTCTATTATTTCAGCACTACTCTCTCTGTGAACAAGGCCACTGTGTGGCCGAAACGTTAGAGAATTTGAACTGTTGCCCTGTTACGTCCTCGAACCTTTTTTTGCACCTTGAATAAAAAACTTTCACTTTAGCAAAATTGACTTGTCCTGATGTGTGCAGTGATTCTTTTTCTACAGATATAGGCATGTCATGCCCTTCTAAAATCAAGAAAGACTGGAGTAAAAATCTAAACTCACTCTACCAACACCCAGACGTCTTGACAAAAAAAATAAAAAAAATAAATATCTTTAGGTAGAATGGTGGCGGGTCCATTCAGAACACTTTCCTTAGAAGATGTAGTGGTACCCCCGTTGGGAGTTGTGCCAAAAAAGGAACCCAATACATTCAGACTAATCCACCATTTGTCATATCCAAGGGGCAGGTCAGTAAACAACAACATCGACGCAGAACCAAGTACAGTACTGTGTACTGTACCTCCTTTGACGAGGCAATCAGGCAGGTCAAGAAGTTGGTAAGGGGCACCCTAATGGCCAAAACAGACATTGAGGGGGCGTTCCGGTTACTACCTGTGCCTCCGAATAGTGTCCTCCCATTGGGCTGCTTCTGTGAAGGAGCATACTACATAGATCGCTGTTTGCCCATGGGGTGCTCCATATCCTGCTCACTATTTGAGGCGTTTAGTTGCTTCCTCGAATGTGTCATCATGGACATTTGTAAGGCGGTAAATATTAGCCATTACCTCGATGACTTTTTATGCCTGGGCCCAAAAGATTCGCCACAGTGTGAAAAGATGTGGTAGTCCACCTGTGAGAAGGAGAGAGCTGGAGGGAGAGTGGACACCCAGAGCCGAGGGGTTAGATTGAGAAAGAAGGCGGTGTAGCTTGCTTCATGGGTGGGGTACTCTGCTTCTTGCTTCATTTCCTGAGCTAGATGCCGTTACAAAATAGTAGTTAGGTAAACAGGCGGTGTAGCTTGCTTCATGGGTGGGGTACTCTGCTGAGTAGCAGATATTGCTTCTAGGCCCAAAAGGATTTCCTGGGCCAGATGCCGTTAAGAAATAGTACTTAGGTAAACAGGCAGTGTAGCTTGCTTCATGGGTGGGGTACGCTGCTGAGTACCACTAAATTCTACTAGGCCCAAACGGATTTCCTGGGCTAGATGCCATTACAAAATAGTAGTTAGGTAAACAGGCGGTGTATCTTGCTTCATGGGTGGGGTACACTGCTGAGTAGCACTAAATTCTATTATGCCCAAAAGGATTTCCTGAGCTAGATGCCATTACAAAATAGTAGTTAGGTAAACAGGCGGTGTAGCTTGCTTAATGGGTGGGGTACACTGTTGTGTATCTGGCAATGTGTCCTGCGACCGCCACGCTGACACTACAACAGATATTAAACTGCCTCGAGTGCAGGCTTCGGCCTACCCTCTGCTCCTCCTGCTGTCCCTGGGCTCCAACACCGCCAGTTGCTGCCTGGAAGTGCTGTCTGCACAGTCAACAGTTGCTCCTCTCTTATTGGGGTTCAGTAACGCCAGCTGCTCCCCTGCTGTGTGTGCGGCAATCACTCAAGTCTGCTCCTCCTTCTGTCCCTGGGCTCCAACACTGCCAGTTGCTGCCTGGAAGTGCTGTCTGCACAGTCAACACTAGCTGCCGTGTTTTTGGGTTTCAGTAACGTCAGCTGATCCCCTGCTGTGTATCCGGCAATGTGTCCTGCGACCGCCACGCTGACACAACAACAGATATTTAACTGCCTCAAGTGCAGGCTTCGGCCTACACTCTGCTCCTCCTGCTGTCCCTGGGCTTCAACACCGCCAATTGCTGCCTGGAAGTGCTGTCTGCACAGTCAACACTAGCTGCTGTTTTATTGGGTTTCAGTAACGTCAGCTGATCCCCACCCAGCTGTGTATCCGGAAATGTGTCCTGCGACCACCATGCTGACACAACAGATATTAAACTGCCTTGAGTGCAGGCTTTGGCCTACACTCTGCTCCACCTGCTTTCCCTGGACTCCAACACTGCCAGTTGCTGCCCGGAAGTGCTGTCTGCACAGTCAACAGTTGCTCCTCTTTTATTGGGGTTCAGTAACGCCAGCTGCTCCCCTGCTGTGTGTGCGGCAATGTGTCCTGCGACCGCCACGCTGACACAATAACAGATATTTAACTGCCTCGAATGCAGGCTTCAGCCTACACTCTGCTCCTCCTGTTGTCCCTGGGCTCCAACACCGCCAGTTGCTGCCTGGAAGTGCTGTCTGCACAGTCTACACTTGCTGCCCTGTTATTGGGTTTCAGTAACGTCAGCTGTTCCCCTGCTGTGTATCCAGCAATGTGTCCTGTGACCGCCATGCTGACACAACAATAGATATTAAACTGCCTGGAAGTGCTGTCTGCACAGTCAATACTAGCTGCCGTGTTTTTGGGTTTCAGTAACGTCAACTGATCCCCAGCTGTTTATCTGGCAATGTATCCTGCGACCACCACGCTGACACAACAACAGATATTAAACTGCCTCGAGTGCAGGCCTCGGCCTACACTCTGCTCATCCTGCTGTCCCTGGGCTCCAACACTGCCAGTTGCTGCCTGGAAGTGCTGTCTGCACAGTCAACAGTTGCTCCTCTGTTATTGGGGTTCAGTAACGCCAGCTGCTGCCCTGCTGTGTGTGCGGCAATGTGTCCTGCGACCGCCACGCTGACACAACAACAGATATTTAACTGCCTCGAGTGCAGGCTTCTGGCTACACTCTGCTCCTCCTGCTGTCCCTGGGCTCCAACACCGCCAGTTGCTGCCTGGAAGTGCTGTCTGCATAGTTAACCCTTTCTGCTGTGTTATTGGGTTCCTGTAATGTCAGCTGATCCCCTGCTGTGTGTGCGGCAATAACTCAAGTCTGCTCCTCCTGCTGTCCCTGGGCTCCAACAAAGCCAGTTGCTGCCTGGAAGTGCTGTCTGCACAGTCTACACTTGTTGCCGTGTTATTGGGTTTCAGTAATGTCAGCCGATCCCCTGCTTTGTATCCAGCAATGTGTCCTGCGACCGCCATGCTGACACAACAACAGATATTAAACTGTCTCGAGTGCAGGCTTCGGCCTACACTCTGCTCCACCTGCTCTCCCTGGGCTCCAACAATGCCAGTTGCTGCCTGGAAGTGCTGTCTGCACAGTCAACAGTTGCTCCTCTGTTATTGGGGTTCAGTAATGCCAGCTGCTCCCCTGCTGTGTGTGCGGCAATGTGTCCTGCGACCGCCACGCTGACTCAACAACAGATATTTAACTGCCCCGAGTGCAGGCTTTGGCCTACACTCTGCTCCCCCTGCTGTCCCTAGGCTCCAACAATGCCAGTTGCTGCCTGGAAGTGCTGTCTGCAAAGTCAACACTTGCTGCCGTGTTATTGGGTTTCAATAACATCAGCTGCTCCCCTGCTGTGTATATGGCAATGTGTCCTGCGACCTCCACGCTGACACTAAAACAGAAATTAAAGGGAACCTGTCCCCCCCAGGCGTTTGTAAATTTAAGAGCCACCTTGTGCAACACTAGTGCTGCATTTGGACAAGGTGGCTCTTTTAGTTATTCTCCTTGCACACGCTGAACTAAACACTTATAAAATGTGTCCCCTCATACCTTCAAACCGTCCCGGAGGTGGCACTTTCCTTCTTAATGAGATGCAGCACAGCCTTCATTCATACCCTCTTGGCGCTGGGCACCACCTCCTCAGCATTGTTTGAATCTGTCCCGGAGCCAGTGCTGTTATGTTATCCCTTGACCATGCGCAGTTAGCGCTGCCTGTCTTCTGAAATCATTTGTTGTCAGGCTGGCTGCGCCTGTGCGGCCGCCCTGCCCGAAATCACGCCTCGCAGTGTCTTCACATTTATTCACACTGCGGGCCTGGGATTCATGGGCATGCGCCTTCTTCAGACTGTGCCGCGTCACGGCCGTGGCATAAGATTTGGGATCAGCTGATGCAGCACAGTCTGAAGAAGGTGGAAGGAGATAAGTGAGAGGTGAAGATATGCACTTCACATGCCCATGAATCCCAGGTCCGCAGTGTGAATAACTGTAAAGACACTGCAGGTCTGGGATTCTTGGGCATGCGCAGTGCATATCTTGTCCTCTCACTCATCTCCTTCAGCCTTCTTCAGACTGTGCGGCGTCACGGCCGCGGCATGTGATTAGGGATCAGCTGATGGTGCACAGTCTGAAGAAGGCGGAAGGAGATGAGTGACAGGCAAAGATATGCACAGTGCATGGCCATGAATCCCAGGCTCGCAGTGTGAATCAATCAGAAGACACTGCGGGGCGGGATCTCTGGCAGGGCGGCCGCACAGGTGCAGCCAGCCTGACAACAAATGATGTCTGAAGACGGGCAGTGCTAACTGCGCATGACCAAGGGATATCATATCAGCGCATGCTCTGGGACAGATTCAAACAATGTTGAGGAGGCGGTGCATGGCACCAAGGGGGTGTGAATGACGGCGGTGCTGCGTCTCATTAAGAAGGAAAGTGCCGCCTCCGGGAAGGTTTCAGGGTATGAGGGAACACATTTTATTAGTGTTAACTTCAGCATGTGCAAGGAGCATAATTAAAAGAGCCACCTTTTCCTTGTGCAGCATTAGTGCTGCACAAGGTGGATCTTTTAGTTGCAAACACCTGGGGGGGTTAAGGGTTCCCTTTCAACTTTCTCCAATTAGGCCTCAGTCTATACTCAGCTTCTCCTGCTTTCCCTGGGCTCCAACACTGCCAGTTGCTGCTCAGAAGTGTCTTTGGCACGGGTACTCCCTCCTGCCCAGCCAGGTTCCAGCATGTCAGCTGTTTCGGGGTAGTGTCAAGGTCACTTTGCCTCCAACACGTTGTCCTGTTGTGTTGCGGTCTGGTTAGCTGACTCTGTGGTGCCTGCAGTTTAGGTGCTTTCTATGTGGGCTGCAAGAACTGGCAATGAAGGCTGGTTCCGTTGTGCCAATAGGACAAGTTCCCCCTGTAGGACTGTGGGTTTTTTGGCAACTACGGCGGCTCGCGGCCTAGCAATTTTTTTTTCCTGTGGACCTTCTGCTGCCTATCTGGGTTCCAGCACCATTAGCAGGTTCTTAGGAACACAAGCTTGAATAGGTCCCCCTGGTTCCAGTACCTTCAGCTGGTTCCGGGCAGAGCCTTAGGCTTAGGTGCCTCCTTCTGGGTGTCCGAGTTCCACCAACGTCAGGTGGTCCTTGGTAGGGCTTTCTGGCATGGGTAGCTCCTGCTTAGTAACCGGGTTCCAGTAACGTCAGCTGGTCCTCGGTAGTTTCATTGGCTCTTGTACCTTCAGCTAGCCATGCAGGTTTCAGTACCATCATCTGGTTCTCGGCAGTGTCTTTTGCTCTTGTACCTTCTGCTCCCCATCCTGGTTCCAGTACCAATAGCTGGTTCTGGGCAGAGCCTTTGGCTTAGGTGCCTCCTTCTGGGAATCCAAGTTCCATCAATGTCAGGTGGTCCTTGGTAGTGCTTTCTGGCACGGGTACCTCCTGCTTAGTAACCAGGTTCCAGTAACGTCAGCTGGTCTTCGGTTGTTCCATTGGCTCTTGTACCTTCGGCTAGCCATCCGGGTTCCAGTCCCGTCAGCTAGTTCTTGGCAGAGTCTTTTGCTCTTGTACTTTCTGCTCCCCATCCTGGTTCCAGTATTGTCAGCTGGTTCTGGGCAGAGCCTTTGGCTTAGGTGCCTTCTTCTTGGTGTCCGAGTTCCACTAACATCAGGTGGTCCTTGGTAGCGCTTTCTGGCATGGGTACCTCCTGCTTAGTATCTGGCTTCCGGTAACGTCAGCTGGCCTCGGTAGTTCCATTGACTCTTGTACCTTCAGCTAGCCATCCGGGTTCCATTACCGTCAGCTGGTTCTCGGCAGTGTCTTTTGCTCCTGTACCTTCTGCTCCCCATCCTGGTTCCAGTACCGTCAGCTGGTCCTCTGTTGTTCCATTGGCTCTTGTACCTTCGGCTAGCCATCTGATTTCCAGTCCCGTCAGCTTGTTCTCGGCAGTGTCTTTTGCTCTTGTACCTTCTGCTCCCCATCTTGGTTCCAGTACCATCAGCTGGTTCCAGACAGAGCCTTTGGCTTAGGTGCCTCCTTCTGGGTGTCCGAGTTCCACCAACATCAGGTGGTCCTTGGTAGTGCTTTCTGGCATGGCTACCTCCTGCTTAGTAACTGGGTTCCAGTAACGTCAGCTGGTCCTCGGTAGTTCCATTAGCTCTTGTACCTTCGGCTAGCCATCTGGGTTCCAGTCCCGTCAGCTGGTTCTCAGCAGTGTCTTTTGCTCTTCTACCTTCTGCTCCCCATCCTGGTTCCAGTACCATCAGCTGGTTCCGGACAGAGGCTTTGGCTTAGGTGCCTCCTTCTGGGTGTCCGAGTTCCACCAACATCAGGTGGTCCTTGGTAGTGCTTTCTGGCATGGGTACCTCCTGCTTAGTAACTGGGATCCAGTAACGTCAGCTGGTCCTCGGTAGTTCCATTGGCTCTTGTACCTTCGGCTAGCCATCCGGGTTCCAGTACCATCAGCTGGTTCTCGGCAGGGTCTTTTGCTCTTGTACCTTCTGCTCCCCATCCTGGTTCCAGTACTGTCAGCTGGTTCCGGACAGAGCCTTTGGCTTAGGTGCCTCCTTCTGGGTATCTGAGTTCCATTAAACGTCAGGTGGTCCTTGGAAATGCTTTCTGGCATGGGTACTTCCTGATTAGTAACCGGGTTCCAGTAACGACAGCTGGTCCTTGGTTGTTCCATTGGCTCTTGTACCTTCAGCTAGCCATCCGGGTTCCAGTCCCGTCAGCTGGTTCTCAGCAGTGTCTTTTGCTCTTGTACCTTCTGCTCCCCATCCTGGTTCCAGTACCATCAGCTGGTTCCGGGCAGAGCCTTTGGCTTAGGTGCCTCCTTCTGGGTGTCCGAGTTCCACCAACGTCAGGTGGTCCTTGGTATTGCTTTCTGGCACGGGTACCTCCTGCTTAGTAACCGGGTTCCAGTAACGTCAGCTGGTCCTCGGTAGTTCCATTGGCTCTTGTACCTTTGGGTAGCCATCCGGGTTCCATTACCGGGTATGTGCACACGTCAGGATTTCTTGCAGAAATTTTCCTGACAAAAACCGGACATTTCTGCCAGAAATCCACGTGCGGTTTTACCATGATTTTACCGCGTTTTTGATGCATTTTTGATGTGTTTTTGGTGCGTTTTTTGTGCATTTTTTCCCAAATGCATAGAATTGCGGGAAAAACACAGAAAATCCGCAAAAATAATGAACATGCTCATTTTTTACCGCAATGCGTTTTTTTCGCGGAAAAAAACGCATCCATGTGCACAAAACATGCAGAATGCATTCTAAATGATAGAATGCATAATATATGCGTTTTTAATGAGTTTTTATAGTGTTTTTAGCGCGAAAAAACGCGAAAAAACCTGAACGTGTGCACATGGCCTTACCGTCAGCTGGTTCTCGGCAGTGTCTCTTGCTCTTGTACCTTCTGCTACATTTCCAAGTTCAAGACCCTAAAGAGGATGATGAAGAAGAAACTGTGGGAGAAGTAAAAAAGAAGGTGAACTGCATGGAAGTAGTGAAACATAAGTATCTGACTAAATATAACAAATCGTAACATATTCAATAGCTTTGTAACTCCGAACGTCTTTAAAAACAAAATTAATTCCTTCTATTCCATTTGATTGGGCTAAACCTCTATGCATTTAATGTCTGCTCCGCCTCCCCCAATACATCCTACATTATTCTTAGTTGTTTTCCTTCATGTAGAATTAACCTACAAGGAAAGAAAGAGTTTCTTTTAATTCCGATATTTTTGTCCCATTGACTTGCATTGGTATTGGGTATCGGTATCGGCAATATTTTGAATATCGGCTGATCCAATCCGATACCGATACTTCTGGATATCGGAAGGTATCGCTCAACACTAGTCATTGCTAAATTTGAGGTATTATACATCAGGTCGGCTTACATTCTTGTCTATCAATAACTACTGTTGCTATAGTAGCTAAAGAGAAACTTAAAATGAGAGCTTTTTATTATATTCTATTTCATTATATGCACATATTGATTATTTTTGTAATGAGTACCTCATTATTTAGTTCTGAAAATATGAATTGACTGAAATAGAACCTTTAGCAAATCACCGTTCTGCATTAGTTTTAAACTTAATTAAAAAGAACTAACGTGAAACATCAAATGTATTGCCCAAATGTATTACCTTTAGGTATAAATATTTTTTGCATGAAAATAACATGTCTGTTTAGAGAGATTTACTACTTAAATGTCTATAGGGCCATCACTGTGTTGCGCTTTTTTGTCAGAATACTATTTTGTCCAATTTGGCATTAGAAATTAGAGCTCAGTGGTTCCAAATAAAAGAAGTCAATTTTTTGTAGATTTCCTAGAATAATTCTTGTCCAGTATCCATGGCAAGTGTCAACTTCCTGTAATGCTAAATACTCATTATCTGTGATGGAAACTTAAAAACTTAAAGATTTATTCAAATAGTTATAACCTTTCTGCCTTTTTTTATATTTTAAAATATTCAATCCTGCATTGTGAATCCATTTTACATTTCAGCAAAAACCTCACTGAACTTTCACATAAGAAAACTTTCTCTTCTTGCTTTACTATTTTCTATGGGAATTAGGGTAGTTAGGTAACAGTCTAAGGCTGTTCAGGTTTTTTTCATGTTTTGTCTGTCAAAATGTTACTATTATCAAGAATTGTTTTACTGCCAGCCATTCATGAACCAAAGTGTACCTGTCTGTAATAGTTTTTCTTAACACAGAAACTGACAATGGGAACAAAGTACATGAAGATGCATTCTCAGTTCCTTTACTTGTGTGTGAGATACTTTTTAGACAATCACTACAAACAAGCAATTTCAGTAACTTTCAATGAGACTTCTGCATTTGTCCACAGGTAATTTGGCCCACTCCTCGTGAACAAACTGCTCCTGCTGTCTCAAGTTTGAAAGGTGCCTTCTCTAGACTGCATATAGAAGGTCACTTCAGAATAGTCCAACGCTTTGCTCTCAGCTATCCCAAGTCTTCTGACACTGGTCAGCACAATTTCTCCAAGGGATAGTCTTGAAATTTCACTGTAAGGCTGGGTTCACATGGCATTGAACCCGTCCGTTAGATGGACTATGTTACACCACGGTATAATGCGGTGTAACACAGTCCGTTAACGCCATTGACATTGAATCCAATGTCAGATGCATCGCTAGCGCATGCCCACAATGGGCGTGCACTAGTGATGTGCCGTCATTGAGTGATGGACCCCGAGACGCGGGCTGCAGCGTTTCCGGGTCCGTCATCGCTAGCGAAAATAGAGCTAGCAGATGCTTTATCTGCGCTAGCACGCTGCCATACTGGCACTTGCGTTAACAGCAGCCCGTTAACGTATGTGTTGAATGGGA
Organism: Ranitomeya imitator; assembly: GCF_032444005.1. Lineage (NCBI taxonomy): Eukaryota > Metazoa > Chordata > Amphibia > Anura > Dendrobatidae > Ranitomeya > Ranitomeya imitator. Next base: position 640,511,504 of record NC_091284.1, read on the forward strand.
TGCTGTTAACGCAATGTGAACCCAGCCTAACTTGCACAGAATCAAGACACCGTGTGCCAGATGCTGCAAAGCAGCCCCAAAACATACAGTAACTGAGCTTTCTCGATTTTTCTGTAACTACAATGTTCTTTAGTTTGAATGCTCCATTTGTGCATCTGTGAACACTGACCTGGTGAGACTTTCCAAAATATTCCAGTTTCAACTCATATGTCAAGCAACATTATGCCTTTGAGTCATGTCAATATACATTTTGGCAAATTGTAGTTTTGATTTTTTATGATCTTATTTCCACAGTGGTTTCCTCCTTAGCCGGCTTCCATAAAGTACACTTTGGTCAAGACAGAGATGGATGGCACAATCTATAACTGATGTACCTTGACCTCGGAATTCACCTCTAATTTATTTGGAAGTTGTTCTGGGCTCGTTGATTAAAACTTGTGTTATCCGTATGTCCAGAGAGATAGACCTTATCCTTCTGAGTATTTTGTGCAACTGTTGCAACAGGAATATTGGCACAATCCCAGTTGGTTGCTCTGGAGGACTAACTGAGGAACTCCCCAGAGCAAGCCTATCATATAGTTTGGTACTTTATGGACTCTTCCCTGGGGTTCACACCATCGAAGCCATCTAGAAGACTTGGCACCCTATGAACTGTTTTAAGGATGCTCTTTGGGTCGCCAGAAACTGGGTCATCTTGAGGAGGAAAGGAATGTCCATTTGGCACTGCATTGCCCCACTGATGCTGCTTCCTCCCAACAATTGTGTCTTATAGTCCAAAAAATATGATGCTGAGTGTGCACCTTTTGGATATGTATCGATCTATTAAATCAAAACTGGAATCTTTGCTGTCTCTTTAAAAAATAGTCTAACCTGGCAGAGTTAAGGAGAAATTACACTGGATGATAATCATGAACGAGCATTGTTACCGCCTCAATGCATTAACCTAACGATCCCTGTGTGGCCTATTTATAATAAAAAAAAAAAAAAAAAAAAAAAAGGTTCCTCGCATCATGTTCTCATACACTTTATGCAGTATTAGCCCTCTGTGTCTGTACTGCTACATACTTAGGCAGGTAACTGGTTCATGCAGCTTTACATGAACACCTGAGCCTTACACTATAGCTGGTCCGAATAACTAAAGCAATTGTTACCATCCACCTCTCGTGTCTCCCCTTTTCCCCATAGTTTGTAAGCTTGCGAGCAGGGCCCTCACTCCTCCTGGTATCTGTTTTGAACTGTATTTCTGTTATGATGTAATGTTTATTGTCTGTACAAGTCCCCTCTATAATTTGTAAAGCGCTGCGGAATATGTTGGCGCTATATAAATAAAATTATTATTATTATTATATTGTTAAAAACTCTCATGTCTGCTGATCACCCGGACAAAACGTCTATTCTTCGGGTGAAATTAACTTTTGTGCATGACTCTTGGCGGTGCATTGTCCTGTATAAACAGGAGTCGAGCTTCAAAAGAACCTTCTCAGCCTATGCACCCTGTATGGACTAATATAGTTCGCTCAGTGTGCATCGTTACCTTTGGTCTGCTGGTGGAAGCAGGCAGTCAAATGAACAAAAACTTTACTGATCAGTGGTTGTATCATGCCACTGGTCAGTCTGTGTATCTTTTTTACAACTACAGAAAATTTGTGCTACAGCTTGTGTTGAATGAACTCATTATTTATAGGGACTATTAACCTCTTAGTGACATAGTCAATTTTGACCAGGCCAAATTTTAAAAATCTGAACAGTGTCAGTTTATGTGTTAACAGCACTGAAATGCTTCAGCATATCTCAATGATTCTTAGACTGTTTTTTTGTGACATATTGTAGTTTATGTTATTGGTAAACGTAGGTCAATATGTTTTTACAGTTATTTGTGAAAGTGTTGGAATTTTGTTGACAATTTGGCAATTTTCAAACTTTTCATGTTTTTATCCTTAAACCAGTTAATCATACAACATATATACAGTGGGGCAAAAAAGTATTTAGTCAGTCAGCAATAGTGCAAGTTCCACCACTTAAAAAGATGAGAGGCGTCTGTAATTTACATCATAGGTAGACCTCAACTATGGGAGACAAACTGAGGAAAAAAAATCCAGAAAATCACATTGTCTGTTTTTTTAACAATTTATTTGCATATTATGGTGGAAAATAAGTATTTGGTCAGAAACAAACAATCAAGATTTCTGGCTCTCACAGACCTGTAACTTCTTCTTTAAGAGTCTCCTCTTTCCTCCACTCATTACCTGTAGTAATGGCACCTGTTTAAACTTGTTATCAGTATAAAAAGACACCTGTGCACACCCTCAAACAGTCTGACTCCAAACTCCACTATGGTGAAGACCAAAGAGCTGTCAAAGGACACCAGAAACAAAATTGTAGCCCTGCACCAGTCTGGGAAGACTGAATCTGCAATAGCCAACCAGCTTGGAGTGAAGAAATCAACAGTGGGAGCAATAATTAGAAAATGGAAGACATACAAGACCACTGATAATCTCCCTCGATCTGGGGCTCCACGCAAAATCCCACCCCGTGGGGTCAGAATGATCACAAGAACGGTGAGCAAAAATCCCAGAACCACGCGGTGGGAACTAGTGAATGAACTGCAGAGAGCTGGGACTAATGTAACAAGGTCTACCATAAGTAACACACTACGCCACCATGGACTCAGATCCTGCAGTGCCAGACGTGTCCCACTGCTTAAGCCGGTACATGTCCGGGCCCGTCTGAAGTTTGCTAGAGAGCATTTGGATGATCCAGAGGAGTTTTGGGAGAATGTCCTATGGTCTGATGAAACCAAACTGGAACTGTTTGGTAGAAACACAACTTGTCGTGTTTGGAGGAAAAAGAATACTGAGTTGCATCCATCAAACACCATACCTACTGTAAAGCATGGTGGTGGAAACATCATGCTTTGGGGCTGTTTCTCTGCAAAGGGGCCAGGACGACTGATCCGGGTACATGAAAGAATGAATGGGGCCATGTATCGTGAGATTTTGAGTGCAAACCTCCTTCCATCAGCAAGGGCATTGAAGATGAAACGTGGCTGGGTCTTTCAACATGACAATGATCCAAAGCACACCGCCAGGGCAACGAAGGAATGTCTTCGTAAGAAGCATTTCAAGGTCCTGGAGTGGCCTAGCCAGTCTCCAGATCTCAACCCTATAGAAAACCTTTGGAGGGAGTTGAAAGTCAGTGTTGCCAAGCGAAAAGCCAAAAACATCACTGCTCTAGAGGAGATCTGCATGGAGGAATGGGCCAACATACCAACAACAGTGTGTGGCAACCTTGTGAAGACTTACAGAAAACGTTTGACCTCTGTCATTGCCAACAAAGGATATATTACAAAGTATTGAGATGAAATTTTGTTTCTGACCAAATACTTATTTTCCACCATAATATGCAAATAAATTGTTAAAAAAACAGACAATGGGATTTTCTGGATTTTTTTTTCTCAGTTTGTCTCCCATAGTTGAGGTCTACCTATGATGTAAATTACAGACGCCTCTCATCTTTTTAAGTGGTGGAACTTGCACTATTGCTGACTGACTAAATACTTTTTTGCCCCACTGTATATATATAATCATCTAAGGTCCACTTCCTTCTGTTTGTCTGTTTGTCTGTTTGTCTGCCTGTCTATTTCTCTGTCACGGAAATCCCGCATCACTTAATGGTCGTGGCCGGCTGGGCGTGACCAATCAGCGACAGGCACAGTTCGGCCGCAAATTGGCCCCTCCCTACTCCCCTCCAGTCAGTGCCCCCTCCATACTCCCCTCCAGTCAGTGCCCCTCCATACTCCCCTCCAGTCAGTGCCCACATAGCGTTTTAGCAGTCTGTTAAATGGACGGCATTACACCGAAGCATAATGTGGTGTAACCCAGTCCGTTAATGTTGCCATTAACCCTGTAAGTGTGACCAACTTTTTACTATTGATGCTGCCTATGCAGCATCAATAGTAAAAACATATAATGTTAAAAATAATAATAATAAAAATAATTATATTCTCACCTTCCGGCATCTACGGCAGCCTTTCCCGCTCCTCGCGACACTTCGTTTCCAAGAACGCATTGCGGCAATGACCCTAGATGACGTAGTGGTCTTGCGAGACCGGTACATCATCATAGGTTATTGCCACAAGGCATTACTGGGAACGGAGCGTCGCGAGGAGCATCGCTAAATGCCTAGTCTGGATCCGGGGGCCGCCAGAAGGTGAGTATATAACTATTTTTTATTTTAATTCTTTTTTTAACAGGGATATGGTGCCCACATTGCTATGTACTATGTGGGCTGTGTTATATACTGCGTAAGCTGTGTTATATACTGCATGGGCTGTGTTTTATACTACGTCGCTGTGCTATGTACTACATGGGCTGTGCAATATACTGCGTGGCTGTGCTATATACTACGTAGCTGTGTTATATACTGCATGGGCTGCGTTATATACTGGGTGGGCTGTGTTATATACTATGTCGCTGTGCTATATACTATGTGGGCTGTGCTATATACTATGTGGGCTGTGTAATATACTGCATGGGCTGTGCTATATACTATGTGGCTGTGCTATATACTATGTGGCTGTGCAATATACTACATGGCTGTGCAATATACTATCTGGCTGTGTTATGTACTGCATGGGCTGTGTTATATACTGGGTGGGCTGTGTTATATACTATGTCGCTGTGCTATATACTATGTGGGCTGTGCTATATACTATGTGGGCTGTGTAATATACTGCATGGGCTATGATATATACTATGTGGCTGTGCTATATACTACATAGCTGTGCTATATACTATGTGGCTGTCCTATATATTACGTGGCTGTCTTATATACTGCATGGGCTGTGTTATGTACTGGGTGAGCTGTGTTATATACTATGTCGCTGTGCTATATACAACATGGACTGTGCTATATACTACGTGAGCTGTGTTATATACTATGTAGCTGTGCTATAAACTATGTGGCTGTGCTATATACTATGTGGCTATGCTATATACTACGTGGCTGTGCTATATACTATGTTGGCTGTGTTATATGCTATGTGCAATGTGAGACTCTTTCACCTGGGGCCCTTAAAAACCAGGAGCTCGCCCTGACTTCACTAATTATTCGCGCCAGGCCATCTGCGAACAATCAGTGACAGATGCAGTCCAGCCGCGAATTGGCGCAGAATTTGAACAACTCTTTGCTATTTGGTCGCGTCCGGCCGGCTGAATCCTGTGTATTCATTGCATTATTCTGAAATCTTCATAAATGAACTACATACATATTCTAGAGTAAGCGATGCGTTAGAATCGGGCCACCAACTAGTAATAAATAAATAACATTTCCCACATGGAATCATTATTCAAATTCCACTTTGTTTTGTTAGAATGTTAGAAATGTAAAAAAATTACCAGAAATTTCTCATTTTTTCCAAAAATGTACTAAATTTGTTCTTTAGGAACCTACTGAGAAAACCCTTCAGGTTGTACATAGGAATTTATGCAAAGTGGAAAGAAAAATGTAATTTTAAAAAAGCCTAGACATGTTTGGTATCTTTGAACTCGTAATGACCTGGTGAATCATAATGGTAGGTCAGCTTTAGCATTTAGTGAACATAGTAAAAAAGCAAAACAAAAAACAATTGTGGAATTGAACTTTTTTTGCAATTTCACTGCACTCTGAATTTTTTTCCTGTTTTCCAGTACATGATATGTTAAAACCAATGGTGTTGTTCGAAAGTACAACTCGTCTCGCAAAGAAACAAGTCCTCATATGGCCATTTTGACTAATAATAAAAAAAGTTATGGCTCTGGGAAGAAGGGGAGCAAAAAATGAAAATGCAAAACCAAAAATACCTCTGGTCGTTAAGTGGTTAAACCCAACCTCAAATTTGTTTGTGTCTTGTCTTTGTATTTTTAAGCTGGCTACCAAAGTGATCAGACAGCCAAATGTCAACACTCAAAGATGGCTCTGGACAGTAAAAGGAAGATAGAAGTTTTCTTTAGATACTCTTCTCTTTAATCACATTAAGGTCTCATTCAGACTTCCATTTTTCATGAACATATTCTGGTTGGATATGCTGCATTCCTCCTCCCTCTTGTTACCTCTAAAACAATGCAGATTTCCCTTGTGAATGCATAGCTTTAGTTACAATGGAAAAATATAGTGTAAAAAAGTAATAAATTCCCCCAGAAAGTCTTTGTGATCATTGAAGGGCAAATCATAAAATAAAATAAAATAGAAAGATAAAAAACAAAGATAAAGGGGTTCTTGCTGCATGTTGTTAGTTTACTATTTTCTGTAACCTGGGCAGGTAAACATGCTACTTTGCCTTTTTTTTCTATAATTTTTTTGTTAATTATTTTGGGGACATGGGTTGTGAGCTTGCATGTTTGGGCAAAAATATTGACCAACATCTAATTTATTTATTTGCTTTTGCTGAATTGTTTATTTATATGCAGGATGTAGCCAGGCTAATCAATTTTGGCCTTGTAAACAAGGGTGTCTGCTCCTGTGGGGTGCAATTCTATAGTTCTGGCCAGCCCACCTAATTTAAAAGTGAGGGCATCACTAATAGGCTGTAAGCCAGACACTGTGCACTACATCTTAGTGTGCAGCACCACTTCATGAATTGGCGGTTTGTAAGTGGTTATTCCATCAGTATTTTGCATCTGTTTGCCTGTTTTGCATTCGTTTCTGTGACCTGGACAGGTAAATACAGTTGCCTTTTCTACTGTTATTAAAACTAGTACAAGACTAGGAGTATAGAACAATAGCATTTATTGCAAAGCTACTGTTGCCGTATATTTCATTGTTACAGAGTAGAGATGTGAGAGCGTGTTTGTCTCTGCTCGATACTTGATTGAACATTTGGGTGATCGATCAAGTATCAAGCAGTGCTGAGTATCGGATGGTGCTCTGGAGACTGGAATTCTCTCTCTCTGGAAAGAATGAGGGAGAAAAATGCTTGATTTCTTCATTGCCATCCATTATGCTTGGGACTCGATTCGAACACCTGAGCAGTCCATAGTGCTCGATTCCAGTACCGAACACCCGAACAGTTTACTGCTTGCTCATCACTAGTACATCGACGTACATAAAAACTTGATGTGTTTCAAGCTAACAGTCCTTAGTTAGCTCTAAGAACTGTTAGCTCAAAACTCAAACATGTCAGACCAAAATACAACCATGTCAGCCAAGTTTTTCATTTTTTTTTTGCCTGTCTCTATACTAATAGAAGAACAGATACCAATAGTTCCGCAAGAAACATTTTTATGCTGAACTCATTTTATCTGTCAATTCTGGTCATACAGTCTCCAGCAAGCACCTGATTTGCGGGTGGACCTCTAATTATCCTGGTACTATGGATCTGATATCTTTAAATTGTAAATTTAATGCTCCCCAATGGCAAGCACTGACTGATTTAACCTACATTGTACTTGCAATAAATACAAATTAATGGTGGACTCTCATATACACTTGAACCTTTTATGTTTTGAAATTGAATAGTTTGAGTGGTAATGCTAAAGGTTGGAGTTTGTCTCAATGATTTACAGTCTCTACTCTCTTATGCTAAAGGATTACATTTCCACCTTACAATGTTCATATAAAGACATATCTACTAACATGCTATCACCCACATATGAATCATCTACAGTGTTTATGATACATTAAATGATTTATTTATGGATGCACTATATAGCATTTCAACTTTTTTTTATTGTGTTGTACTTTTCCCCATGATAAGTCATTGATGAGTATAACTACTTTAGTGGTCAATAATATGAGATGGATAGATTATTAATTAATAATAGATACATGCACTGAAGCCATTGCTCTTGACTTAGTAAGTTTAATTTTCTAGCTTTCAATAACATTTAAAGAATTCTGCATATATTTCTCATACTTTGATTTGTATTTCTCAGTGTTTAGTTGTCATCAAGAGGACCTCCTGACTATATTGATGGCAAAGACCATATCTGTTTTGAGCTCAAATGAAGGTTTATGGTTTATATATTGTGAAAAGGCAGACTTAAAAGTGTTATCTTATTATCATAAATGGGTAGAATTGCAAAGTAAGTGTAAAAATAAACAACATTGCAATTTACTTCTTACAAATCATCTGTGATCTAAATGCTTAGTGCATACTGTAGATCATAATCCTCTTTTGCAGTGTCTGCAGTAGCTGTTATTCTTGGCAAGAATCATTTACAAGCGCTTTCTAATAGAACTTGAATCTGGCTGGATTAGGAACACCTGCACTACTCCTATGCAAAGCTATCTCTGCTTATAGCATCAGAGAGTTCACAGTTTGGGCCAGCAACATGATCAGGAGCATACTACACCCAACATGATCAGGAGCATACTACACCCAAAATGATCAGGAGCATACTACACCCACAATGATCAGGAGCATACTACACCCAACATGATCATTAGCATACTACACCCACAATGATCAGGAGCATACTACACCCAACATGATCAGGAGCATACTACACCCAACATGATCAGGAGCATACTACACCCAACATGATCATTAGCATACTACACCCACAATGATCAGGAGCATACTACACCCAACATGATCAGGAACATACTACACTCAACATGATCAGGAGCATACTACACTCAACATGATGAGGAGCATACTACACCCAACATGATCAGGAGCATACTACACTCAACATGACCAGGAGCATACTACTCCCCAACATGATCAGGAGCATATTGCACCCAACATGATCAGGAGCATACTACACCCAACATGATCAGGAGCATACTACACTCAACATGATGAGGAGCATACTACACTCAACATGATCAGGAGCATACTACACTCAACATGATCAGGAGCATACGATTTCCCACTGAGCAGGAATCTCGGAGCCTGAGAAGGGATACACTCCAGACTGAGAACTTTGAATGACCCCTTTAACATATTTAAGACCTCATCTAACAATTACAGTAAATTATTTGCTGCCTGAACTCTGGACAAAAACCTTTGTCGAAACATCTGTAACACAAAATTTAAAAAGAATTTCAGCAATCTACCAACATAAAGCAATTGAAATAAATACATGTAAAGCGCTATGGAATAAATGGCGCTATAAAAATGTATAATAATAATAATAAAATACAAATTATGAGGGCATAAGGGAATTTAAAACTTTGAAAATTAACAGGTTAGAAACAACATTCCTGGTGGATAAACAGCTCATTGGATCTCCTTTGGTGCGATCACGGAACACCGATGGGTTGCTGTGACAGCCATAGGTCTGCTGAAGACCCCTGTGCCTGTCATAACTGCAATGCTGTGAAAGTCAGCCTGTGATTCATAAAAAACAGTAATTTTTACTATTTACAGCAATGCTATGGCATTGCTGTATACAGCACAATCGGTCAGAAGATATAAGGTTAAAGTCACTTAACCCCTTAGTGACAGAATCAATTTGGTACTTAATGACCGAGCCAATTTTTACAATTCTGACCACTGTCACTTTATGAGGTTATAACTCTGGAATGCTTCAACGGATCCCGTTGATTCTGAGACTGTTTTTTCGTGACATATTGTACTTCATGATAGTGGTAACATTTCTTCGATATTACTTGCGATTATTTATGAAAAAAACAGAAATATGGCAAAATTTTTTACAATTTTGCAATTTTCAAATTTGTATTTTTATGCCCTTAAATCAGAGAGATATGTCATGAAAAATAGTTAATAAATAACATTTCCAACATGTCTACTTTACATGAGCACAATTTTGGAAACAAAATTTTTTTTTGTTAGGGAGTTATAAGGGTTAAAAGTTGACCAGCAATTTCTCATTTTTACAACACTATTTTTTTTTTAGGGACCACATCACATTTGAAGTCATTTTGAGGGGTCTATATAATAGAAAATAATGAAGTGTGACACCATTCTAAAAACTGCACCCCTCAAGGTTCTCAAAACCACATTCAAGAAGTTTATTAACCCTTTACGTGCTTCACAGGAACTGAAACAATGTGGAAGGAAAAAATGAACATTTAACTTTTTTTTGCAAACATTTTAATTCAGAACCATTTTTTTTTAATTTCACAAGTGTAAGAACAGAAATATAACCATAAATTTTGTTATGCAATTTCTCCTGAATACGACAATACCCCATATGTGGGGGTAAACCACTTTTTGGGCGCACCACAGAACTTGGAAGTGAAGGAGCGCCATTTTACTTTTTCAATGTAGAATTGGCTGGAATTGAGATTGGACGCCATGTCGCGTTTGGAGAGCCCCTGATGTGCCTCAACAGTGGAAACCCCCCACAAGTGACACCATTTTGGAAACCAGACCCCTTAAGGAACTTATCTAGGTGTGTGGTGAGCACTTTGAACCCCCATGTGCTTCACAGAAGTTTATAACGTAGAGCCGTGAAAATAAAAAAATCGCATTTTTTCTACAAAAATGATTTCTTGCCCCCAAATTTTTATTTTCACAAGGGTAACAGGAGAAATTAGACCACCAAGAGTTGTTGTTCAATTTCTCCTGAGTATGTCGATACCGACTGTGTGGGGGTAAACCACTGCTTGGGCTCACCGCAGAGCTTGGAAGAGGAGTGCCGTTTTACTTGTTCAATGTAGAATTGGCTGGAATTGAGATCGGATGCCATGTCGCGTTTGGAGAGCCCCTGATGTGCCTAAACAGTGGAAACCCCCCACAAGTGACCCCATTTTGGAAACTAGACCCCTTAAGGAACTTATTTAGATGTGTGGTGAGCACTTTAAACCCCCAGGTGCTTCACAGAAGTTTATAACGTAGAGCCTTGAAAATAAAAAAATTGGATTTTTTCTACAAAAATGTTTTTTTGCCCCCAAATTTTTATTTTCACAAGGGTAACAGGAGAAATTAGACCACCAGCGTTGTTGTGCGATTTCCACTGAGTACGTCAATACCCCATATGTGGGGGTAAACCACTGTTTGGGCGCACCGCAGAGCTTGGAAGAGAAGGAGTACCGTTTTACTTTTTCAATGTAGAATTGGCTGGAATTGAGAGCGGATGCCATGTCGCGTTTGGAGAGCCCCTGATGTGCCTAAACAGTAGAAACCCCCAACAAGTGACCCCATTTTGGAAACTAGACCCCCCTTGGAACTTATCTAGATGTGTGGTGAGAACTTTGAATGCCCAAGTGCTTCACAGAAGTTTAGAATGCAGAGTCGTGAAAATAAAAAATATTTTTTTTTCCACAAAAAAGATTTTTTAGCCCCCAAGTTTTTATTTTCACAAGGGTAACAAGAAAAATTGGACCCCAAAAGTTGTTGTGCAATTTGTCCTGAGTATGCTGGTACCCCATATGTGGGGGTAAACCACTGTTTGGGCGCACGGCAGAGCTCGGAAGGAAGGAGCGCCGTTTTGGAATGCAGACTTTGATAGAATGGTCTGCGGGCGTTATGTTGCGTTTGCAGAGCCCCTGATGTACCTAAACAAGTGACCCCATTTTGGAAACTAGACCCCCCAAGGAACCTATCTAGATGTGTGGTGAGAACTTTGAATGCCCAAGTGCTTCACAGAAGTTTAGAATGCAGAGCCGTGAAAATAAAAAATATTTTTTTTCCACAAAAAAGATATTGTAGCCCCCAAATTTTTATTTTCACAAGGGTAACAGGAGAAATTGGACCACTAATGTTGTTGTCCAATTTATCATGAGTACGCTGATGCCCCATATGTGGGGGTAACCCACTGTTTGGGTGCACGGCAGAGCTCGGAAGGGATGGAGCACCATTTGACTTTTTGAGCGCAAAATTGGCTGTCGTGTTTGGAGACCCCCTGATGTACCTAAACAGTGGAAACCCCCCAATTCTAGCTCCAACCCTAACCGCAACGCACCCCTAACCCTAATCCCAACCCGATCCATAATCCTAATCACTAACCCTAACGATAATCACAACCCTTACCCCAAAACAACCCTAATGTCAACCCTAACTATAACCCTAATCAAAACCCTAAATCCAACACACCCCTAATCCTAATCTCAACCCTAACCTCAAACCTAACCCTAATCCCAATACACCCCTAATCACAACCCTAACCTTAACCCTAATCCCAAACCTAACCCTAATCCCAAGCGTAACCCTAATGCCAACCCTAACCCTAATACCAACCCTAATCCAAACCCTAACCCTAATACCAACTCTAACCCTAACTTTAGCCCCAACCCTAGCCCTAACTTTAGCCCCAACCCTAACCCTAGCCCTAAGGCTACTTTCACACTTGCGTAGTTTGGTATCCGTCGCAATCCATTGGTTTGGACAAAAAACGGATCCTGCAAATGTGCCCGCAGGATGCATTTTTTGCCCATAGACTTGTATTGCCGACGGATCGTGACGGACGGCCACACGTCGCGTCCGTCGTGCATTGGATCAGTTGTGTTTTGGCGGACCGTCGGCACAAAAAACGTTCAATGTAACTTTTTTTGCACGTCGCGTCCGCCATTTCTGACCGCGCATGCATGGCCATAACTCCGCCCCCTCCTCCCCAGGACATAGATTGGGCAGCGGATGCATTGAAAAACTACATCCGCTGCCCACGTTGTGCACAATTCTCACAACGTGCGTCGGTATGTCGGGCCGACGCTTTGGTACAACCCCGTACCGACGTAAGTGTGAAAGAAGCCTAACCCTAAATTTAGCTCCAACCCTAACCCTAAATTTAGCCCCAACCCTAACCCTAAATTTAGCCCCATCCCTAACCCTAAACCTAGCCCTAACCCTAGCCCTAACCCTAACCCTAACCCTAACCCTAATTTTAGCTCCAACTGCTTTTCTCCTGCCGGCCGGCAGATGGCGACAGATGGCCGGCGTACTGCGCATGCGCCCGCCATTTTCTTTTCCCAGGAAGACGCCGGCGGCCAGGAGGAGCAGCAGGAGGACCCAGGGACACCGGTAAGTATGGCACGGTCCCCGAATCCCCCTATTTCTCTGTCCTCTGATGTGCGATCACATCAGAGGACAGAGAATTACACATTACTTTTTTTTTTTTGCGGTCGCCGGTAAATAGTTAATTACCGGTGATCGCAAAACAGGGGTCGGTAAAACCGACCCCGATCATGTTCTTTCGGGTCTCGTGCGATCACATCGGAGGGCAGAGAAATTAAAAAGAAATCGCCTTTTTTTTTTTTTTTTTGTGATCGCCGGTAAACGGTTAATTACCAGCGATCGCAAAAGCTGGGTCGTTAAAAAAAACCCGAATCATGTTCTCTGGGGTCTCGGCTACCCCCGGCAGCCGAGACCCCGGAGAAAATCGGACTCTGGGGGGCGCTATTTACTTTTTCCACAGCACCGTTAATTAACAGTGCTGTGGTTTAAGTACCCTTAACGGCCGCCGTTAAAAGGCGTATCGGCGGTCGTTAAGGGGTTAAGGGGACTAATACATACAGTGAACAGTAAAACAATATTTTAAGAAATATTAAAAATGTAAAAAAAAGTTCATTCTTCTTTTCCCCATCAACAATTAAGGAATAAAAATAAAAAAATACATATATTTGGTATAAAATAAATTTTAGCCGTAAATGGCATAGCAAGAAAAAAGATAAATAAAAAACAGAATTATTTTTTCAGCTGGTGCAGCAACACATGAAAATGTAACGGAATAACTTGCGATAAAAATTTTTATATCTACCACAGAATAATAGCGATAAAATATTGGCTCAGGTAGCAAGCAAAAAACAAGCCCTGACAGCTCCAAATCCTAAAAACGCTATATGTCTCTTGGAAAACGGTAACACAAGCAATTTTGAATTCTTCCCAAAGTTCTGAATTTTTTTTCATCACTTAAATAAAACAAAACCTATACATGTTTGGTATCACTATAATCACTGACTTACAGATTATTAATTGAAGGTCAGTTTTATCATAAAATGAATGCTGTAAATAACACCTCCCAAAACAATTGATGAATTTTTATGTCACAGTTTAAAATTTTTTCCCCATTTTCCAATACATCATATGATAAAATAGATGCTTTCATTCAAAGTTACAAGTCATCCCGCAAAAGCCATTGGTCCCGGCGCTGGCAGTTCTTTCTGTGCTGCGTGATAACGTGGCACCGCTCATTAAGGTAATGAATATGCACTCGCCTCCACTGCCATAGGCATAAAGCACACATTCATTACCTTAATAAGCGGTGTCACGTGATTGCTCACCACAGGAAGTGCTGCTGGAAGCCGGAACGAGGTGCTGCGCCTGCGAGGGCACGCTGGAGGAGGGTGAGTAGGATGTTTTTTCTTTTTTTTGTTAAAGGAAGCCTGCATACCAGGATGGGACCGGGGGAGCCATGCATATAACGATGGGACCCGGTGAGCCATGAATTACAACGATGGACCGGGGGATCCATGCATACATGATGGGACGGGGCGAGCCACATATACAACGATGGGCCAGGGGGAGCCACGCATAGCAGGACAGGGATGAGGGGACAATGCATACCCAGCTTATACTCGAGTCAGTAAGCTTACCCAGTTTTCCGTGGCACAATTAGGTGCCTCGGCTTATACTCAGGTCGGCTTACTGAATACTCGAGTATATACAGTATATAGAAAGGATGAGAATGTGAATCTATGCAACTACCATCGATCCAGATGGCAATGATCTAGATAGGATGTCTGCGTGAACAGGAACATGGCAGATGAAGCTGAACCCCTTCACAAACTGGGACATATTTAGTATGTCTATGTCTTGGTCGACTGGCACTTGCCGACCTTAGACATACTGGATGTACAGTACAGACCAAAAGTTTGGACACGCCTTCTCATTTAAAGATTTTTCTGTATTTTCATTACTATGAAAATTGTAAATTCACACTGAAGGCATCAAAACTGTAAATTAACACATGTGGAATTACTGTATATACTTAACAAAAAAGTGTGAAACAACTGAAAATATGTCTTATATTCAAGGTTCTTCAAAGTAGCCACCTTTTGCTTTGATGACTGCTTTGCACACTCTTGGCATTCTCTTGATGAGCTTCAAGAGGTAGTCACCGGAAATGGTTTTCACTTCACAGGTGTGCCCTGTCATGTTTAATAAGTGGGATTTCTTGCCTTATAAATGCGGTTGGGACCATCAGTTGTGTTGTGCAGAAGTCTGGTGGATACACAGCTGATAGTCCTACTGAATAGACTGTTAGAATTTGTATTATGGCAAGAAAAAAGCAGCTAAGTAAAGAAAAGCGAGTGCCCATCATTACTTTAAGAAATTAAAGTCAGTCAGTCCGAAAAATTTGGCAAATTTTGAATGTGTCCCCATGTTCACTGCCAAAAACCATCAAGCACTATAAAGAAACTGGCTCATATGAGGACCGCCCCAGGAAAGGAAGACCAAGAGTCACCTCTGCTTCTGAGGATAAGTTTATCCGAGTCACCAGCCTCAGACCTCGCAGGTTAATAGCAGCTCAGATTAGAGACCAGGTCAATGTCACACAGAGTTCTAGCAGCAGACACATCTCTACAACAACTGTTAAGAGGAGACTTTGTGCAGCAGGCCTTCATGGTAAAATAGCTGCTAGGAACCCACTGCTAAGGACAGGCAACAAGCAGAAGAGACTTGTTTGGGCTAAAGAACACAAGGAATGTACATTAGACCAGTGGAAATCTGTGCTTTGGTCTGATGAGTCAAAATTTGAGATTTTTGGTTCCAACCACCGTGTCTTTGTGCGATGCAGAAAAGGGGAACGGATGAACTCTACATGCCTGGATCCCACCGTGAATCATGGAGGAGGTGTGATGGTGTGGGGGTGCTCTGCTGGTGACACTGTTGGAGATTTATTCAAAATTGAAGGCATACTGAACCAGCATGGCTTCCATAGCATCTTGCAGTGGCATGCTTTTCCATCCGGTTTGCGTTTAGTTGGACCATCATTTATTTTTCAACAGGACAATGACCCAAACACACCTCCAGGCTGTGTAAGGGCTACTTGATCAATAAGGAGAGTGATGGGGTACTATGCCAGATGACCTGGCCTCCACAGTCACCAGACCTGAACCCAATTGAGATGGTTCGGGGTGAGCTGGACCGCAGAGTGAAGGCAAAAGGGCCAACAAGTGCTAAGCATCGCTGGGAACTCCTTCAAGATTGTTGGAAGACCATTCCCGGTGACTACCTCTTGAAGATCAATAAGAGAATGCCAAGAGTGTGCAAAGCTGTCATCAAAGCAAAAGGTGGCAACCTTGAAGATCCTAGAATATAAGACATAATTTCAGTTGTTTCACACTTTTTTGATAAGTATATAATTCCACATGTGCTAATTCATAGTTTTGATGCCTTCAGTGTGAATGTACAATTTTCATAGTCATGAAAATACAGAAAAATCTTCAAATGAGAAGGTGTGTCCAAACTTTTGGTCTGTACTCTACGTCCAGATGATTTTGCGATTGCTGCCAAGTGTCAGCTAATTCTGAGAGCTGATACCTGGCACTCAGTGCAGGAGTGGTGCCTGCACTGCTCCCGGCACTTTAACCCTATAAATACTGCAATCGTAGCATTTATCATGATTGCAGAAAGAGGGAGCCGTTGTTATCTCGGCGGGGCCATATTTTCATGACCGATTGTTATGCCGACATTGGGTAAGAAGGCTGCGGCTGCCACAAAGTACGTCAGTGCAACACTGACAGTTATAATCCATTGCAATGCAAGTACATTTCAATGGATTTTAACTGCGTTCAGGCTGCTGAAAGTGAAAATCCTATAGTGGGGCAAAGTACAAAAGTAAAAAAAAGAATTATTTTCTTTTTTAAATAAAATTAAGAAAATAAAAAAATCTCTCTATATATACTTAGTGGGTACGGAATATATTCTGACCCTTTTAAATTTTTCACTCTTTTTTTCATTGCAGCCATTTGGTAAATTCAAAAAAGTTAATTTTTTTCATTAATGTACACGCCACACCCCACCTTGACTGACAAAAACCCAGAAATGTAGAAATTTTCGCACATTTATTAAAAAAGAAAAACTGAAATATCACATGGTCATAAGTATTCAGACCCTCTGCTCAGTATTGAGTAGAAGCACCCTTTTGAGCTAGTACTTCCATGAGTCTTCTTGGGAATGATGCAACAAGGTTTTCACACCTGGATTTGGTGATCCTCTGCCATTCTTCCTTGCAGATCCTCTCCAGTTCTGTCAGGTTGGATGGTAAACCTTGGTGGACAGCCATTTTCAGTTCTCTCCAGAGATACTCAATTGGGTTTAGATCAGGGTTCCGGCTGGGCCAGTCAAGAATGGTCGCAGAGCTGTTCTGAAGCCACTCCTTTGTTATTTTAGCTCTGTGCTTAGGGTCATTGTCTTGTTGGAAGGTGAACCTTCGGCCAAGTCTGAGGTCCAGAGAATTCTGGAAGAGGTTTTCATCCAGAATATCTCTGTACTTGGCCGTATTCATGTTTCCTTCAATGGCAACCAGTTGTCCTGTCCCTGCAGCTGAAAAACATCCCCATACCATGATGCTGCCACTACCATGTTTCACTGTGGTGATTGTATTGGGCAGGTGATAAGCAATGACTGGTTTTCTCCATACATGCAACTTAGAATTATCACCAAAAAGGTCTATGTTCCTCTCATCAGACCAGATAATCTCATTTCTCATAGTCTGGGAGTCTTTCATGTGCTTTTTAGTAAACTCAATGCAGGCTTTCATATGTCTTGCACTAAGGAGAGGCTTCTGTTGGGCCACTCTGCCATAAAGACCCGACTGTTGGAGAACTGCAGTCATAGTTGACTTTGTGAAACTTTTTCCCATCTCCCTACTGCATCTCTGGAGTTCAGCTACATTGGTCTTGGGGTTCTTCATTACCTCTCTCACCAAGGCTCTTCTCCCATGACTGCTCAGTTTGGGTGGACGGCCAGGTTTAGGAAGACTTCTTGTGATACCAAACTCCAGAGCTTCTTTTTTAATCTTGGCCAGATATGTGCCTTGCCACAATTCTGTCTTTGACCACCTTGGACAGTACCTTTGACCTCATGATTCTCACTTGGTCTGACATGCACTGTGAGCTGTGAGGTCTTATATAGACAGGTGTGTGCCTTTCCAAATCAAGTCCTGTCAGTTTAATTAAACAAAGCTGGACTCCAATGAAGGAGTAGAACCATCTCAAGGAGAATCACAATTAAATGGACAGCATGTGACTTAAATATGAGTGTCAGAGCAAAGGGTCTGAATAGTTATGACCATGTGATATTTCAGTTTTTCTCCCTCTGTCAGGAACAATATTCGCACTAACTCGTAATGGAACAATGTGCCTGTCAAGCGCAGGCTAGAAAAATGCCTAGAATATCTTAATTTTCTCAATTTCAGTGATCTAAAAGTGATCATAGACCTTCATAGGGATGTAATAAAAGAGACTACACATTATCAGGTGCAAAATAAAACCATTTACTCAACATAAAAGTAATAACTTTGATATACACAAATTTCAAAACTCCTGAGAAGCACACTTTCATTTGTAAGAAAATCTGCCTTATTTATATGAAATATCCACAAACCTTTCTCTATCCATTCATAAAACAAGCTAAATAAACAATAGTAATGACTAAAAACATTACATACCAACCTTATAAAGTGTGATGTGTTCGGGACCAATGAGCCTGAGAAGCCAGCACAGCTATATCTTCCTTCCTGAAGCTCTGCAGACCAACTGTGGTATCATGTTTCACACAGCAGCTAGAGCCAGGAGACTATCTAGAGGGAGGGGCTTTCCTGAAAATCTGGTGAGAAGAGAGAAATGAAAGTAGAAGAGCTGCGCCTGTCAGATCCATTGTTCCTGACGGAGGGTTAATAAATATGCAAACATTTCTACATTTCTGTTTTCTTTTCAGTCAAGATGGGGTGAAGAGTGTACATTAATGAGAAAAAATGAACTTTTTGAATTTACCAAATGGCTGCAATGAAACAAAGAGTGAAAAATGTAAAGGGATTTGAAAAAAGGGACAAAAAATCGAAACAGCTGAACAGAAGTCTGAATCCACAATAACTCTGCTGCCTCATTATAGCGAATGGATTCCTCTGGGGTGTTCATGGGATTCATGTCACTCAGAGATTTAGATGGAAACCCCAAAGTAAGTACTCAGCGTAGAACGCTGTATAAGGGTATGTTCACACGTTCAGGATTTCCATCCTTTTTTTTTCAGGACTGTTTTTTTAAAAAACTGCAGCTCTTGGCAGAAAACGCAGGTCCTTTTTTTGGTCCTTTTTTGTCCTTTTATGATGCGTTTTTTGATGCGTTTTTTGATCCTTTTTTTTATGCAGTTTTCTAACCCTAACCCTAACCCTAACCCTAACCCTACCCCTAATCCTACCCCTAACCCTAACCCTAACCCTACTCCTACCCCTATTCTAACCTTAGTGAAAAAAAAAAAAATTCTTAATTTTTTTATTGTCCCTACCAATGGGGGTGACAAAGTGGGGGGGTGTCATTTACTATTTTTTTATTTTGATCACTGAGATAGGTTATATCTCAGTGATCAAAATGCACTTTGGAGTGAATCTGCCGGCCGGCAGATTCGGCGGGCGCACTGCGCATGCGCCCGCCATTTTGCAAGATGGCGGCGCCCAGGGAGAAGACGGCCGGACGGACACCGGGACGCCGGGTAAGTATAAGGGGGGGAGATTAGGGCACGGGGGGGGCATCGGAGCACTGGGGGGGGCATCGGAGCACGGAGGGGCATCGGAGCACGGGGGGCGGGATCGGAGCATGGGGGGGCAGCCACACTCCGCCCACACACTTCCGCCCGCTCCCCCGCACTTCCTGCTGCAGCGGTTCTGCACATCAAATCGCAGTAAAACCCGCAGATATATTTTTGATCTGCGGGTTTTACTGCGGTTTTGACCTCACAATGGAGGTCTATGGGTGCAGAACCGCTGCGGTTCAGGAAAAAGAAGTGACATGCTCCTTCTTTTTTGCCGCAGCTATTCTGCGCGGCTTTTTAAACGAAATTCCGGATCATGTGCACAGCAGTGACTGTTTTCCATAGGGTTACATTGTTATGTACCCTGCATGGAAAACAGCTGCGGAACCGCAGCGGCAAAACCGCTGCGGTTCCGCAGTAAAAAACGCACTGTGTGAACATGGCCTAAATGTGATCCCAATCGTTATGTAAAATGTTACTCATGAAAGCTTGAACTTAATCCACAAAAATAGCAAGTCCCCACTCAGGTCCATCACCTGTCAATGGAATATATTGGCTTCCACATTACTGGTAGTATAAAGGATTTGGAAAAGCACTATGGCTCCTTGCACCCCAAAAGAAATCCAGCAAATTCTGCACTCCCAGATTCAAATGTCCCTCTCCTTTTTGAACCACAGTCTGCCTGAACTACTTTTAGCATTCTCGTGTTTGGCAATTCTGTAGTGATGAGATACTGCCTAATTTACCGATGCATGTGTTAGGTGTCAAGTTCCCACCACTGCACAGGGGGAATCTCGAACCATGTCCGCTGTAGTCTCCCATTCTCCTTCAGCCGCAGTAGAGCCTGCTTAGCAGAGACATCAGTCCCAGCGTCTGGCTCCAGCAGATACTGTGCGTTTGGTTACAGCTGCCATTCCAGGCTCAGCCTTTGTAATCAGCACTGATCAGAAGTGAGCAGACGTTCCAGGGACTAAGTCCTGCTTTTCTTCTACTGAGCATGCCCATGGGATGACCTCTCTTTGGTGGTCGGGGGTCACATGCTCAGGTCCTGTAGCGGCTCCGATTGGAGCACTAGGAAGGTCCTGGAAGGCTACAGATATGAATGGTTTGCAGCTCGGCCATGCGCTAGTATAAATCAGTTATTGTGTGTGTGTGGATGTGTGCCTCTTCTGGTGAAAGCTCCAAATCATTCCCATCCCTAGTGTTGATGAATGCTCGCGAATGTTTGAGCTGTCTAGCACCAGTTAGTGCCATCTAGCACCAGGCAAAATCTAAAGCGTCTAACAGCAGCGTTAGCCAGTGCGGCACCATGCACAACCAGTGCGGTTACCTGTCCCTAGTTAGGGCGGTTAGTGGTGTTCGCCAGAGCGGCGCTGCACGCACTCAGTGCGGTAAATCATTATTTAGGTTTTTCCCTGGCACCACAGTTGTGGCGCTGAGCGCTAGTGGTCTAAAAGTTCTCTAACCCCGTGTCCTTGGGGCAGAGTCCTGTGACCCAATACTAGCGTTCACTCTGCGTTGTTGCGGCCCTGTGACGCAACAGGGTTCGCTTCCTTACATACCAGGTGAAGCTAACCCATGTGTGTTCACATAATACCGCAATATACTGTCCACCATTACCAAGTAGCAGGTGTCATCTCTGCACGGTGAATCCCGGGCTGTGAACGCACCTTATACCATCCCTATAATTATTTGGTGCGTTCTGCCAGCCCTAACAGCGTGTCTCCAGAAGCATGAGCTGGGCATAACATATTGGTCACTACAACGTACTGGTCACTACAATGTACTGGTCACTAAAATGTACTGGTCACTACAACATACTAGGCACTCCAATGACAGTTTGCAATTTACTCAGTAACATCCACTGCTTTTTGTTTCTGGAAAACACTAATGGAGTCAAAACTGTTACTAGACCTGTAGATATATTCTCAAAGATGTATGATCGCTAAAATGGGGTCACTTGTGGGGTGATTCTGTTCTTCTCGCACTTAGGGGCTCTGTATATGGAGTACACAAACCTTTCTAGGAAAATCTGGGCTCCAGAAGGCAAAGAGGGCTCTGCCCCTCCTGAGTTTTGCTGTATGGCTAAGTAATGCTAAAAAATTGGGGCTAAAACAACAGTTTTGTGGGAAATTGTTTTTCCGATTTGTTTCACAGATCAAGGTTGTAAAATTATGTCACGCACCTGGGAGTTCAAGGTGCTTACCACAAGTCTAGATGAATTGTTTGTGTGATCTAGATTACAAAATGAGATCACTTGTGTGGGTTTTCCACTGTTTAGGTACAACGGGGGCTCTCCAAGCATGACATGGCACTCTCACACAATTTCATCAAAGTCTACTTTTCACAATGTCCCGCCTTCCATTCTGAGCCCTGCATAGTGCCCAAAAATTTTTTTTCCTACACATAGGGGGTATAGGCATACTCAGGAGAAATTGCACAACAATTGACCACATGGTGTTCAAGGTGCTCACCACACAATCTAAATACATTCCTTCCAGGATCTAGATTCTCCAAATGGGACAGAGAGTCCTCTAATCATGCCAGCAAATTTTTCATTCAAAAAGGCAAGTGGCATCCCTTCCATTCCGAGCCCTGCCATTCGTACAAACAGTAGTCTTCACCGACATGTTGGGCAATGGCGTATTAAAGAGAAATGGTACAACAAAATGTATAGTGTAGTTTCTCTTGTTACTTTTGTGAAAATAAAAACATGGGGCTAAAATAACTTTTGATGTGGGGAAAAAGCTCACACAGCTTCACAGCTCAACATTATAAACTTTTGTGAAGCACCTGGAAGTTCAAGATGCTCACCACACATCTAGATACATTCCTTGAGTGGTATAGCTTCCAAAATTGTGCCACTTGTGTGGAGTTTCCACTTTTTAAGCACATATATTGCTTTC
Organism: Ranitomeya imitator; assembly: GCF_032444005.1. Taxonomy (NCBI): domain Eukaryota; kingdom Metazoa; phylum Chordata; class Amphibia; order Anura; family Dendrobatidae; genus Ranitomeya; species Ranitomeya imitator. Next base: position 640,534,049 of record NC_091284.1, read on the forward strand.
TAAGCGCAACCTTGAATCCACTAATGATTCCAGCTAATTTTGCATTCAAAAAGTCAAACATTCTGCCTTTCCTTTCGAGCTTTGCTGTGCACCTAAACAGTACTTTTCCCCCACATATGGGCTATCGGAGTACTCAGGAGAAATTGCACAACAATTTTTGGGGTCCATTTTCTCCTGTTTCCCTTAAGAAAATAAAAAAATGGGGCTAAAAAAATTTTGGTGGAAAAAATTAGATTTTTTTGTTTTCATAGCTGAACGTTATAAATTTCTGTGAAGTACCTGTGGGTTCAAGGTGCTCACCACACATCTACATAAGTTCCTTGAGATATCTAGTTTCCAAAATTGGGTCACATGTGGGGAGTTTCCACACCAGAGGCTTTACAGAAAGTACCCGCCCTCCGCTTTTGATTTCAGCCAATTTTGCGTTCAAAAAGTCAAACAGAGCTCCATCGTTTCCGAGCCCAGATGATTTCCCAAACAGTACTTTTCTACCACATTTGGGGCATTGGCATGCTCAGGAGAAATTTATTAACACATTTTGGTGTCTATTTCCTCCTGTTTTCCTTGTGAAAATAAAGAAATTTGTGTGTAAAGTAAAATGTTTATGTAAAAAGTTAAATGTTCATTTTTTCCTTCCACATTTCTTGAATTGTTGTGAAGCACCTGAAGAGTTAATAAACTTCTTGAATGTGGCTTTGAGTACTTTGAGGGGTGCAGTTTTTAGAATGGTGTCACAATTTTTTTCTGTCATAGAGGCCTCTCAAAGTTTAAAATATGTCTTAAATTATTATTTGAAAAAATCTAGCGGTGGATACCGTGTCTGGAGGCAGTGCCCCTCACCCCGAACACCAGCGCTTTCAGCTTGTGGTTGCTATATCCTGAAGTGCGGCCATTGCCCCACCATAACAGCACTCTTATTAAGCTTTACTTTACCTCCACTATCTATGTCCCAAGCTGTGGCGGTGCTATTTGCATATTCTTTGCATCTCTGCTCTTTCTGAACCCAGCCCTACGGGTTACAAATGGCACGTGACTGATGAAAGTCCTTATGGACTGAAACGTTTCAAGTGCTACAAATAAATCTAATCTATCGCCGCTTAAGTTGAGTGCTAGACTTCTTTATATTTGTATTGAAGGTTTGGGAACCTAGTCTAAGCACCACAGCATAGCTGTGCACACGGTGTTTTCTTTCACTTTTAAATTATGATTTGGTCTCTAAAAATGGTTTTATAAATTTTGTAGGAAAAATAAGAAATCGCTGGTCCACTTTTAGCCAATCTAACTTCCTAACAAAGAAAATTATGTGTCAAAAAATGGGTTAATATTAAGTAGAAACACGGTAAATGTTATTTATTAAGTATTTTGTGTGACATACGTAACCCTGATTTAAGAGCATAAAAATTAAAAGTTTAAAAATTGCAAACTTTTAAAAGTGTCACCAAATGTTACATTTTTCCACAAAGAAACGCAAGTCATATCAATGAAATTTTACCACTATCATGAAGTACAATATGTCACAATAACAGTCTTAGAATCAGTTGGATCTGTTGAAGCAATCCATTGTTATTACCTCATAAAATTACACTGGGCAGAATTGTAAAATTTGGCCTGGTCATGAAAGTGAAAACAGGCTCGAGGGGTAAAGGCGCTTATGTTGAAAAACATAAAGTAATTCACTTTTTCCACAGTAATCATATTGCTGCATATACTTTTGATGGAAGTATATTAGGGACTAAAGAGAAGAAGGACTTTGGTATTTATTTTACAGATAAGTTAAGCAGCATTACTCAAAGTAAGTCAGCAGCTGCAAAAGCAAACAAGATGCTGCGGTGCATAAAAATAGGAATAAAAACCTGTGATAACAAAGTATTATTACCATTCTATTATTGGCCACATCTTAAATATGAGGTTCAATTTTGGGCTCCATATTAAAAAAGGTTATTTAAAATGAACAGTCAGTTCAAAGGCAGGCAAATTGGAAATTATATAGAATGAAACAGGGCCGAACAGGCCCACTGGCATTTCTGTCAAATGCCAGAATGGCCAGTCCCTCTAATGGGCCGCTCGATCACCTCCACTCCCTCTTCAGCATGCCTATCAGGCAGCATTAGTTTGCCTTGCACAGCACTCACAATCACATTACACTGATGAAACCAGCAGGACCAGGGGCGGCGCGCTGTGCTATTCTGTGCTGCCCCTTGGCCCTGCTGATTTCAATTCTGCCGTGCGATCATGTACACAAGCAGGGGTGGGCTGTGCAGGTCCCTGTACATAAGTTTTAGGCCTCCCAGCACTGCACTGTACCATAGAGTTGTACAAGTGCCGGCCTGGCCATCCCATTATTGCAGACACACACTGTATGATGCGAAGGTGGACGTCACCTGTGAGCCGGCTGGGCTGAGAGGAGCTTCTGCGATGAGGTCAGCAGAGCAGGTGACCGGGGCAGGAGGTCAGATCTTGCCTTGTCAAAGTGTCTGCAGTCGCTCTGAGGCTGGGTGAGATGATATATTGCCCAGCTTGAACCTTGACACAGATCGGGTCACGCTGTCAGTGGGAGTCATCAGCCCTGATCTGTGTGCAAGTTCAAGATGCAGCAATAACTCACAGTCCCACAGAAGACAGCTGTATAGAGGATCACAGGCTGACTGCTCCTGAGCCTGGCTCCAGAACGTCTTACACTTAATATAACATATAGAGCCACTTTATATTATATCATGTACATCCTCTAGCTCAGTCCAGGAGTGATCAGTCAGTGCACATATAACACTATATACAGTGCACATAGTGCATACAGTCATAGTGCAGCTGTAGCACACTTATGTAGTGTTGAGGCAGTGACACAGCAAAGTTCAAAGCAAAAGTCTCTTAAGGCTATGTGCACGCATTCAGGAATTTTTTGCATTTTTTTTCGCTATAAAAACACAATAAAACTGCGAAAAAAACCCGCATACATTAAGCATCCTATTATTAGAATGCAATCTGAAATTTTTGTGCCCATGTTGCATTTTTTCCGCGGCGGAATCGCATTCCGAAAAAAAACATAGCATGTTCATTCTTTGTGCATAATCATGGGGATTCCGCACACATAGGAATGCATTGATCCACTTACTTTCCGCATGGGGCTATGCCCACCATGCGGGAAGTAAGTGGATCATGTGCGGTTAGTATCCAGGGTGGAGGAGAGGAGACTCTCCTCCAGACCCTGGGAACCATATAATTGTTAAAAAAAATTAAAATAAAAAGTCATGATATTCTCACCTTCCGGCGTCCCCCGCAGTCTTCCCGCTCCTCGCGATGTTTCCATTACCAATAATGCATTGCGAGAATGACCTGTGATGATGTAGCGGTCTCGCGAGATTGCTACGTTATCTGACGTCATTGCCGCTAGGCATTATTGGGAAAGGAAGCATCGCGAAGAGCAGGAAGACTGCCGCGGATGCCTGAAGGTGAAATGATCACGATTTTTTATTTTAATTCTTATTTTTTTAACAATAATATGGTTCCCAGGGTCTGGAGGAGAGTCTCCTCTCCTCCACCCTGGGTACCAATCACACATGATTCCGCTTACTTTTTATTATTTTTAACATTAGATCTTTTTACTATTGATGCTGCATAGGCATCTTGTCAAACACAATGTCAAACACACTTGTCAAACACAATGTTTGACAAGTGTGACCAACCTGTCAATCAGTTTTCCAAGCGATGCTACAGATCCCTTGTAAAACGCTTGCATTCTGCAAGATAATTACGCTTGTAAAATGCTAGTGTTTAGTGAGAAAACACATGCCAATTCCGCATGCGTTTTTCCCTCAGCAAGGATTTCCGGAATTGCCGTGGAAATTGCCATCTCTGACTGGTTGCTGTGGATGACTGCACCTCCATGTTAATATTCTACTCATAGCATCACACAGTACAAGATATCCTCTGGATCACAGCCGGGAACCATATCCTCTAGTTTCCAGTCACTAAACATACCAGTCCATCTGTGACGTTACCGTGGATGACTGCACCTCCGTGATAATATTCTACTCATAGCATCACACAGTTCAAGATATCCTCTGGATCACAGCTGGGAACCGTATCCTCTAGTTTACAGTCACTGAACATGCCAGTCCACTTCTTGACCAGTTGCCATGGGTGACTGCACCACTGTGTACGCTGTGGGTGCCAGGCATCTCAACTCCCCTGGCTGTTTGTCTCTGCTGGCCTGTGTTGCTTCACACAGATGGAGCTCTGCAGAGCCAACTGCTCTTTACTGCTGTACTTCTCCAAACACCAGACTGACACTGACTGTGACCCTGAACACCCAAACCTTCCACTGGAGGGTTTTTAACTTGAATCTGTGGCCCTCAGCCACATAGAAAACCCAGCCTGGAATTAAATGGACTGCACCAATACCATCTGCAGTCTGTTTCAAAATACAAAAGCCTAGAGCAGGTTTTCCCTAAATCTGCATTGGACAACCAACGTGTCCAAGACCTATACTCACTTTAGTTTGCATTGAAACCCCATCTACGCCTGTGACTGCAATGCCCTCAAATAGACTCAATATGCCTCCATGCGCATCCTGAGGGGAACATGCAGTGACCCTCACATGTGACACCAGTCAATGCCTCACACAGTGCACAGGAGAGGATGTCACTCATCACTCATCATGAGTGACTAAGATATCACTAAGATCAGATATCTGTGCACATAGTAAATTATATCCTTTACTATGTGCACAGACATCTGATCTTAGTTACAGGATAATATGTGATGATATAAGATCTAATATCTATATACATAGTGTAACATATAACATGACATTTAATCCTGTATATCACATCCGATGTCTCTACACAGTATAGGATATAGCAGGGATATAAAATGCTGTGTGAACAGACATCGAATGTTATAGACAGGGAACTATGTGACTGCTGTAATATCTGATGTCTGTAGCCACAGTATGCATTAGCGTAGCTACTGGGGGGCAGAGTGACGTTTGCCCTGGGCCCCAAGCTCAGGGAGGCCCATCCAAAGCTACACTGCCCTTAATTAATCAGCATGTATAAGGCACATATACAGTTGAGCCCTGCAGTAGATCCCCCTGCACTACGGCTCTCTGTTCTGTAGACTGCAGATTTCTTTATGCCTCAGGTCTACAGAATGACTGTGGTACCAACGCATGCTGAGGACAACAGATTCCTGACACGTTGTGCTGCAACGGGAATCTGATGTTTGTCGCAGTAGTCAGCACTAGGGTTGAGCGACCTTTACTTTTATAGGATCGGGTCGGGTTTCACGAAACCTGACTTTTTCAAAAGTCGGGTCGAGTGAAATCGGCCGATCCTATAAAAAAGTCGGGGTCGGGGTCGGCCGAAACTCGAAACCCAATGCAGTGCATTGGGTTTCCAATGGTTCCCAGGGTCTGAAGGAGAGGAAACTCTCCTTCAGGCCCTGCGATCCATATTTAAGTGTAAAATAAAGAATAAAAATAAAAAATATCGCAATACTTACCCTCTGACGCTCCCTGGTACTAACCGGGAACCTTCCTTCCTTCGAATCAGCGCTTTCAGGACCTTGCGGTGACGTCGCGGTGACGTCGCGGCTTGTGATTGGTCGCGCGACCGCCCATGTGACCGCCGCGCGACCAATCAGAAGCCATGACGTCACCGCGACGTCACCGAAGGTCCTGGAAGCGCTGATTCTTAGGAAGGAAGGCTGCCGGAAAGAAGCAGGGAGCGTCCGAGGGTGAGTATATTCCTATTAGGTATATACTCACCCTCGGACGCACCCTGCTTCTTTCCGGCAGCCTTCCTTCCTAAGAATCAGCGCTTCCAGGACCTCCGGTGATGTCGCGGTGACGTCACGGCTTCTGATTGGTCGCGCAGCGGCCACATGGGCGGTCGCGCGACCAATCACAAGCCGCGACGTCACCGAAGGTCCTGAAAGCGCTGATTCGAAGGAAGGAAGGTTCCCGGTTAGTACCAGGGCGCGTCAGAGGGTAAGTATTGCGATATTTTTTATTTTAATTCTTTATTTTACACTTAAATTTGAATTCCGATACCAATTCCCGATATCGTAAACATATCGGGAATCGGTATCGGAATTACGATTCCAGATTCAGAAGATCGCCGACTTCATGGCCGACCCCACACAGGGGTCGGGTCGGGTTTCATGAAACCCGACTTTGCCAAAAGTCGGCGACTTCTGAAAGTGGCCGACCCGTTTCGCTCAACCCTAGTCAGCACTGATACAGCACATTGCCTTGCCGCTGGGCTTGTCAGGATCCTGGGCTAGATGAGTATATTTTTTTAAAAATAAAACTTGTGGTGTGATGGGGCATCATAAATAATGGGGACCCATATACATAATGTATGGTACCCTGAAACTGTGTGGGGCCCTCATACATTTTAGGGACAAATTCAGCAGCCATTATAGAGCTTGTGGGACTAATGCAGGGGACATTATACAGCTTGTGAAACTAATGCAGGGCCATTTTACAGCTGGAGGAGTGGTGCAGGGGCCATTATACAGCTTGTGGGACTACTGCAGGGGACGTTATACAGCTGGAGGACTAGTGCAGAGGCCATTACACAGCTTGTAGGACTAATGCAGGGGCCATTATACAGCATGTGGGACTAATGCAGGGGCCATTATACAGCTGGAGGACTAAAGCAGGGGCCGTTATACAGCTGGAGGACTAGTACAGAGGCCATTATACAGCTTGTGGGAGTAATGCAGGGACCATTATACAGCTGGAGAACTAGTGCAGGGACTATTATACAGCTTGTGGGACTAATGCAGGGGCCATTCTACAGCTGGAGGACTAGTGTAGAGGCCATTATACAGCTTGTGGGAGTAATGCAGGGGCCATTATACAGCTGGAGAACAAGTGCAGGGGCTATTATACAGCTTGTGGGACTAATGCAGGGGCCATTATACAGCTGGAGGACTAGTGCTAGAGGCCATTATACAGCTTGTGGGAGTAATTCAGGGGCCATTATACAGCTTGTGGGACTACTGCAGGGGACGTTATACAGCTGGAGGACTAGTGCAGAGGCCATTATACAGCTTGTAGGAATAATGCAGGGGCCATTATACAGCACGTGGGACTAATGCAGGGGCCATTATACAGTTGGAGGACTAATGCAGGGGCCATTATACAGCTGGAGGACTAGTGCAGAGGCCATTATACAGCTTGTGGGAGTAATGCAGGGGCCATTATACAGCTGGAGAACTAGTGCAGGGGCTATTATACAGCTTGTGGGACTAATGCAGGGGCCATTATACAGCTGGAGGACTGGTGCTAGAGGCCATTATACAGCTTGTGGGAGTAATTCAGGGGCCATTATACAGCTTGTGGGACTACTGCAGGGGACGTTATACAGCTGGAGGACTAGTGCAGAGGCCATTATACAGCTTGCAGGAATAATGCAGGGGCCATTATACAGCACGTGGGACTAATGCAGGGGCCATTATACAGTTGGAGGACTAATGCAGGGGCCATTATACAGCTGGAGGACTAGTGCAGAGGCCATTATACAGCTTGTGGGAGTAATGCAGGGGCCATTATACAGCTGGAGAACTAGTGCAGGGGCTATTATACAGCTTGTGGGACTAATGCAGGGGCCATTATACAGCTGGAGGACTGGTGCTAGAGGCCATTATACAGCTTGTGGGAGTAATTCAGGGGCCATTATACAGCTTGTGGGACTACTGCAGGGGACGTTATACAGCTGGAGGACTAGTGCAGAGGCCATTATACAGCTTGCAGGAATAATGCAGGGGCCATTATACAGCATGTGGGACTAATGCAGGGGCCATTATACAGCTGGAGGACTAAAGCAGGGGCCGTTATACAGCTGGAGGACTAGTGCAGATGCCATTATACAGCTTGTGGGAGTAATGCAGGGACCATTATACAGCTGGAGAACTAGTGCAGGGACTATTATACAGCTTGTGGGACTAATGCAGGGGCCATTATACAGCTGGAGGACTAGTGCAGAGGCCATTATACAGCTTGTGGGAGTATGCAAGGGCCATTATACAGCTGGAGAACTAGTGCAGGGGCTATTATACAGCTTGTGGGACTAATGCAGGGGCCATTATACAGCTGGAGGACTAGTGTAGAGGCCATTATACAGCTTGTGGGAGTAATGCAGGGGCCATTATACAGCTGGAGAACAAGTGCAGGGGCTATTATACAGCTTGTGGGACTAATGCAGGGGCCATTATACAGCTGGAGGACTAGTGCTAGAGGCCATTATACAGCTTGTGGGAGTAATTCAGGGGCCATTATACAGCTTGTGGGACTACTGCAGGGGACTTTATACAGCTGGAGGACTAGTGCAGAGGCTATTATACAGCTTGTAGGAATAATGCAGGGGCCATTATACAGCACGTGGGACTAATGCAGGGGCCATTATACAGTTGGAGGACTAATGCAGGGGCCATTATACAGCTGGAGGACTAGTGCAGAGGCCATTATACAGCTTGTGGGAGTAATGCAGGGGCCATTATACAGCTGGAGAACTAGTGCAGGGGCTATTATACAGCTTGTGGGAGTAATTCAGGGGCCATTATACAGCTTGTGGGACTACTGCAGGGGACGTTATACAGCTGGAGGACTAGTGCAGAGGCCATTATACAGCTTGCAGGAATAATGCAGGGGCCATTATACAGCATGTGGGACTAATGCAGGGGCCATTATACAGCTGGAGGACTAAAGCAGGGGCCGTTATACAGCTGGAGGACTAGTGCAGATGCCATTATACAGCTTGTGGGAGTAATGCAGGGACCATTATACAGCTGGAGAACTAGTGCAGGGACTATTATACAGCTTGTGGGACTAATGCAGGGGCCATTATACAGCTGGAGGACTAGTGCAGAGGCCATTATACAGCTTGTGGGAGTATGCAAGGGCCATTATACAGCTGGAGAACTAGTGCAGGGGCTATTATACAGCTTGTGGGACTAATGCAGGGGCCATTATACAGCTGGAGGACTAGTGTAGAGGCCATTATACAGCTTGTGGGAGTAATGCAGGGGCCATTATACAGCTGGAGAACAAGTGCAGGGGCTATTATACAGCTTGTGGGACTAATGCAGGGGCCATTATACAGCTGGAGGACTAGTGCTAGAGGCCATTATACAGCTTGTGGGAGTAATTCAGGGGCCATTATACAGCTTGTGGGACTACTGCAGGGGACATTATACAGCTGGAGGACTAGTGCAGAGGCCATTATACAGCTTGTAGGAATAATGCAGGGGCCATTATACAGCACGTGGGACTAATGCAGGGGCCATTATACAGTTGGAGGACTAATGCAGGGGCCATTATACAGCTGGAGGACTAGTGCAGAGGCCATTATACAGCTTGTGGGAGTAATGCAGGGGCCATTATACAGCTGGAGAACTAGTGCAGGGGCTATTATACAGCTTGTGGGACTAATGCAGGGGCCATTATACAGCTGGAGGACTGGTGCTAGAGGCCATTATACAGCTTGTGGGAGTAATTCAGGGGCCATTATATAGCTTGTGGGACTACTGCAGGGGACGTTATACAGCTGGAGGACTAGTGCAGAGGCCATTAAACAGCTTGCAGGAATAAGGCAGGGGCCATTATACAGCATGTGGGACTAATGCAGGGGCCATTATACAGCTGGAGGACTAATGCAAGGGCCATTATACAGCTGGAGGACTAGTGCAGAGGCCATTATACAGCTTGTGGGAGTAATGCAGGGGCCATTATACAGCTGGAGAACTAGTGCAGGGGCTATTATACAGCTTGTGGGACAAATGCAGGGGCCATTATACAGCTGGAGGACTAGTGCAGAGGCCATTATACAGCTTGTGGGAGTAATTCAGGGGCCATTATACAGCTTGTGGGAGTAATTCAGGGGCCATTATACAGCTGGAGAACTAGTGCAGGGGCCATTATACAGCTTGTGGGGCTAATGGAGGGGCCGTTATACAGCTGGAGGACTAGTGCAGAGGCCATTATACAGCTTGTGGGAGTAATGCAGGGGGCCATTATACAGCTTATGGGACTAATGGAGGGCCCATTATACAGCTGGAGGACTAGTGCTGAGGCCATTATACAGTTTGTGAGACTAATCTGGGAGCCATTATACAGCTGGAGGACTAGTGGAGGGGCCATCATACAGTTTGGGAGCTAATGTGCTGGGGCCATTATACAGTTTTGGAGCTTATGTGGGGGCCATTTTTCAGTTTGGGGACTAATTCAGGGGCCATTATACAGTTTGGGAGCAAATGTGGGGGCAATTACTTTGTTTGGGGACTAATTTGGGGATCATTATACAGTTTGGGGACTAATTCGGGGGCCATTATACAGTTTGGGAGCTAATGTACGGTAACCATTATACAGTTAGCACAGTGCATTAATATTTTTTAGGGGGCAATTTTACCGTCTAGGGCACAAAGGAGGCATTATTAATATGTAATGGGCACAGTGGTGGCATTATTATGTGGGGCAGTAAGAGAAGCGCTGTTATTGTGCCAAACAGTAGTCACATTAATAGGGACACCTACTGCAGTGGTAGCTCAGTATTGGGGTATCAGCACAATGAGGAGTTTGTGCAGGTTGGGAATAGATGGAGACAGTGTTGAAAATGTGAGAAGTCAAATGTGTCTTTGTTGAAATATCTGCAGACGAGTCCTGGCTGGAAGAAGTTGTCATTTTGGTCTGGAAAAGATGCAAAAAGGCGGGAAAAGTTAATGATTCCATGAGAAGTACGTCAGCTGTAAGTCACCATCTATAACTGTGCTGTAATCACTTATATGTTATGCAGAACTGATATCTGCCACTGTATGGTCACTATGTGGCGGTAATATAGATCTTGGCCTTTGTAGAGATTTTTGTTGGCTCAGTGCTTAGCACTTGTGCTTTGCAGCGCTGGGGTCCTGGGTTCAAATCCCATCAAAGACATCATTTGCAGGTAGTTTGTCTCTTCTCCCTCTGTTTGTGTGGTTTCTTCCAATTTTCTTCCACATTCCAAAGACATACTGATAAGGAATATAGATTGTGAGCCCCAATGGGGACAGTGATGATGATATCTGTAAAGGGCTGTAGAATTTGTGGTGCTATATCAGTGAGTAAAATAAATACATAAATATCAGTACAGTGGGTATCTGACTCTTTACCTCTCTGCCCAATAGCTATATGAAGAGTCCTGCTGCTTAGAGCAATAAATAGAACTGAGCTGCGACTATGTATGGTGCAGTGGTTTGCACAGCAGCCTTGCAGCGCAGGAGTTCTGGGTTCAAATCCCACCAAGGACAACATCTGCAAAGAGTTTGTATGTTCTCTCCGTGTTTGCTCTGGTTCTCCGGTTTCCTCCCACATTCCAATGACATACTGATAGGGAATTTAGATTGTAAGCCCCAATTGGGACAGCGATGATAATGTGTGCAAACTGTAAAGTGCTGCGGAATATGTTAGCGCTATATAAAAATAAAGATTATTATTATTACATGCTGTATAGTCGTGCTACATGCACCTCACTTCTTGTAACATGCAAGTGCACATATTACACACTCACCATATGAAAAGTGGGCCTGTGCACCTTCACTTGCCAGGGCTGAATTTTAGTCCCAGTCTGGCCCTGGAATGAAAGGACTTTCATATAAATGATAGGTTGGAAAAATTGGTCTTGTTTACAGTAGAAAAATACACCCCAGGGTAGATCTGTTACATGTGTTGTCAGTACAAAGAACTAGACTTTACAAATGATTAGATGACAATCATTAGCTGTGGAGGAAAGGAAATTTCATCATCAACACTGACTTCCAAAAGTATTCACCTCCATGGCTTTTTAAATATTTTGTTACATTTCTTCTTGTGTTTAAACAATTTTGTAATCCAATTTGTGTGTGACCCATCAGCACAAACTAGTTTAAGTTGAGGAAGTGAAGTGAGAAAAATATAGGTATAAACTAAATTTATGGGATCAAATAACAAAAAAAATTGGCACTTGCATATGTATTCACCCCTTTTGCTATGAAGCCCCTTAAAATTTCTTGTTCAAGCAATTACCATCATTAGTCACACGCTTAGTGACAGGAAGTTCACCTGTGTGCAATCTAAGTGTCACATGATCAGTCAGCATATACAGACCTTCTCTGAAAGGCCACAGAGGCTTAAACACCATTAAGCAAGAGGCACCACTAACTAAACCACACCATGAAGATTAAGGATACCTCCAAACAAGTCAGGGAAAAAGTTGTGGAGAAGACAGGGTTGGGTTACAAAAACAAAACTGTGATGATGCCCTGGAGCAACATCAAAACTATTATCATCAAATGGAAAGAAAATTCTGAAACAATAAACAAGCCAAGAGAGGCACAATCACCAAAATCTCAGCCCAGGCAAGGAGGGCATTAATCAGAGAGGCAGCACATAGACCAAATGTAACCCTGGAGGAGCTGCAGAGTTCCTAAGCAGAGACTGGAGTATCTCTCCATTCAACCACAATAAGCCGTACACTCCATAGAGGTGGCCTTTATGGAAGACTGGGCAGAAAAAAGCATTTACTTAAACACAAAAATTGTATAAGTTTCTCAAAAGACAAGTGGGATACTACCCAAATGTATGGAGGGAGGTGCTGTGGTTAGATGAGCCCAAAACTGAAATTTTTGGTCACCAAGGTAAATGCTATGTCTGGCACCAAACCAACACAGCTCATCATCCCAACAGTGAAAGTTGGTGGTGGCAGCATCATGACAGCAGGGACAAGGAAAATGAGACTGTGACAGAGGTTCATGTTCCAACAAGACAATGACCCAAAGCATACTGCTAAAGCTACTCTCAGATAGACATAACAAATCTCGTTGGTGGTCTCCTTCTTCGGCAAGCTATAGCGCTTACAAAAGAAACTGCAGTGGGAACTCGAATACCTAGAGCGCTCCGATAATCACGTGCCAGCGCTGCAGCTGCATGTGTTGCGGCTGGGTAACAGTCACAACACATGCATGGAGAGCCTGTGTGTTGTGACTGTCACACAGATGGGACATATGCAGCTGCAGCGACGGACACCTAATTATCGGGAGCGCTCTAGGTATCTGGGTTCCCCCTGCAGCTTCTTCAGTAAAGGCCCCTTCACATTAAGCGACGCTGCAGCGATACCGACAACGATCCGGATCGCTGCAGCGTCGCTGTTTGGTCGCTGGAGAGCTGTCACACAGACCGCTCTCCAGCGACCAACGATGCCGGTAACCAGGGTAAATATCGGGTAACTAAGCGCAGGGCCGCGCTTAGTAACCCGATGTTTACCCTGGTTACCATGCTAAAAGTAAAAAAAAACAAACACTAGATACTTACCTACCGCTGTCTGTCCTCCAGCGCTGCGCTCTGCTTCTCTGCTCTCTTCCTGTACTGGCTGTGAGCTGGAAAGCAGAGCGGTGACGTCACCGCTCTGCTTTCCGGCTCACAGTCAGTACAGGAGGAGTGCAGAGCACAGCGCTGGAGGACAGACAGCGTTAGGTAAGTATCTAGTGTTTGTTTTTTTTTACTTTTAGCATGGTATCCAGGGTAAACATCGGGTTACTAAGCGCGGCCCTGCGCTTAGTTACCCGATGTTTATCCTGGTTACCAGTGAAGACATCGCTGGATCGGTGTCACACACGCCGATCCAGCGATGTCAGCAGGAGTCCAGCGACGAAATAAAGTTCTGGACTTTATTCAGTGACCAACGATCTCCCAGCAGGGGCCTGATCGTTGGTCGCTGTCACACATAATGATTTCATTAACGATATCGTTGCTACGTCACAAATAGCAACGATATCGTTAACAATATCGTTATGTGTGAAGGTGCCTTAAGCGCTATAGCTTTCCAGATAAGGAGGGAGCCGACGATATTTGCTCATCTATACCCTTGGGGGGTTTAAAGGGAAATGTGTAAATGTTTTGGAGTGGCCCAGTGAAAGCCCGGTCCTTAATCCTATTGAGAATCTGTGGTCAGACTTGAAGATTGCTGTTCACCAGAGGAAACCATCTATCTTGAAGGACTTGGAGCAGTTTTGCCTTGAGGAATGGCCAAAACTCCCAGTGGCAAGATGTGGAAAGCTCAGATAGACTTATCTAAAGCGACTTGCAGCTGTAATTGCTGCAAAACGAGGTTTTGCAAAGTATTAACTTTAGGAGCATGTCCTAATCGTTGTTTGCTTCACAATAAAAAGAAAACCAAATATTCACAGTTGTAGGCATGTGCTTTACATGAATAGATGCAAACATTAAAAAAACATTTCAGGTCATGAAGTAGCAAAATATGAAAAATGCAAAGGGGGTTAATACTTTCACAATCCACTGTAAATAGGCAAGAGTATATTACAGTTTGAGGAAATAGAGTGTGGAATGTCCTACCAAAAGAAGTGGTAGTAATTTTGTAACATATAAAATAAATGTTATATTAACCCCTTAGTGACAGTGGCAATTTGTTGCTTGATGACCAAGCCTATTTTTACAATTCTGACCACTATCAATTTAACCCCTTCCCGACCTTTGACGCATACGCTGCGTCATGAAAGTCGGTGCCATTCCGACCCATGACGCAGCATATGCGTCATGGAAAGATCGCGTCCCTGCAGGCCGGGTGAAAGGGTTAACTCCCATTTCACCCGATCTGCAGGGACAGGGGGAGTGGTAGTTTAGCCCAGGGGGGGTGGCTTCACCCCCTCGTGGCTACGATCGCTCTGATTGGCTGTTGAAAGTGAAACTGCCAATCAGAGCGATTTGTAATATTTCACCTAAAAAACTGGTGAAATATTACAATCCAGCCATGGCCGATGCTGCAATATCATCGGCCATGGCTGGAAACACTTATGTGCACCCACCCCACCCCTCCGATCGCCCCCCCAGCCCCCCGATCTGTGGTCCGCTCCCCTCCGTCCTGTGCTCCGCTCCCCCGTCCTCCTGTCCGCTTCCCCCGTGCACCAATCACACCCCCCGCGCTCCAATCAAACCCCCCCGCACTCCGATCCCCCCCGCACACAGCTACCCCCCCCGTGCTCCGATCCACCCCCCCGCGCTCCGATCCACCCCCCCGCACAGCGATCCCTCACCCCGTGCTCCAATCCTCCCCCGTGCTCCAATCCTCCCTCCCGTGTTCCGATCCACCCCCCCATGCTCCGATCCACCCCCCCGTGCTCCGACGCCCCCCCCGTGCCCTGATCTCCCCCCCTTATACTTACCTGGCCGCCCGAGGTCCGTCCGTCTTCTTTCCTGGGCGCCGCCATCTTCCAAAATGGCGGGCGCATGTGCAGTGCGCCCGCCGAATCTGCCGGCCGGCAGATTCGTTCCAGAGTGAATTTTGATCACTGAGATATAACCTATCTCAGTGATCAAAATAAAAAAAATAGTAAATGACCCCCCCCTTTGTCACCCCCATAGATAGGGACAATAAAAAAATAAAGAATTTTTTTTTCCACTAAGGTTGGGGTAAGAACTAGGGTTAGGGTTAGGGGTAGGGTTAGGGTTAGGGGTAGGGTTAGGGGTAGGGTTAGGGTTAGGGGTAGGGTTAGGGGTAGGGTTAGGGGTAGGGTTAGGGGTAGGGGTAGGGTTAGGGGTAGGGTTAGGGTTTTGGTATGTGCACACATATTCTGGTCCTATGCGGATTTTTCCGCAGCGGATTTGAAAAATCCACAGTGCTAAACCGCTGCCGATTTATCGTGGATTTACCGCGGTTTTTCTGCGCATTTCACTGCGGTTTTACAACTGCGATTTTCTATTGGAGCAGTTGTAAAACCGCTGCGGAATCCGCAGAAAGAAGTGACATGCTGCGGAATGTAAACCGCTGCGTTTCCGTGCAGTTTTTCCACAGCATGTGTACAGCGATTTTTGTATCCCGTAGGTTTACATTGAACTGTAAACTCATGGGAAACTGCTGCGGATCCGCAGCATTTTCTGCAGCGTGTGCACATACCTTTAGAATTAGGCTATGTGCACACGGTGCGGATTTGGCTGAGGATCCGCAGCAGTGTTCCATCAGGTTTACAGTACCATGTAAACATATGGAAAACCAAATCCGCTGTGCCCATGGTGCGGAAAATACCGCGCGGGAACGCTGCGTTGTATTTTCCGCAGCATGCCAATTCTTTGTGCGGATTCCGCGGCGTTTTACACCTGTTCCTCAATAGGAATCCGCAGGTGAAATCCGCACAAAAAACACTGGAAATCCGCGGAAAATCCGCAGGTAAAACGTAGTGCCTTTTACCCGCGGATTTTTCAAAAATGGTGCTGAAAAATCTCATACGAATCCGCAACGTTGGCACATAGCCTTAGGGTTGGGTTGGAATTAGGGTTGTGGTTAGGGTTAGGGGTGTGTTGGGGTTAGGGGTGTGGTTAGGGGTGTGTTGGGGTTAGGGTTGTGATTAGGGTTATGGCTACAGTTGGGATTAGGGTTAGGGGTGTGTTGGGGTTAGTGTTGGAGGTAGAATTGAGGGGTTTCCACTGTTTAGGCACTTCAGGGGGTCTCCAAACGCAACATGGCGCCACCATTGATTCCAGCCAATCTTGTATTCAAAAATTCAAATGGTGCTCCCTCACTTCCGAACAGTGGTTTACGCCCACATATGGGGTACCAGCATACTCAGGACAAACTGCGCAACAATTACTGGGGTCCAATTTCTCCTGTTACCCTTGAGAAAATAAAAAATTGCTTGCTAAAACATCATTTTTGAGGAAAGAAAAATGATTTTTTATTTTCACGGCTCTGCGTTGTAAACGTCTGTGAAGCACTTGGGGGTTCAAAGTGCTCACCACATATCTAGATAAGTTCCTTGGGGGGTCTAGTTTCCAAAATGGGGTCACTTGTGGGGGGTTTCTACTGTTTAGGCACACCAGGGGCTCTGCAAACGCAACGTGACGCCCGCAGACCATTCCATCAAAGTCTGCATTTCAAAAGTCACTACTTCCCTTCTGAGCCCCCACGTGTGCCCAAACAGTGGTTTACCCCCACACATGGGGTATCAGCGTACTCAGGAGAAACTGGACAACAACTTTTGTGGTCCAATTTCTCCTGTAACCCTTGGGAAAATAAAAAATTCTGGGCTAAAAAATTATTTTTGAGGAAAGAAAACGTATTTATTATTTTCACTGCTCTGCGTTATAAACTTCTGTAAAGCACTTGGGGGTTGAAAGTGCTCACCACACATCTAGATAAGTTCCTTTGGGGGTCTAGTTTCCAAAATGGGGTCACTTGTGGGGGGTTTCTACTATTTAGGCACACCAGGGGCTCTGCAAACGCAACGTGACGCCCGCAGACCATTCCATCAAAGTCTGCATTTCAAAAGTCACTACTTCCCTTCTGAGCCCCCACGTGTGCCCAAACAGTGGTTTACCCCCACACATGGGGTATCAGCGTACTCAGGAGAAACTGGACAACAACTTTTGTGGTCCAATTTCTCCTGTAACCCTTGGGAAAATAAAAAAATCTGGGCTAAAAATTATTTTTGAGGAAAGAAAACGTATTTATTATTTTCACTGCTCTGTGTTATGAACTTCTGTGAAGCACTTGGGGGTTCAAAGTGCTCACCTCACATCTAGATAAGTTCCTTTCGGGGTCTAGTTTCCAAAATGGGGACACTTGTGGGGGGTTTCTACTGTTTAGCCACATCAGGGGCTCTGCAAACGCAACGTGACGCCCACAGAGCATTCCATCAAAGTCTGCATTTCAAAACGTCACTACTTCACTTCCGAGCCCCAGCATGTGCCTAAACAGTGGTTTACCCCCACATATGGGGTATCAGCGTACTCAGGAGAAACTGGACAACAACTTTTGGGGTCAAATTTCTCCTGTTACCCTTGGGAAAATAAAAAATTGCGGGCTAAAATTCATTTTTGAGAAAATAATTTTTTTATTTTATTTTCATGGCTCTGCGTTATAAACTTCTGTGAAGCACTTGAGGGTTCAAAGTGCTCACTACACATCTAGATTAGTTCCTTTGGGGGTCTAGTTTCCAAAATGGGGTAATTTGTGGGGGATCTCCAATGTTTAGGCACACAGGGGCTCTCCAAACGCGACATGGTGTCCGCTAATGATTGGAGATAATTTTCCATTTAAAAAGCCAAATGGCGTGCCTTCCCTTCTGAGCCCTGCCGTGCGCCCAAACAGTGGTTTACCCCCACATATGGGGTATCTGCATACTCAGGACAAACTGGACAACAACATTTGTGGTCCAATTTCTCCTATTACCATTGGCAAAATAGGAAATTCCAGGCTAAAAAATCATTTTTGAGAAAAGAAAAATTATTTTTTATTTTCATGGCTCTGCATTATAAACTTCTGTGAAGCACCTGGGGGTTTAAAGTGCTCAGTATGCATCTAGGTAAGTTCCTTGGGGGGTCTAGTTTCCAAAATGGGGTCACTTGTGGGGGAGCTCCATTGCATAGGCACACAGGGGCTCTCCAAATGCGACATGGTGTCCGCTAACAATTGGAGCTAATTTTCCATTCAAAAAGTTAAAAGGCGCGCCTTCCCTTCCGAGCCCTGCCGTGTGCCCAAACAGTGGTTTACCCCCACATATGAGGTATCGGCGTACTCGGGAGAAATTGCTCAACAAATTTTAGGATCCATTTTATCCTGTTGCCCATGTGAAAATGAAAAAATTGAGGCGAAAATAAATTTTTTGTGAAAAAAAAGTACTTTTTCATTTTTACGGATCAATTTGTGAAGCACCTGAGGGTTTAAAGTGCTCACTAGGCATCTAGATAAGTTCCTTGGGGGGTCCAGTTTCCAAAATGGGGTCACTTGTGGGGGAGCTCCAATGTTTAAGCACACAGGGTCTCTCCAAACGCGACATGGTGTCCGCTAACGATGGAGATAATTTTTCATTCAAAAAGTCAAATGGCGCTCCTTCCCTTCCGAGCCTTACCATGTGCCCAAACAGTGGTTTACCCCCACATGTGAAGTATCGGTGTACTCAGGAGAAATTGCCAAACAAATTTTAGGATCCATTTTATCCTGTTGTCCATGTGAAAATGAAAAAAATTGAGGCTAAAAAACTTTTTTTGTGAAAAAAAAGTACTTTTTCATTTTTACGGATCAATTTGTGAAGAATCTGGGGGTTTAAAGGGCTCACTATGCATCTAGATAAGTTCCTTGGGGCGTCTAGTTTCCAAAATGGGGTCACTTGTGGGGGAGCTCCAATTTTTAGGCACACGGGGGCTCTCCAAATGTGACATGGTGTCCGCTAAAGAGTGCAGCCAATTTTTCATTCAAAAAGTCAAATGGCGCTCCTTCCCTTCCAAGCCCTGCCGTGCGCCCAAACAGTGGTTTACCCCCACATATGAGGTATCAGCGTACTCAGGACAAATTGGACAACAACTTACGTGGTTCAGTTTCTCCTTTTACCATTGGGAAAATAAAAAAATTGTTGCTGAAAAATCATTTTTGTGACTAAAAAGTTAAATGTTCATTTTTTCCTTCCATGTTGCTTCTGCTGCTGTGAAGCACCTGAAGGGTTAATAAACTTCTTGAATGTGGTTTTGTGCACCTTGAGGGGTGCAGTTTTTAGAATGGTGTCACTTTTGGGTATTTTCAGCCATATAGACCCCTCAAACTGACTTCAAATGTGAGGTGGTCCCTAAAAAAAATGGTTTTGTAAATTTCGTTGTAAAAATGAGAAATCGCTGGTCAAATTTTAACCCTTATAACTTCCTAGCAAAAAAAAATTTTGTTTCCAAAATTGTGCTGATGTAAAGTAGACGTGTGGGAAATGTTATTTATTAACTATTTTGTGTCACATAACTCTCTGGTTTAACAGAATACAAATTCAAAATGTGAAAATTGCGAAATTTTCAAAATTTTCGCCAAATTTCCGTTTTTATCACAAATAAACACAGAATTTATTGACCTAAATTTACCACTAACATGAAGCCCAATATGTCACGAAAAAACAATCTCAGAACCGCTAGGATCCATTGAAGCGTTCCTGAGTTATTACCTCATGAAGGGACACTGGTCAGAATTGCAAAAAACGGCAAGGTCTTTAAGGTCAAAATAGGCTGGGTCATGAAGGGGTTAAGTGGTTATAACTTTGGAATGCTACTTATTCTGGGAATATTTTTTGTGACATATTGTACTTCATGTTAGCGGTAAAATTTCTTCAATATGACTTGCGTTTATTTGCGAAGATATGAAGAAAATTTTGAAAATTTAGCAATTTTCTAACTTTTAATATTTATGCCCTTAAATCAGAGAGATATGTCACACAAAATACTTAATAAATAACATTTTCCACATGTCTACTTTACATCAGCACAATTTTGGAAACAATTTTTTTGTTAGGAAGTTATAAGAGTTTAAAGCTGACCAGTAGGGTTGAGCGAAACGGGTCGAAAATATTCAGAAGTCGCCGACTTTTGGTAAAGTCGGGTTTCATGAAACCCGACCCGACCCCTGTGTGGGGTCGGCCATGAAGTCGGCGATCTTCTGAATCTGGAATCGGAATTCCGATACCGATTCCCGATATGTTTAAGATATCGGGAATTGGTATCGGAATTCAGATTTAAGTGTAAAATAAAGAACTAAAATAAAAAATATCGCCATACTTACCCTCTGACGCGCCCTGGTACTAACCGGAAACCTTCCTTCCTTAGAATCAGCCTTTCAAGACCTTGCGGTGATGTTGCGGCTTGTGATTGGTCGCGCGGCGCCCATGTGACCGCTCGTGCGACCAATCACAAGCCACGACGTCACCGAAGGTCCTGGAAGGGCTGATTCTTAGGAAGGAAGGCTGCCGGAAAGAAGCAGGGCGCGTCCGAGGGTGAGTATATACCTAATAGGAATATACTCACCCTCGGACGCGCCCTGCTTCTTTCCGGCAGCCTTCCTTCCTAAGAATCAGCCCTTCCAGGACCTTCGGTGACGTCGCGGTGATGTCGCGGCTTGTGATTGGTCGCGCGAGCGGTCACATGGGCGGCCGCGCGACCAATCACAAGCCGCGACGTCACCGCAAGGTCTTGGAAGGCTGATTCTAAGGATGGAAGGTTTCCGGTTAGTACCAGGGCGCGTCAGAGGGTAAGTATGGCGATATTTTTTATTTTAATTCTTTATTTTACACTTAATTATGGATCCCAAGGCCTGAAGGAGAGTTTCCTCTCCTTCAGACCCTGGGAACCATTGGAAACCCAATGCACTGCATTGGGTTTCGAATTTCGGCCGACCCCGACCCCGACTTTTTTATAGGATCGGCCGATTTCACTCGACCCGACTTTTGAAAAAGTCGGGTTTCGTGAAACCCGACCCGATCCTATAAAAGTAAAGGTCGCTCAACCCTACTGACCAGCGATTTCTCATTTTTACAACAAAATTTACAAAACCATTATTGTAGGGACCACCTTACATTTGAAGTCACTTTTAGGGGTGTACATGACAGAAAATGCCCAAAAGTGACACCATTCTAAAAACTGCACCACTCAAGGTGCTCAAAAACAGGTTCAAGAAGCTTATTAACCCTTTATGTGCTTCAAATGAACTAAAGCAATGTGGAAGGAAAAATTAACATTTAACTTTATTTCACAAACATTTTAATTCAGAACCAATGTTTTATTTTCACACGTGTAAAAAGAGAAAATGAACCACAGACATTGTTATGCAATTTCTCCTGAATATGCCGATATACGATATGCTGGGGTAAACCCACTGTTTGGGTGCACGACAGAGCTTGGAATGGAAGGAGCGCCATTTGACTTTTTCAACGCAGAATTGGCTGGAATTGAGATCGGAGGCCATTTCGCATTTGGAGAACCCCTGATGTGCCTAAACATTGGAAACCCCCCACAAGTCACACCATTTTGGAAATTAAACCCCCTAAGGAACGTATCTATATGTGTGGAGAGCACTTTTAACCCCACAAGTGCTTCAAATATGTTTATAACATAGAGCTGTGAAAATAAAAAAATCATATTTTGTCCACACCAATGATCTTTTTGCCCCCCAATTTTTATTTTCCCAAGGTTAACAGGAGAAATTAGACTACCAAATTTGTGCAATTTGTCCTGAGTATACTGATACCCCATATGTGGGGGTAAACCACTGTTTGGGTGCATGGCAGGGCTCAGAAGACAAGAAGCACCATTTGACTTTTTGAACACAAAATTGGCTGGAATCAATGGTGGCACCATAATCTTAACCACAACCCTATCCCCAACACACTCCTAACCCTAATCCCAACCCTAACCATAACCCTAACCCTAACCACAACCCTAACCCAACACACCCCTAACCCTAATCCCAACCCTAACTATAACCCCAACCAAAACCTTAACCCCAACACACCCCTAACACTAATCCCAACCCTAACCGTAATCACAACCCTAACCCTAACCCTAACCTTAGCACTAACCCTAACGCTAACCCTAACCCTCATGCTAACCGTAGCCCTAATGCTAACCCTAGCCCTAATGCTATCCCTAATGCTAATGCTAACCCTAATCCTAAACCTAAACTTAACTTTAGCCCAACTCAGTTTAGCCCAGCTCTTTTTAGCCCAACTCATACCCTAATGGAAAAATGGAAATATTTCTATATTTTATTTAATTATTTTTTTCCTAACTAAGGGGGTGATAAGGGGGGGTTATTTACTATTTTTTTTTATTTTGATCACTGTGATAGAGTCTACCTATAATTTCCCATTGTTGCCGGGTGCTGGACGGCAGATCTCGGCGGGTGCAACACTCATGTGCTCGCCATTTTCTCCTGGAAGAAGATGCCGGCGGCCCTGGGGACTTCATGGGGGGATGCCTGTACACTAGAGGTAAGGGGGCATTGGGGACCCTATGTTTCTCTCCTCTGATGTCCGATCACATTAGAGGAGAGTGAAATTAAATGGAATATTAGACTTTTTTCTACAATCGCCATCATACCGTTAATAACGGCATTCGCAACATCAGGGTCGGTAAAAACTGACCCAAATCATGCTCTCTGGGGTATCAGATACTCCGGGTAGCCGAGACCCCAGAGAAATTCCTACTCTGGGGGGTGCTATACACTTAAACCTCAGCGCTGATAAAAAGCAGCACTGTGGTTTAAGTACCCTTAACTGTCACTGTTAAAAGGCGTATCGCCGGTCATTAAGGGGTTAATAATTGTCATCTAATACAGCTTATTTAGCATAAAGATGGTTTCTACTGCTTCAGAAACTAACACATTAAACAAGTTCATCTATTAGAAATTGCTGATTGACTGTGTAATTTAACTACTGAATGGTGCCTGAGACAGTGCTGGGACTTCCTACTTGAGAGGGTCAAAAAGAGTTGCTTCGTTTACAGCCTATAGCTGAATATACAGCTTCAACAGTTTTGCTACAGAGAAATTTTAAATCTGTTCATATGTGGTAAATGTTTCAATATGTTACCATAGAAACTTTTATTTTCTAAAGTATAATGTGAAGGTAACAATCTAATATATACATATATGTGATTTTAATTATGCATTCTTTGAATCCAAATGAAACAGATATACTTACATCTTATATTATGCTGCCATTAAGATAATTTTTGAATAAACAAGAAAATTGAAACCTTTGTTTCTTTTTCATTTGGTTTATCTGTACTGTCAGGTAACAAATCTAAAATAATATGCTCAGTTTGTAATTAGAAAGAAATGGGGAATCAGATTTGCTGTACAGCTGGTAAATAAATAAATACGAAGATGAGCATGCCGATCAAAGTTTTATCCTCTTAATGTATTGCAATCATCATATTATTTAGCAAGGTGTACTTACAATTGCTCATTTTCCCTTCTAAACAGTTAATTGTTTTTTGTTATTAGGTCTATGATATCGCATGATTAAAAACTGACTAGCTGAATTCTTCTAATCTCTATATAGAAGCAACAGGAGGGCAAATTTCTCTGCACAAGTTATGAGTCACTGCAAAAGTCTGTGGCACGGGGGAGGAGCGGAGCAGCTGGATCAAAAATTGAAGATGGGAAAGAGACTTCCTGTTTCTACATAAAGCAGAAATAACATAGTAATTAACTGAGTAGAAAGGCAAAATAAGCAATTGTAAGTACATAGTATGTGACTGCAATATATTAAGAGGATAAAAACTTTAATGGGAGTGCTTCTTTAATACTTTCTACATTAAGAATTTTGGTTCTTCAGATGTATTTCTTAATCAGCAGTGCAGCAAATCTTCATTTTGTTCTGATTACTATGTTGGGTTTTCCAATTAGGGGAACAGCAGCTGCTGGCAATACAGTTGAGTCATTAAAAATGTTGCGCTTTCTCACAACTCAACCAGGTGAGTATCTGCAGCCCTTTATTAACACAACTGTCTGGATAATGGCCTGTATGTGCCTTTATGTCCACCCAGCTTCCTTTTAGGTTTTTAATTAGGCTCTTATATAAAAATTGTCACTAGTAATCATAACCGAAAATAGTAATTTACCTTAAATCAATGTTCAGTACATTTGATACAATGGTCTGCAAGAAATTGCTTAGCCAGATAGTATTTATCAATTCTCTGTATCCGCAATATTCAGACTGTAGTTGAATGACATCCAAACACAGTCTGATGTTTTACACACGCCCATTGTCACGGGTATGTCAGCAGGTGCAGACAAGTAAATAAGGCAGCACACTGCAGCGCTAAAACGTGCAAACATGAAACACGAAAATTGAACTGCATTACTGCACTAGAAATATGAAAAATGAGAGCATTTAGTGCATAAAAATGGCCAATTTTATGTTTACCTGGTAGCCACTTTACGGCATCTCTCTTATACCAGGTCCTACACTTGCCTTTCCTCGCTGAGAATAAACGTCTCCATCTGAATGGGTACCTGTGAAACCTCTTCTTAGACTAAAATTCTCTCTCTCTGTGGAGGGGTATTGGACCTGCTATAATTAAAACACCTGTGGCTAGGAGGCGGAGTGCTCAATCAGAAGGCTAAAGAATACATTTTAAAAAACTGACCGTCACATCCAAACATAGACTAAGTGTGAACACGTGCTGAACCCAGAGTCACCAACTCATACATAGTCAAGTAAATAAGGCAGCGAGGAAAGGCAAGTGTAGGACCTGGTATAAGAGAGATGCCGTAAAGTGGCTAACAGGTATACATAAAATTGGCCATTTTTATGCACTAAACGCTTTCATTTTTCATATTTCTAGTGCAGTAATGCAGTTCAATTTTCGTGTTTCATGTTTGCATGTTTTAGCGCTGCAGTGTGCTGCCTTATTTACTTGACTATGTATGGGTTGGCGACTCTGGGTTCAGCACCTGTTCACACTTAGTCTATGTTTGGATGTGACGGTCAGTTTTTGAAAAGCAGGTGCAGACAGTCCCACAGTAACTAGTTGCAGAAGGTCTCTGCATTTGGCTTTGCAGACACATTCTTAAACCTTCTAATTTTTTGACCCAGTGGCCACCTTTCTCCATCTCTAATTGGCACACTTTACTGGGGTTTTATAGACTCCCAGCCTGCTGCTGGTAATCGCCGGTGATACTTCAATTTCCGCCTGTTGAAACTTGGAGTTATAGCAGTTGGCTATCTTCCTCTTTGGTGTTTGGAGGATGTCTTTGTTGCCTCTCTGAGTCTACTCAAGATAAGTACTCCCTTTGTTTGTCTAGTACAGCTGTCTTTAGTTGTAATGGGGATGAACTAGTGCCTATCCCGTCCTTCCCTAAGCAGGCTTATTGTCACAGTCAGACATAAATTAGGTTCCAGTTCAGCAAAAGGTGCAGAATCTATTTAGGGACATTTAAGGCAGACAGAGTGACTTTATATCTGACTAGGGGTCTCCAATCCCCCTTTCATGTGCTCCCATCCTGCATCCCCATGCTGTCATGTGGTGCTCCCATCCTGCACCCCCATGCTGTAATAACGCATCAGCCTTGACATTTTTGCTTCCTGGCCTATACATAATGTAGAAATTGAACCTGACGAAAAACGGAGACCACCTAGCTTGCCTAGGTGTGAGATGCTTCGCAGATTCTAGATACAACAGATTCTTGTGATCTGTGATCACCATAACTGGGTGAAGTGCTCCCTCAAAAAAATGGCGCCATTCCTCAAATGCCCATTTAATTGCCAACAGCTACCTGTTACCAATATCATAATTCCTCTCAGTAGGAGATAATTTTTTCGAGAAAAATGCACATGGATGCCACTTACTCGGAGAAATCCCCTGAGGCAATACAGCTCCCGCTCCCACCTCAGAGGCATCCACCTCTACCACAAATGGCTGCATGATGTCAGGCTGTATTAGTATGGGTGCAGTGGAAAAACACTTCTTCAAAGTCTCAAAAGTCTGGCAGGCCGTACTGGACCAGACAGAGAAGTCTGTGCCTCTCTTGGTCATGTCTGTTAAAGGTTTGGCTACTACTGAAAAGTCTTTAATAAATTTGCGATAGTAGTTTGCAAAACCTAAAAACCTCTGTAAGACCTTAAGGTCCTCAGGACGCTCCTACTCCAAGACCACCTTGACTTTAGCCGGATCCACACGAAATCCTGTGGAGGATAAGAAATAACCCAAAAATAGTAGATACACGGAGAAAAAGAATATGCTCATAGGGAGATCACCATACAAAATAGTAAATATAACTTTATTAGCAAAGTGCACACAGACAAATAGTATAGCTAAAAACATTTAAAAAACATGAATGTAAACAATTTATCTGGAGGATGGTAATGCCCCCCTGTAACTCAACACCTGGTACACCGATCAATATAACCAATGTTAGATTTAAACAATCACAAAATATCCAAACAGTGCAAATATGAAAAATGAACCCCCCAGCAGTAAAGGACATGTGATAAGTCCTGCCTGGAACAGTAATAAAGAGCCTGGCTAACCTGATGGTCCAAATAAGTACCTAGTGCAACCACTTAGACCATAAACACATAAAAACATGGAACACTGTTAGATCATACATCTGAGGCCACTATACTAGACAATAAGTCATAGACCACGATCAGTGCCATGTTCAGATAAGTGCAGGAAAAAAATTGGAAATGAGAGATACAAACGTAAAATAGTGCAAAGGTTGCAGGCTGTCAGAAGATCCAATGGAATAGGAGCCAAGGTATGGACCAGGGAAGAGAAATATGCTCTCCCTATGAGCATATTCTTTTTCTCCGTGTATCTACTATTGTATTTGTATGCTGCGGGACTGATCCCATTTTCTGTACTTAGCTTTCCATTGTGCCCTCCACTTTCTATATACATTGAAATAACCCAAAAATGGAATCTCTTTGACTGCGAACATGCATTTCTCAAGTTTGGCAAACAGTTTATTGTCCCTGAGTACCTGAAGGACCTGCCGTACATGATCCTGATGGGACTCGAGGTCAGGGGAATAAATTAAGATGTCATAGAGATATACCACTACAAACCTACCTATTAGATGACTAAGTAAATCATTGACAATGTGTTGAAACACAGCAGGAGCATTACTTAACCCTAGAACGCATACCTGGGGCCTCGTAGGCCTGCCAGGTTACTTGTTTTCTATTTTATGTAAAAGTACTTTAGTTAGAATTTAGATAATCTAGGTAATCCTCAGGTATATAGTTGTTAGTAATTTCCAGTTATTCATATATTTTTATGTTACAGACATTTCGGTATAACAACCTTTTTTTGGGACTACCCCATATTCACGCACCTGGGGCCTTTTAGGCCTGTACTAGGTTTATATGTGATACTCAGTCTTTTTGTCTGTATTGTTGCTGGGGAAGAACTTCTATGACTCTGCTATTGCTGGGAAGAGTGTGGAAGGAAAACGTATCGCGTCAGGAAGAAAAAAAACATGGAAAAATATAACTAAAGAGGAACTATATGCTTATATTGGCCTTACTCTTCTGGCAGGGTCGACAAAATCATACGATGTTCCAATCGGAAAGTTATTTCAGAACCCATTTGCAGATCCACACTACAAAGCTACTATGTCCATCAATAGATTTGAGGATATTCGGAGATGCCTTCGTTTTGATGAAAAGAGAACTCACCCTGTGAGGTTGGCAACCGATAAATTAGCCCCTATTAGCTATATCTGGAATCTTTTTATCAAGAACTGTACAAAGCTTTACCATTCCAGTGATAATGTGACAGTGGATGAGCAACTTCTTGCCTTTAGGGGACGTTGCAAATTCATTCAGTATATGCCCAGTAAGCCAGCTAAGTATGGCATAAAAAGTTTCTGGATGTGCGATTCAGCAAGCTATTATGGGATGAATGGCATGATTTACTGTGGCAAAGAAGCTGATGCTCCAGTCCAGAAAGACCTATGTTCCGACATAGTAAAAACACTTGCTCTACCAATTTTCAATTCAGGAAAAAATATTACAATGGATAATTACTTTACCAAATTTGAAATGGCCAACTTTTTGCTTCAAAAGCAACTTACAATTGTTGGTACTATGAGGCCAAACCGCCGCGAAATTCCTCCAATCATGAAGCACAATGCACAGCGAACAATCTACGAGAGTGTATTCGGTTTCTGAAATCAAGCAACAATGGTGTCTTATAAAGCCAAGAAAGAAAAATTTGTGATATTACTGAGTATAATGCATCATGATGGAAGTATTGACACCAATGACAGGAAAAAAAAACCTGAAATCATACTGCATTATAATAAGACAAAAGGAGGTGTCGACAAGATGGACGAAATGATTGGAGAGTATTCGTGCAAAAGGCAGTCTAAACGTTGGCCTGTTGTCCTTTTTTCCAATATCCTTGATGTGTCAGCCCTCAATAGCTACATTGTTTATTGTCAAACTTATCCAGAATTCCATGCCAACTGGAAAGACAAGAGACGTCTATTTTTGACAGAACTTTGTTATGAACTTTTGATGTCTACTATGATGGAGAGAAGCAGCATGATATGATTATCAAGGCAAATTACGGAGGCAATGATCCGATGTGGAATACGCTTCCTGGAACATCCAGAGCAAAGAGAAAAAAAAAAGAAAGCACTGCTATATTTGTCCAGCAAAGAAGGAAAGAAAATCGGAGCATTTCTGTTCTACTTGCGGACAAAATGTGTGCAAGGAACATTCAGCCAAAAAAATAATATGCGAGAATTGTCGGGGGAATATGTAAAGTTACAAATAAATATTCCTGCACCAAGTTTGCAACAACCAAAAAATGTTTTCATAACAAAATTGCATATAGAATGCCTATATTTGGCGTGCCCGTTTGCTTACTTTTTTGTTGTTTTATGCACATAATTATGTTTTGAAATATACACATCTTAGGCTGTGTTCTGAGTAGTGCTGGGGTTCGCCAGAAGGGGATCCATAATGGATCTGACCTCCTGGTAACTCCAGCTAAGGCTGCCGGAATGGCGCGGACCCCAGCGCTAGTTGGAATGCATCCTTACTAGTGTTGAGCGATACCGTCCGATACTTGAAAGTATCGGTATCGGATAGTATCGGCCGATACCCGAAAAATATCGGATATCGCCGATACCGATATCCGATACCAATACAAGTCAATGGGACATCAAGTATCGGAAGGTATCCTGATGGTTCCCAGGGTCTGAAGGAGAGGAAACTCTCCTTCAGGCCCTGGGATCCATAGTGAGGTGTAAAATAAAGAACTAAAATAAACAATATTGATATGCTCACCTCTCCGGTGGCCCCTGGACATCACGCTGGTAACCGGCCGGCTTCTTTGTTTAAAATGAGCGCCTTTAGGACCTGCGAATGACGTCGCGGCTTCTGATTGGTCGCGTGCCGCCCATGTGACCGCCACGCGACCAATCAGAAGCCGCGACGTCATTCGCAGGTCCTCAATTCCTAGAATTAGGAGTTTAGTGAATGAGAATGACGTCGCGGCTTCTGATTGGTCGCGTGGCGGTCACATGGGCGGCACGCGACCAATCAGAAGCCGCGACGTCATTCTCAGGTCCTAAAGGCGCTCATTTTAAACAAAGAAGCCGGCCGGTTACCAGCGTGATGTCCAGGGGCCGCCGGAGAGGTGAGCATATCAATATTTTTTATTTTAATTCTTTATTTTACACATCCCTATTGATCCGATACCGATACCCGATACCACAAAAGTATCGGATCTCGGTATCAGAATTCCGATACCGCAAGTATCGGCCGATACCCGATACTTGCGGTATCGGAATGCTCAACAGTAATCCTTACCTTGCAATTGTAAAATAAATTTTGAAAAGTATTTTTATTTGAGTTATTCCGTGTTATTTGCACACAGGCCTAAAAGGCCCCAGGTGCGTGAATATGGGGTAGTCCCAAAAAAAGGTTGTTATACCGAAATGCCTATAACATAAAAATATATGAACAACTGGAAATTACTAACAACTATATACCTGAGGAATACCTTGAGTTTCAAAATTCTAACTAAAGTAATTTTACATAAAATAGAAAACAAGTAACCTTGCAGGCCTGCGAGACCCCATGTATGCATCCGCCAGCCTTAGCTGGGGTCACCAGGAGGTCAGATCCATTACGGAATCCCGTCCTGGTGGACCCCTGCGCTAGTGGGAATGCATCCTTACTTTGCAATAAACTTTGAAAAGTATTTTTATTTGAGTTATTCCATGATAATTGTAAACAGGCCTAAAAGGCCCCAGGTGCGTGAATGTGTAGATTTCTATGGGCATAACCAAGTTCTCGTAATGTCCCTCTGGAGTATTAAACGCCGTCTTCCATTCATCCCCCTCCTTCATCCGAATGAGATTATATGCCCCCCTGAGATCTAATTTGGAGAACCATTTAGCCCCCACAATTTGATTAAAGAGGTCCGGAATAAGAGGGAGTGGGAAAGATTCCTGGACCGTAATTTGGTTTAATTCACGGAAGTCTAAGCATGGGCGTAACCCCCATCCTTCTTCTTAACAAAGAAGAACCCGGCAGCAATGGGTGATGACAAGGGTCTGATATGACCTTTGGCCAGACTCTCTGTGATATAGTCCTTCATGTCCTGTCTGGCTTGGGCAGAGATGTTGTATAGCCTACTTTTAGGCAGTTTAGCACCAGGAATGAGACGTATGGCGCAATCATAAGGACAGTATGGAGGTAGCTCTTGACTACCCTCCTCAGAGAATGCATCCTCAAAATCTGAGATGAACTCTGGCAAAACCTGAGAACTCAACCCGGCTAGCCGAGTGCCCAGGCAATGTTCCTGACAAAACTCACTCCATCTAGTAATCTCCCGAGTCTGCCAGTCTAACACCGGGTTGTGTAACGTGAGCCATGGTAAACCGAGAACTACAGGTGATTGCAAACCCCCCAACACATAACAATCTATTGACTCAGAGTGCAACGCCACTATTTGTAGGCTCACCCCACGGACGATCTGAGTGAAAGTCCCCTGGCTCAAAGGCGCAAAATCAATAGCAATTATAGGTATGGGTCTTGACAACTCTTGAGTTTTAAGCCCATTAAATTAAACCCTGCCCCAGAGTCCAGAAAGGCAGAGACATTGAGCCTACTTTCACCAAGACGAATCTCGGCTGGTAGGAAAAATTGTGGTTTACCTAAGGAGGAAACTAGTACACCTGAATTGCCAACCTCCCCACAACCTGGGCTCAATAGTTTTCTGGCGGTTGTCTTCTAGAAGGACACATATTCACATAATGACCCCTTCTGCCACAAAAAAAAATACACCTCCCTTACACCGTACTCCTGGTGCCCCCTTAGAACGAGAAGCGCCCCCCAACTGCATAGGTTCTCCTAGAGACTCAGATTCTGGTGAGTTCAAATCTGAATTACCCTTGAATAGCGGCGATTCATTAAGTCTCTGGCGCAAGCGGTGGTCCACATGGATCGCAAGAGACATAGCTGTCTCCAGTGTGGTTGGAGTTTCCTGTAGGGCGAAGGCATCTTTTATTTTATCAGATAGGCCCTGATAAAATTGACTGCGGAGTGCAGGGTCATTCCACATTGTGTCAGTAGCCCATCTCCGAAACTCAGAGCAGTTCTCCTCTACTGGCCGGTCTCCCTGTGTACGATGGCGTATTGTGGACTCAGCGAGGGAGACGCGGTCAGGATCATCATACACTTGACCTATGGCTCGAAAAAACTCCTCCACAGTCCATAACGGCAAAGCGTCAGTGGGAAGGGAAAATGCCCAGGCCTCAGGATCACCTTGTAGGAGCGATACTACAATTCCAACCCTCTGCTCCTCTGAACCTGAAGTGTGAGGATGCAACCTAAAATACAATTTACAGGCCTCCCTGATTGTAACAAATTTGTCACGCCCCCCAGAAAACCTGTCAGGTAATGCAATTTTAGGTTCCAGCGAAGCTTGTGTACAACCGCCAAGCGGAGGTCAGCCACCTCTAGACTGAGTTGCTGCAATTGTCCAGCTAAAGCAGCAATGAGGTCCATATTGGACCAAGAAAATTTTTAAGTTCAGTGATACTGTCACACCGTTAACGGTGATAAAGGGGCAGGACGGCGTACTGGGACCCGCACCTGTCCCTGCCACTATAATGTGGCCCTGGCTTTCCCTTATCTATAATGGTTAAGAGGCCTGAGCCGCCAGCGTATCCCTGTGTCCTGTGCAGGCCCTATCAGTGGCCCCCTCTCTCCCCAAGGGAGGTGGACTGCACCAGTGTATAAATACGACAATTAAATAGGATATACAGACAAGGTAACTAAAATACTCAAACTCACCAAATGCTCACACACCACAGAGGAAACACAGAGAAGGGAATAGAAGGAAAAAAACTAGGAAGGAAAACAGGTTTAACATGCAACCAAAACAGCAGACACCAATCTCTGTAAATAAACCTCCAAGCTCCTGATACCACGCTTCTTCTCACTCCAAGCCAGGCAGCAGAACTGATCACTGACAACATTTGTAGACAAAGCTGAGTCTATATAGGAGCGGAGATTACCAATACTGAATCAGCTGAGAGACATAGCTCTCAGTAACTTCAGTAACAAGGTTTAACTCCTGCCCTGCTGGCACAAGACAGCCAGGTCAGAATTCAGGAGAAGAGCTTCTGTTCATCGTGTGTGAACGAGGCCCAGAGCGCTGCGGTTTTCTGTAACAATTCTGTCGCGGTAGCCCCATGACACCCATGCAAACACGGAGAGAACATACAAACTCTTTGCAGATGTTGTCCTTGGTGGGATTTGAACCCAGGACTCCAGCGCTGCAAGGCTGCTGTGCTAACCACTGCACCACCGTGCGAACGTTAGTCTGTCTACATTGTCACTGGACAGCCGCGTGCGCTTATCTGTCTGTAATGTGCTGCTCCCATCCTGCACCCCATTCTGTCATGTGCTGCTCCTATCCTGCTCCCCCATTCTCTCATGTGCTACTCCCATTCTGCGCCCTCATTCTGCAATGTGCTGCTCCCACTCTGCGCCCCATTCTGTAATGTGATTCTCCCTTCCTGCGTCCCGTCCTGTCATGTGCTGCTCCCATCCTGCACCCCCGTCTTGTCATGTGCTGCTCCCATCCTGCACCCCATTCTCTAATGTGCTTCACCCATCCTGCACCCCCATTATGTAATGTGCTGCACCCATCCTGCACCCCCATTCTGTCATGTGCTGCTTCCATCCTGCGCCCCCATTCTGTCATGTGCTGCTCCCATCCTGTGCCCCAATCCTGTAATGTGGTTCTTCCATCCTGCGCCCTTGTCCTGTGATGTGCTGCTCCGATCCTGCGCCCCGTACTGTCATGTGCTGCTCCCATCCTGCGCCCCATCTTCTCATGTACGGCTCCAATCCTGTGACTCCATTCTGCAATGTGCTGCTACCATGCTGCACCCCCATTCTGTAATGTGCTGCACACATTCTGTGCCCCCATTCAGTAATGTGCTGCTCCCATCCTGCACCCCCATTCTGTCATGTGCTGCTCTCATCCTGTGCCCCATCCTGTCATGTGCTGCTCCCATCCTGCGCCCCCATCCTGTAATATGGTGCTCCCATCCTGCGCCCTATTCTGGTATGTGCTGCTCCCATCATGCACCCCCATGCTGTCATGTGCTACTTTCAACCTGTGCCCCCATCCTGTCATGTTGAGCAGAATCATATTACAAGGTCATTTTTTACCACAACATGTACATCGTAAACACAAGTCCCCAAGAACAATGTAAGAATTGTCACTCCTGGTCATGTCATGAGAAATGGGGGTGTCTGATACACACCTCTCCATTATTAACCCTCGGGTTTGATGCAAGCTCACAATGCAAAGCTGACATAAACTCCATGAACTATTAGGCTGCCGTCACACTAGCAGTATTTGGTCAGTATTTTACATCAGTATTTGTAAGCCAAAACCAGGAGTGGAACAAATAGAGAAAAAGTATAATAGAAACATATGCACCACTTCTGTATTTATCACCCACTCCAGGGCCTTACCCTGATTGCCACTACACCAGGCCAGTCGGGAAGAGCCTGGCAGAGTGCCTGAATTGGCACATCCTGAATGCACCAATTCTGGGGCAGCTGCAAGCTTGTATTTTTAGACTGGGAAGGGCTAAATAACCATGGACCTTCCCAGCCTGATAATATAAGCCTGCAGCTGTCTGCTTTATCTGGGCTGACTTTCAAAAATATGGGGGACCCCATGTCATTTTTTATTATTATTTATTTATTTATTTATGATGTAGATGCATTTTTGGGGTCTGTGCTGCATAAACACACTTTAAAACATGTCATTTTTTTAACAGCGGAATTCCCGCATCTAATTCAAGTCTACAGGAAAAGTCAGCACAAAAGACTTAACCCCTTAGTGACAGAGCCAATTTGGTACTTAATGACCAGGCCAATTTTTGCAATTCTGACCACTGTCACTTTATGAGGTTATAACTCTGGAACGCTTCAACGGGTCCCGCTGATTCTGAGATTGTTTTTTTGTGACATATTGTACTTCATGTTAGTGGTAACATTTCTTCGATATTACTTGCGATTATTTATGAAAAAAACGGAAATATGGCGAAAATTTTTAAAATTTTGCAATTTTCAAACTTTGTATTTTTATGCCCTTAAATCAGAGAGATATGTCATGAAAAATAGTTAATAAATAACATTTCCCACATGTCTACTTTACATCAGCACAATTTTGGAAACAAAATTTTTTTTTGTTAGGGAGTTATAAGGGTTAAAAGTTGACCAGCAATTTCTCATTTTTACAACACCATTTTTTTTTAGGGACCACATCACATTTGAAGTCATTTTGAGGGGTCTATATGATAGAAAATAATGAAGTGTGACACCATTCTAAAAACTACACCCCTCAAGGTTCTCAAAACCACATTCAAGAAGTTTATTAACCCTTTACGTGCTTCACAGGAACTGAGACAATGTGGAAGGAAAAAATGAACATTTAACTTTTTTTTGCAAACATCTTAATTCAGAACCATTTTTTTTATTTTCACAAGTGTAAAAACAGAAATATAACCATAAATTTTGTTATGCAATTTCTCCTGAATACGCCAATACCCCATATGTGGGGGTAAACCACTGTTTGGGCGCACCGCAGAACTTAGAAGTGAAGGAGCGCCGTTTGACTTTTTCAATGCAGAATTGGCTGGAATTGAGATCGGACGCCATGTCACATTTAGAGAGCCCCTGATGTGCCTAAACAGTGGAAACCCCCCACAAGTGACACCATTTTGGAAACTATACCCCTTAAGGAACTTATCTAGATGTGTGGTGAGCACTTTGAACCCCCAAGTGCTTCACAGAAGTTTATAACGTAGAGCCGTGAAAATAAAAAATCGCTTTTGTTTACACAAAAATGATCTTTTCGCCCACAAATTCTTATTTTCACAAGGGTAACAGGAGAAATTAGACCACAAAAGTTGTTGTGCGATTTCTCCTGAATACGTCGATACCCCATATGTGAGGGTAAACCACTGTTTAGGCGCACCGCAGAGCTTGGAAGTGAAGGAGCGCCGTTTTACTTTTTCAATGTTGAATTGGCTGGAATTGAGATTGGACGCCATGTCGCGTTTGGAGAGCCCCTGATGTGCCTAAACAGTGGAAACCCCCCACAAGTGACACCATTTTGGAAACTAGACCCCTTAAGGAACTTATCTAGATGTGTGGCGAGCACTTTGAACCCCCATGTGCTTCACAGAAGTTTATAACGTAGAGCCGTGAAAAAAAAAAATTGCATTTTTTCTACAAAAATGATCTTTTTGCCCACAAATTTTTATTTTCACAAGGGTAACCGGAGAAATTAGACCACTAAAGTTGTTGTGCAATTTCTCCTGAGTACGTCGATACCCAATATGTGGGGGTAAACTACTGTTTGGGCGCACCGCAGAGCTTGGAAGAAAAAGAGTGCCATTTTACTTTTTCAATGTAGAATTGGCTGGAATTGAGATCGGACGCCATGTCGCGTTTGGAGAGCCCCTGATGTGCCTAAACAGTAGAAATCCCCCATAAGTGACCCCATTTTGGAAACTAGACCCCCCATGGAACTTATCTAGATGTGTGGTGAGAACCTTGAATGCCCAAGTGCGTCACAGAAGTTTATAATGCAGAGCCGTGAAAATAAAAAATATTTTTTTTTTCCACAAAAAAGATTTTTTAGCCACCAAATTTTTATTTTCACAAGGGTAACAAGAGAAATTGGACCCCAAAAGTTGTTCTCCAATTTGTCCTGAGTATGCTGGTACCCTATATGTGGGGGTAAACCACTGTTTGGGCGCACGGCAGAGCTCGGAAGGGAAAGAGCGCCTTTTTGGAATGCAGACTTTGATAGAATGGTCTGTGGGCATTATGTTGCGATTGCAGAGCCCCTGATGTACCTAAACTGTAGTAACCCCCCACAAGTGACCCCATTTTGGAAACTAGACCCCCCATGGAACTTATCTAGATGTGTGGTGAGAACCTTGAATGCCCAAGTGCGTCACAGAAGTTTATAATGCAGAGCCGTGAAAATAAAAAATATTTTTTTTTTCCACAAAAAAGATTTTTTAGCCACCAAATTTTTATTTTCACAAGGGTAACAAGAGAAATTGGACCCCAGAAGTTGTTGTCCAATTTATCCCGAGTACGCTGATGCCCCATATGTGGGGGTAACCCACTGTTTGGGCGCACGGCAGAGCTCAGAAGGGAGGGAGCACCATTTGACTTTTTGAGCGCAAAATTGGCTGTCGTGTTTGGAGACCCCCTGATGTACCTAAACAGTGGAAACCCCCCAACTCTAGCTCCAACCCTAACCCCAACACACCCCTAACCCTAATCCCAACCTCATCCATAATCCTAATCACTAACCCTAAGCATAATCACAACCCTTACCCCAAAACAACCCTAATGTCAACCCTAACCATAACCCTAATCAAAACCCTAAATCCAACACACCCCTAATCCTAATCTCAACCCTAACCTCAAACCTAACCCTAATCCCAATACACCCCTAATCACAACCCTAACCTTAACCCTAATCCCAAACCTAGCCCTAATCCCAAGCGTAACCCTAATGCCAACCCTAACCCTAATACCAACCCTAATCCAAACCCTAACCCTAATCCCAGCTCTAACCCTAACTTTAGCCCCAACCCTAGCCCTAACTTTAGCCCCAACCCTAACCCTAGCCCTAGGGCTACTTTCACACTTGCGTCGTTTGGCATTCCGTTGCAATCCGTCGTTTTGGACAAGAAACGGATCCTGCAAATGTGCCCGCAGGATGCGTTTTTTGCCCATAGACTTGTATTGCCGACGGATCGTGACGGATGGCCACACGTCGCGTCCGTCGTGCACTGGATCAGTTGTGTTTTGGCGGAGCGTCGGCACAAAAAAACATTCAATGAAACGTTTTTTTGTACGTCGCATCCGCCATTTCTGACCGCGCATGCGTGGCCGTAACTCCGCCCCCTCCTCCCCAGGACATAGATTGGGCAGCGGATGTGTTGAAAAACTACAGCTGCATTGCAACGGCCCCGTACCGACGTAAGTGTGAAAGAAGCCTAACCCTAAATTTAGCCCCAACCCTAACCCTAAATTTAGCCCCAACCCTAACCCTAAATTTAGCCCCAACCCTAGCCCTAACCCTAGCCCTAACCCTAGCCCTATCCCTACCCCTAACCCTACCCCTAACCCTACCCCTAACCCTACCCCTACCCCTAACCCTACCCCTACCCCTACCCCTAACCCTAACCCTACCCCTAACCCTACCCCTAACCCTACCCCTACCCCTAACCCTACCCCTAACCCTACCCCTAACCCTACCCCTACTCCTAACCCTACCCCTAACCCTAAACCTAACCCTACCCCT
Organism: Ranitomeya imitator; assembly: GCF_032444005.1. NCBI lineage: Eukaryota > Metazoa > Chordata > Amphibia > Anura > Dendrobatidae > Ranitomeya > Ranitomeya imitator. Next base: position 640,572,210 of record NC_091284.1, read on the forward strand.
AACCCTACCCCTACCCCTAACCCTAATTTTAGCCCCAACTGCTGTTCTCCTGCCGGCCGGCAGATGGAGACAGATGGCGGGCGCACTGGGCATGCGTCCGCCATGTTCTGCTGCCGGCGGCCAGGAGGAGCAGCAAGAGGATCCAGGGACCTAGGTGAGTATGCTAGGGTCCCCGAATCCCCCTATTTCTCTGTCCTCTGATGTGCGATCACATCAGAGGACAGAGAATTACACTTTACTTTTTTTTTTTTTTTTGCGGTCGCCGGTAAACAGTTAATTACCGGCGATCGCAAAACAGGGGTCGGTAATACCGACCCCAATCATGCTCTTTGGGGTCTCGGCTACCCCCGGCAGCCGAGACCCCAAAGATTCTCCCGGTGCCGGCCGGCGGGCGCACTGCGCATGCGCCCGCCATTTTGAAGATGGCGGCGCCCACCGGGAGACACGAGGAGCATCGGGGGAGCTAGGTGAGTATTGGGGGGCCACCTGGGACCCCTTTTCTCTGTCCTCCGATGTGCGATCACATCGGAGGACAGAGAAATTAAAAAGAGATCGCTTTTTTTTTTTTTTGCGATCGCCGGTAAACGGTTAATTACCGGCGATCGCAAATGCGGGGTGGGTTAAAAACCCCCCGAATCATGTTCTCTGGGGTTTCGTCTACCCTCGGCAGCCGAGACCCCAGAGAAAATCGGCCTCTGGGGGCGCTATGGACTTTTTGCACAGCGCCGTTAATTAACGGCGCTGTGGTTTAAGTACCCTTAGCGGCCGCCGTTGAAAGGCGTATCGGCGGTCGCTAAGGGGTTAATGTTCCCACAAGAGAAACTAACATGCTGTGGCTCAGAAATCCACACCACTGGCTAGTTTATACAGCATAAAACAGAAGCACAGTGGGCACGCGATTCCTTTTAATCCCATGCACGTTGCTTGTATTGCACAATGCAATGATTGGGATGCACTAAAAATACTCTGTGTCCAAAACGCTACTATTCTTGATCGTAGGCATGCAGCGTTAATTAGTAGACAAAAATATAAGGCTACGCTCACATTAGCGTTGCGCGCCGGTGCGTCGGCGACGCAACGGCGACGCAACGCGCGACGCACCAAAAACGCGCGCAAAAACGCTGCGTTTTGTGACGCGAGCGTCGTTTTTTGACGAAAATCGGACGCACGAAAAATGCAACTTGTTGCATTTTCGTGCGTCCGACGCTAGCGTCGAAAACGACGCACATGTCGAAAAACGCAAACAAAAAAAAGCACGCGTCCCCTATGTTAAACATAGGGGCGCGTCGCCGCTGCGTCGCCGCTGCGTCGCCGACGCAACAGCGACGCACATTAGCGTAACGCTAATGTGAACGTAGCCTAAGAGATAAAATCTAGGGCTGACATGTGAACAACCTCAGAGCCGGTACAAATTCTATCCATGAAAAATGTATATGTGAAAAACTAGTGCCTGAGCCATTTTGATTTTCTATAGTGTGGATTGTGTTTTGCGGCTTTAATGTTCCATAAATTAGAAGCTGCATAACCATAGGCAGATACAGTACAAGCAGTACACTCATCTACATTGCCTCTTCTTGGAGAAATTGAATTCTGTTTTTAAAAAATATTTCCTGTATGATGACATGATAAATTTGCAACCAGTTCTGAAATTACTAGTTATGCTTTCATTGTTAACCCATCAATGCCGTTATAAAGATTTTCCAAGGTCATAGACATAACTGTAATATGGATTAAGTGAATGACATGACCAGGTAAAAGCAGCACTTATTCAGTCTGTGCAGGCACCCTCAAGTGAATTCTGCCTTACCTTGTACTATTCTTGTTCAGAGAAGAAAAGATTGAGTATGCTTTATTCACAAATCGCTCTCACAGTATTCTTTAAATGTACATTTAATTCCTGAGCAGCTCAGAGATTTATTCACAAATCAAAAAATGAAAAATATAAATAACAAATGTTCTTATATGACCTCCGGAGATAAGAGGTCACTCACCATATCTTTTCTTTCCATAAAACACACATAAAATGTTCGCACATGAGTAAAATAAGTAATATAGAAAAATCCATTTCCTAGAATTTCATCTTCATGAATCTGAGCAGGGATGTAGGTGACGTTCTGACACTTCCCTTGCCCACCTTTCTGCTGTGAACAGCAACATAAAATGCAGTAATATTAGTCACATTTTGAGCTATGATGAGGTCAGTGAGATTAATTCAGACCAGTTTAATTACAAAAGCACTCCCATCAACATTTTTATCCTTTTAGTATGTTGCTATCACCATATTTTATAGCACGGTGTACTTACAATTGATCATTTTGTCTTTCTACCCAAGTAAATTTTCTCGCTTCTCTGCTCTATGTAGAAACAGGAAGTCTCTGTTCCCTGCATTTATCATTCCCCTCAACTGCTCCAACCCTGCCCCATCCTGTGCCAGGGACTTTTGCGATGACTTATGACTGATGGAGGAGTTTAGAAGGATTCAGCTATGCAGTATTTAATAAGGTGATGTCATAATTAGGGATGAATGTACGGAGTCGATCTCCGAACATGGACTTTTTTCTGGAACTCTGTCTTACTGTTAGGCTTCAGTGTTGAATAAAGTTTGTTGAAAGGCTGCAGCGCAGTCAATCAACAAGCTTTTAGGTTGTGGACACTTCCGGATGCATCAGAAACATGATCTATAAAAGCTGGATTAAAGGCCCCTTCACATTAAGCGACGCTGCAGCGATACCGACAACGATCCGGATCGCTGCAGCGTCGCTATTTGGTCGCTGGAGAGCTGTCACACAGACCGCTCTCCAGCGACCAACGATGCCGGTAACCAGGGTAAACATCGGGTAACTAAGCACAGGGCCGCGCTTAGTAACAGGGCTGCCACTAGAAATTTCGGGGCCCCATACTGGCAAAATTTTCGGGGCCCCCTTGAGACTCCGCCCAGGCTCCACCCCAGCCCCGCCTCCGGGCTCCACCCCTCGAACTGTCCACAGTCCCACCGCTCTCTCTTGGAGAAACTCCACTTCTCACCAATCACACATTGACAGTTCCCATCACCAGATCACATACATAGCAGGCAGCTTTTGTTTTGGCCAAAAGATTTTTTAAGCCGCCACCATAACACGGTAGACACTTTTGGCCGGGCCCTACTCTACTGTAACCTATTAAATATTTGTTAAAATATGCAATACAATTTAGGTATATTTTTATTTATTTTTCAATTTTTAAAATGCCCAATAATATCACATAGAAGGAACAAATACCACAACACCATGACCAGATCACATACTACCACCACATAGTGACTGAATACTACAATTCTGATCAGTAATTTAAAAAAAAGCACCATACTATCACCATAAGTGCCATTATACACAGGAGATCTGTACTTAGTATGCAGTGTCTGTGTACAGATAATATAGTGATCACTAGTGAAATTATACACAGGAGCTCTGTATACAGTGTATAGTGTCAGTGTATAGGTAACACACTGACTCACCAGTGATGTCTCTAGGTGAAGTCCTTCATCTTTCATCCAGCACAGACCGCCATCATTTCATCCAGCCAGGACTTCTCTCTGCAGGAAATAACACAGTTATCTCGAGCTCCGCTTGCAGAACACATTACTTAAGTTTTCACAACTTCTACATTACACCACATGAAGAAGGCGACATAGTATCACTCTATACAGTAACAGGACCGCCCCCCATTTAAAACAGTATACTCAAAAAATAAAATAAATACATCACTGCAATAATAATATCCCTAAATTAGCCCCTATGGTATTAATAATATCCCCCAGCCTAGCCCCGTGTGTCTCATTCCTGGCGTCAGCCAGATGTTCTCCCATCCTGCCCTCATGAGTATCCATTCTGCCCCATATGATCTCCCCATCCTGCCCCATATGATCGCCCCATGTGATCTCTCCATCCTGCCCCATCTGTCTCCATCATATCCATCCTGCCCCATGATCCTGCACGATCTGTCTCCAATTCTGCCCCCAGTGTCTCTAATCATGCCCCATGTCTCCATTCTGCCCCCTATGTCTCCAACCATGCCCCCATGTCTGCAATCCTGACACTTGTCTCCAATCATGCCCCCTGTGTCTCCATTCTGCCCCATCTGTCTCCAATCCTGCCCCATCTGTCTCCAGTCATGCCCCCATGTCTTTCATCCTGCCCCGTGTCTCCAATCATGCCCCGTATCTCCATTCTGCCCCAATGTCCAGCATTCTGCCCCTGGGTCTCACAGTCTGCCCCTGTGTCCAGCATTCTGCCCCTGTCACTGTGTCCAGCATTCTGCCCCTGTCACTGTGTCCAGCATTTCTGCCCCTGTCACTGTGTCCAGCATTTCTGCCCCACTGTGTCCAGCATTCTGCCCCACTGTCTCCAGCATTCTGCCCCACTGTCTCCAACATTCTGCCCCACTGTGTCCAGCATTCTGCCCCACTGTGTCCAGCATTCTGCCCCACTGTGTCCAGCATTCTGCCCCACTGTGTCCAGCATTCTGCCCCACTGTGTCCAGCATTTCTGCCCCTGTGTGACCACCATTCTGTCCCACTGTGTCCAGCATTTCTGCCCCTGTGTGTCCACCATTCTGCCCCACTGTGTCCAGCATTTCTGCCCCTCTGTGTCCAGCATTCTGCCCCACTGTGTCCACCATTCTGTCCCACTGTGTCCAGCATTTCTGCCCCTGTGTGTCCACCATTCTGCCCCACTGTGTCCAGCATTTCTGCCCCACTGTGTCCAGCATTCTGCCCCACTGTGTCCAGCATTCTGCCCCACTGTGTCCAGCATTCTGCCCCACTGTGTCCAGCATTCTGCCCCACTGTGTCCAGCATTTCTGCCCCTGTGTGACCACCATTCTGTCCCACTGTGTCCAGCATTTCTGCCCCTGTGTGTCCACCATTCTGCCCCACTGTGTCCAGCATTTCTGCCCCTCTGTGTCCAGCATTCTGCCCCACTGTGTCCACCATTCTGTCCCACTGTGTCCAGCATTTCTGCCCCTGTGTGTCCACCATTCTGCCCCACTGTGTCCAGCATTTCTGCCCCACTGTGTCCAGCATTCTGCCCCACTGTGTCCAGCATTTCTGCCCCTGTGTGACCACCATTCTGTCCCACTGTGTCCAGCATTTCTGCCCCTGTGTGTCCACCATTCTGCCCCACTGTGTCCAGCATTTCTGCCCCTCTGTGTCCAGCATTCTGCCCCACTGTGTCCACCATTCTGTCCCACTGTGTCCAGCATTTCTGCCCCTGTGTGTCCACCATTCTGCCCCACTGTGTCCAGCATTTCTGCCCCACTGTGTCCAGCATTCTGCCCCACTGTGTCCACCATTCTGTCCCACTGTGTCCAGCATTTCTGCCCCTGTGTGTCCACCATTCTGCCCCACTGTGTCCAGCATTTCTGCCCCACTGTGTCCAGCATTTCTGCCCCTGTGTGTCCAGCATTCTGCCCCACTGTGTCCAGCATTTCTGCCCCTGTGTGTCCAGCATTCTGCCCCACTGTGTCCAGCATTTCTGCCCCTGTGTGTCCAGCATTCTGCCCCACTGTGTCCAGCATTTCTGCCCCTGTGTGTCCAGCATTCTGCCCCACTGTGTCCAGCATTCTGCCCCACTGTCCAGCATTTCTGCCCCACTGTGTCCAGCATTCTGCCCCACTGTGTCCACCATTCTGCCCCACTGTGTCCAGCATTTCTGCCCCTGTGTGGCCAGCATTCTAGTCCCCCCCTGCCGTCTGCTCCTCCGCCGGGTCCCTCGTCGTCCAGTGGTCCCCTCCCCCGCCTGCCTCTTCTCCTCCGCCGTCTGACTGGTCCCCCGCCGACCGCCGGTCCCCCGCTGCCGCCGCCCGCCGGTGCTTGCCTCTTCTGGCCCCGGGCCCCGCTGCCGCCGGGCCGGCGCTTGCCTCTGCCCTCTCCTCTGCCGGTCCCCCGCTGCAGCCGCCTGCCTCTTCTCCTCCGCCGGGTCCCTCGTCGTCCGGTGGTCCCCCGCTGCCTCTTCTCTGCTCCCTCCGCCGTCCACGTGGTGTCACACCGCCGCACGCTGCTCTGCTCTGGTCCCGGAAGTGGAGCAGGGCAGCGTGTGACGTCACTAACTTGCGGCGGGCGGGCCCATGATGCACCGCGGGCCCGGCCGCCTTAAAGGTACAAGGCACATTTAGGGACAGCAGGCACAGCACAGTGGCACTGGCAGCCGCAATAAAAATGTCAGGGGGGGCCCGAGCAGAGCGCGGACCGGACCGGCTGCCAGCGTGCTCACTCGGGCCCCCCTTTTTGCTCCTCATCACCGGGCCCCATACGGCAGTGATGCCTGTAATGCCCTGATGGCGGCCCTGCTTAGTAACCCGATGTTTACCCTGGTTACCATCCTAAAAGTAAAAAAAAAAAACAGTACATACCTACCTAACGCTGTCTGTCCTCCAGCGCTGTGCTCTGCACTCCTCCTGTACTGGCTGTGAGCACAGCGGCCGGAAAGCAGAGCGGTGACGTCACCGCTCTGCTTTCCGGCTGACCGACGCTCACAGCCAGTACAGGAGGAGTGCAGAGCACAGCGCTGGAGGACAGACAGCGTTAGGTAAGTATGTACTGTTTGTTTTTTTTACTTTTAGGATGGTAACCAGGGTAAACATCGGGTTACTAAGCGCGGCCCTGCGCTTAGTTACCCGATGTTTACCCTGGTTACCAGTGAAGACATCGCTGGATCGGTGTCACACACGCCGATCCAGCGATGTCCATGGGAGATCCAGCGACGAAATAAAGTTCTGGACTTTCTTCAGCGACCAACGATCTCCCAGCAGGGGCCTGATCGTTGGTCGCTGTCACACATAACGATTTTATTAACGATATCGTTGCTACGTCACAAAAAGCAACGATATCGTTAACAATATCGTTATGTGTGAAGTTACCTTTAGGCTGCTTCACCATATTAGTCTCAGTACTGGTGCAGTGTTTCCTAACAGCCAGGTACAACATGCCCTAACAGCCTGGTGTAGAGTGCCATAGCCATCTGGTACAGCATGCCATAACAGCATGGTGCACAGTGCCATAACAGTGTGGTGCACAGTGCTATAACAGCCTAGTGTAGAGTGCTATAACAGCCTGGTGTAGAGTACCATAACAGCTTGGTGTAGAGTACCATAACAGCCTGGTGCAGAGTGCCCTAGCCATCTGGTACAGCATGCCATGACAGCGAGGTGCACAGTGCCATAACAGCCTAGTATAGAGTGCTATAACAGCCTGGTGTAGAGTACCATAACAGCCTGGTGTAGAGTGCCATAGCCATCTGGTACAGCGTGCCATAACAGCGTGGTGCACAGTGCCATAACAGCATAGTGTAGAGTGCTATAACAGCCTGGTGTAGAGTACCATAACAGCCTGGTGTAGAGTACCATAGCAGCCTGGTGCAGAGTGCCCTAGCCATCTGGTACAGCATGCCATGACAGCGAGGTGCACAGTGCCATAACAGCCTAGTATAGAGTGCTATAACAGCCTGGTGTAGAGTACCATAACAGCCTGGTGTAGAGTGCCATAGCCATCTGGTACAGCATGCCATGACAGCGATGTGCACAGTGCCATAACAGCCTAGTGTAGAGTACCATAACAGCCTGGTGTAGAGTACCATAACAGCCTGGTGTAGAGTGCCATAGCCATCTGGTACAGCGTGCCATAACAGCGAGGTGCACAGTGCTATAACAGCCTAGTGTAGAGTACCATAACAGCCTGGTGTAGAGTGCCATAGCCATCTGGTACAGCGTGCCATAACAGCGAGGTGCACAGTGCTATAACAGCCTGGTGTAGAGTACCATAACAGCCTGGTGTAGAGTGCCATAGCCATCTGGTACAGCGTGCCATAACAGCGAGGTGCACAGTGCCATAACAGTGTAGTGTAGAGAACCATAACAGCCTGGTGTAGAGTACCATAACAGCCTGGTGTAGAGTACCATAACAGCCTGGTGTAGAGTACCATAACTGCCTGATGTAGAGTACCATAACAGCCTGGTGCAGAGTACCATAACAACCTGGTATAGAGTGTCATAAAAGCTTAGTGCAGCATGTCTCAACAGCCTGGTGTAGAGTGCCATAACATACTGATGCAGAGTGCCCAAACTGCATGCTGCAGCATACCTTAACAGCATGGTGCAGAGTGCCATAACAACCTGGTGCAGAGTGGCATAACAGCCTCATGCACAATACCATAACAGCCTGGTGTAGAGTGCAATTACAGCCTGGTGTAGTGTAAAATAACAGCAAAGTTAACAAATTTTATGACCATTTGCTGTTTCACTGTACCAACCGCGTGTAAGCAGTAGTTGTGGGAGAGGGCCTTATCTTCCAAACTTTTTCTAATCCAATTTACAATATTTTCAAGTCAAGTTCATGCTATTGCCTTCTTTTGTTTCATTTTGTCTCATATGAGCATCATGAGATGGAAATGAGTGTTCCTTCTGGTCACATACAAACTGTTCTACAGTCCACAACCTAATAGCTTCTCTCCTTGTATTCGTTAACAGATTGACACTATTTATTGTCATCTGCAGACAGAAATCCACAAGAGAAGGCAAAATGAACTGACTTAATGACCATTTGCAGTTCATAGAATCATAGAATGTTAGAGTTGGAAGAGACCTCAAGGGTCATCGTGTCCAAGCCACTGCTCAGTGCAGCGCAGTATTCACTAAACTATCTTAGACAGACCTCTATCTAGCCTCTGTTTGAAGACTTTCACTGAAGGAGAACTCCCCACTAGCGATGGGCGAGCACTAAAATGCTCAGGTGCTCATTACTCGGGTTGAGCATATTGAAATGCTCGGGTGGTCGACCAGAGCAATGAGCCCAATGTAAGTCTATGGGAAACACAAGCATTTTTGCCGCGGCCCCCTGGGGGTCTTTTTAGGGTCTAAAAATGGCAGAAATCAATGGGAACAGTGCTCAAATGACATGGAAACATCATGGGGAAGACCCCTGGAAGTATTTCTGACTCCCAGGTCACTGCTGTGAACAATGTTGTCAGAGTCTTACGCCACTTTTACAGGCGCACAATAAACACATACAAAAATGAAAGCAAAATGTATTTTCCTGAGAAATATGTTAAGGAACTTTCTTTCCTTGATAATGATATGTAAATAAGGCAAAATAAATAACCTAAACTAAAAATGCTCCTCCTCTACTTGGGCTATGTTCACACGTAGCGTTTTTTATCCAGTTTTCAACTTTAGCATTGCTTTCAACCAAGACAAATGCATTCACTGGGAAATGTCATTTTAACATGAAACAACTGAAAATATGTCTTACAGTCTAGATTCTTCAAAGTAGCCACCTTTTGCTTTGGTGACTGCTTTGCACACTCTTGGCATTCTCTCGTCTAAACTTTTGTTCTGTACTGTGTGTATATATGTATATATATTTTACATAAGTAGAAGAAAAGCTGGCAATTCAGCAGCCATGTACTGTAAAATCACATCAGGACCTGACAGGATAGAATAGATAGATTACATACAGTATATGCACATAGAATAAATACATATAGAGATGTCAGTGATTTATACAATTAGAACAGTGCGTGTGCCCCTTAGTGTACATGTATTTAATTATTGCCACCATCGAGGCATCTCCCTTCTGTCCACTGCAGGCAAGATATTGGCTCGTGTCTTGCTCAACCGCCTTTTACATCACCTTGAGCAAGGACTATTACCCGAAAGCCAGTGTGGTTTCCGTGCTAAACATGGAACAGTACGTCAACTTCATTTTGTTGATTTGACCAAGGCTTTTGACACAGTCAGTAGAGACGGCCTGTGGAAGATCATGGCAAAATTTGGCTGCCCGAGCAAGTTCATCTCAGTCATCCGGCAGTTCCATGATGGCATGATGGTGAAGGTTCTGAACGATGGAGACGTATCTGAGGCTTTCCCAGTAACAAATGGCGTAAAACAAGGCTGTGTGCTTGCTTCAACCCTGTTCAGTATGCTGTTCTCTGCAATGTTAAGTGATGCCTTTAACAACTGTGAAGATGGAATCCAGGTTAGGTACAGGACTGATGGCAAGCTATTCAACCCAAAATGCCTGAAGGCGGTTACGAAAGTGCATGAGACTGTTATCCGTGAATTACTATTTGCTGATGACTGTGCACTTAATGCTAGGACTGCCTGCGACAGTTTTGGTCTCGAGATCAACATTAGAAAAACTGAAGTCACATATCAACCGGTTCCAGGAAAACTGTACAAGGAGCCACGTATCACGGTGAAGGAGCAAAACCTCAAAGCAGTTGATAACTTTACCTACTTAGGCAGCACACTTTCCCGTGAAGTAACCATAGACGCTGAGGTTAATAACAGAATCGCCAAAGCCAGTGCCACCTTCGGGAGACTGCGTAAGAACGTCTGGGAACGAAGGGGACTCAGCCTTACCACAAAGCTGAAGGTCTAGCGCGGTGGTCCTCACCACACTTCTCTATGCTAGCGAGACCTGGACAGTGTACAGCCTGCATGCTAAACAGCTTAATCATTTCCACATGAGTTGCCTCCGCAGACTCCTCTACATCAGGTGGCAAGACAATGTCCCAGACACGGCAATTCTGGAACAAACTGGGCTTTGCAGCGTTTACACTCTCCTGCTGAAAGTCCAAGCCAGGTGGGCTGGACATGTGGTCCGAATGCCTGACAGCCGACTACCGAAACAACTGCTGTATGGAGAACTGTGCCAAGGAAAGCGAGCAGTTGGGGGGCAGAAGAAGCGCTATAAAGACTGTCTTAAGGTATCTCTCAAAAACCTGGAAGTTAACACCAATGAATGGGAAGAGCTTGCCCTGGATAGTCCAGGTTGGCGGGGCAGGATTACGTGCAGGAGCACGTGCAGCTGAAGATAGGAAAATCTGTGACGCAAAAAGAAAGTGCGCTGTACGGAAGGCACAAGTAGAATCTGGTGTACTGACCACTGTCACGATCGCCGATACTTACCTGTCCGGCCGGCGCGCTCCCAACGTCCCTGCTTCTTCGGGTCGGCTCGGCTTCTCTGCTTCTCGGCGCATCTGCGGTCCGCGCATGCGCCGTAGGGTCTCTTCCGCCGCTCTGCCTGCTGGGAGGTTGTGACCCGGTGGCTCCGCCTCCAATATGGCGGCGCCCACCGGGTATTTCTGCTCGGCGCTTCCTCAGGTAAGCGCCTGTGTATCTTCGCTGTAGCGTTCCTGCTAGCGCCAGCGTTGTGTTTGGGCCCATCCTTAGAATAACTCTCTGTGTTCCATTTCTCCGGTTTCTCCCTGTTCCTCCGGTTATCCCCTGTTCCCTGTTCCTGCTGGTTTTTGGTTTTGCCTTGTCCTTATATTGTGTTTTTCCTTTTCAGCTCTCTGCCTCGTCTCCCTCTGCGTTCCTGCTCCGCTGCTTCACCCAGTCGTCCCTTTGGCTCCGGCAGTTGCGGTACCATCCTCCTTGGGCCTGCTCCTAACGCTCCCTGTATAGGGGGCGCATCCATCAGGTTTGCTCGCCCTGGGGGGCTCTGGGACCGTGACCCAGAGGGTCCACTATTGGGTTTACTACGTCTCGTCGTCTCACCTCCGTGTAGCGTAATAGTATACACAGGCCATGGATCCCGCTGGAGCCTCGGCTGCTCAGAAAGAATTGCTCTTTCTTTGTGAAAATCAGTCCCGTATGATGGCCTTCATGAAGTCTATGGACTCCCGTTTGTCCTCACTTCAGTCTTCCGATCCCAGGAATGCGTCTTTGTTGCTTAATTTGCAGCAAGAACTGGCGCAGCAGCATGACACACAAACGCAAATTCTGTCTTATATGGCCGCGATAGATTCTCGCCTCCTCTCTCTGCAGACTTCTGCATCTACTACCACTCCGGTCCCCGCTTCTCACGCACCACCTCGTCTGGCCAAACCCCCACGTTATAATGGAGACCCCAAATTATGTCGGGTTTCTTAAATCAGTGCCGTCTCCATTTTGAGCTCTTGCCCTTACAATAATAATAATAATAATAATAATAATAATTTTTATTTATATGGCGCCAACATATTCCGCAGCGCTTTACAAATTATAGACGGGAATTGTACAGACAATAGACATTACAGCATAACAGAAATATAGTTCAATACAGATACCAGGAGGAGTGAGGGCCCTGCTCGCAAGCTTACAAACTATGAGGAAAAGGGGAGACACGAGAGGTGGATGATAACAATTGCTTTAGTTATTCGGACCAGCCATAGTGTAAGGCTCAGGTGTTCATGTAAAGCTGCATGAACCAGTTATCTGCCTAAGTATGTAGCAGTACAGACACAGAGGGCTAATACTGCATAAAGTGTATGAGAACATGATGCGAGGAACCTTTTTTTTTTTTTTATAAATAGGCCACACAGGGATCGTTAGGTTAATGCATTGAGGCGGTAGGCCAGTCTGAACAAATGAGTTTTTAGGGTACGCTTAAAACTGTGGGAATTGGGGATTAATCGTATTAACCTAGGTAGTGAATTCCAAAGAATCGGCGCAGCACGTGTAAAGTCTTGGAGACGGGAGTGGGAGGTTCTGATTATTGAGGATGCTAACCTGAGGTCATTAGCGGAGCGGAGGGCACGGGTAGGGTGGTAGACTGATACCAGGGAGGAGATGTAGGGTGGTGCTGAGCCATGGAGTGCTTTGTGGATAAGGGTAGTAGTTTTGTACTGGATTCTGGAGTGGATGGGTAGCCAGTGTAATGACTGGCACAGGGTAGAGGCATCGGTGTAACGGTTGGTGAGGAATATGATCCTGGCTGCAGCATTCAGGACAGATTGGAGCGGGGAGAGTTTTGCAAGAGGGAGGCCGATTAGTAGAGAGTTACAATAGTCCAGACGAGAATGAATAAGTGAAACAGTAAGAGTTTTTGCAGAGTCGAAAGTAAGAAAAGGGCGAATTCTAGAAATGTTTTTGAGATGCAGGTAAGAAGAGCGAGCCAATGATCGGATGTAGGGGGTGAATGAAAGGTCAATATCCCACCGATCGGGCTAAGATAGCTTTCATAATTTCCCATCTTGAGGGGGATGCGTTGGCGTGGGTAAATCCTCTCTGGGAGCGAGACGACCATCTGATGTCACACTTAGCTGATTTCTTTGAAACCTTCCGTCGAGTTTTCGAAGAACCTGGTCGTCTGGCCTCTACTACCGAGTCTCTATTCAATTTACAACAGGGGACTCTATCTGTGGGTCAGTACGCAATTCAGTTCCGCACGTTATCGTCTGATCTTGGGTGGAATAACGAGGCCTTGGTAGGGGCATTTTGGCGGGGATTGTCCGGACGCATTAAGGATGAGTTGGCGGGTCGAGATACTCCTACCAATTTGGAGGATTTGATATCTCTGGCTACCCGTATTGACCTCCGATTTCAAGAGCGTGCGCGTGAGAGAAGGAATCCTCGTCCTTCCCTGCCATTACGAAGACCACCTAGTCCCAGACCCAGAGCATCTACTATTGTACCAGCGCCAGAGCCGATGCAAGTGGACCGGCTCAAGATGTCTGAGCAACGGCGCCAGGAGAGGCGCACCCAAGGCTTGTGTTTCTACTGTGGTAGTGCTTCCCATCTCCTCCGTGCTTGCCCTGATCGTCCGGAAAACTCCTCCGCCTAGATCAGGTAAGAGAGGCCTCCCTAGGTGCATGTGATACCTCTCAACCCCTTACGCTTTCCGTTTTACTTCATGTCTCTGGTAAACGCTATTCTTTGCTTGCCTACATTGACTCAGGTGCTGCCCGGAATTTTATTAGACAAGAGGAGGTTGTCAGATTTTCTGTTCCCGTTAGGACCCTAGAAAGTCCTCTTTTTCTTGCTTCGGTGGACGGTAAACCCTTGCAGGAGACTGTAACCCAAGTCACTCAGATAGTAGAGCTGCAAGTAGGGGTTTTACATAAGGAGAAAATTGCGTTTTACGTCTTAGCCAATATTTCTCATCCTGTCCTTTTAGGTTTACCCTGGTTGCGGACCCACGAGCCCGCATTTGATTGGCATAATGGCAATATTCTTTGTTGGGGGGATTCCTGTCGGACTCGGTGTCTGTCGTCAGTACGTCCTGTGGGTGACTCTTCCTCTTCCCTTGTTCTTTCTGGTCTGCCTTCTGTCTACTCTTCTTTTTCTGATGTTTTCAATAAGAAGGAAGCGGAGTGTCTTCCCCCACATTGGCCTTACGACTGTCCCATAGACCTGGTTCCTGGTACCATGCCTCCGCGAGGAAGAATCTACCCTCTCTCCCCTGCAGAGACTCAAGCCATATCGGAGTACGTTCAGGAGAATCTTGCCAAAGGTTTCATTCGAAAATCCTCTTCGCCTGCAGGAGCCGGTTTCTTTTTCGTCAAGAAAAAAGACGGCTCTCTTCGTCCATGTATTGATTACAGAGGTTTGAACAACATAACGGTGAAGAACAAATATCCATTGCCATTAATCTCTGAGCTCTTTGACCGTTTAAGAGGAGCACGAGTGTTCACTAAGCTGGATCTCCGTGGTGCATACAATCTGGTACGAATTCGCGCAGGAGATGAATGGAAGACCGCGTTTAACACTCGAGACGGCCATTATGAGTACTTGGTTATGCCTTTTGGACTCTGTAACGCTCCTGCTGTATTCCAAGAATTCGTAAATGACATCTTCAGAGATTGCCTGTATGTTAGTGTCGTGGTTTATCTAGACGACATTCTCATCTTCTCTCCGAATCTCTCCACTCATCGACGTGACGTCCGTCTGGTTTTACAACGTCTCCGTGAAAATCATCTTTTTGCCAAGATTGAAAAATGTGTTTTCGAACAGTCAAGTGTACCTTTCCTGGGATATATCGTTTCTGATGCCGGTCTAAGAATGGATCCAGCCAAAGTGTCTGCGGTTCTGGATTGGCCACAACCAGTAGGAGTGAAAGCCATTCAACGTTTCCTCGGCTTTGCCAATTACTATAGGCAATTCATCCCACATTTTTCTTCTTTAACCAAGCCCATCTCGGCTCTTACTCGCAAAGGGATTGATTCCAACAACTGGTCTACAGAGTCGCAAAATGCATTTCTCACTTTGAAACAGAGATTTGCTGAAGCTCCGGTGCTTCATCGCCCTGATGTCAACAGACCCTTCATTCTTGAAGTGGATGCATCTTCCTTGGGAGTCGGAGCAGTCCTCTTACAAAAGTCAGCCTCTGGACGTATCGTCACGTGTGGTTTCTTCTCCAAGTCATTTTCGTCTTCGGAACGAAACTACTCCATCGGAGACAAGGAACTGTTAGCCATTAAGTTGGCCTTAGAGGAGTGGCGTTATCTCCTCGAGGGGGCTGTTCACCCCTTCACTATATTTACGGACCATAAGAATCTAGCCTATGTGCAGTCGGCCCAAAGACTTAATCCTCGACAAGCTAGATGGTCCCTGTTTTTTGGACG
Source organism: Ranitomeya imitator (assembly GCF_032444005.1). Classification (NCBI taxonomy): domain Eukaryota; kingdom Metazoa; phylum Chordata; class Amphibia; order Anura; family Dendrobatidae; genus Ranitomeya; species Ranitomeya imitator. The sequence continues at coordinate 640,587,569 of NC_091284.1, forward strand.
TTTTGATTTTGAACTCCATTTTCGTCCTGGTGATAAGAATGTCTGAGCTGATGCTCTCTCACGGTCCTTTCAGCCGTTGGATGAACTGGAGACTCCTGCACATATTATTGACCCTGCTAGGATCATTTCCGTTACTCCTTTAGAAGTAATCTCTTTACCTCCTGGGAAGACCTTCGTGGCAAGCGAGGACAGAAAGAAAGTACTACTCTGGGGTCATTCTTCCAAAATTGCTGGACATGCTGGAGTTAAGAAGACTCTTTCTCTTATTGCTCGCCACTATTGGTGGCCGTCCCTTCGTCTAGATGTCCGAGATTTCGTCGCTTCGTGTCCTTCTTGTGCTAAAAACAAGGTTCCCCGGCAATTACCTTCTGGACTCTTACATCCGCTACCAGTATCTTCTACTCTTTGGAGTCATATCGCCATGGACTTTATCACGGATCTCCCTCGCTCCTTTAATTGCTCCGTTATCCTGGTGGTTGTCGATCGATTTTCCAAAATGGCTCACTTCATACCCTTATCTGGTTTGCCATCTGCTCCCGAACTGGCGAAGATCTTCATCCGCCATATCTTTCGACTTCACGGCTTCCCTCTTCATATTGTTTCGGATCGAGGAGTCCAGTTCACAGCTCGATTCTGGAGAGCTATGTTTGGCTTAATGAAAGTAACTCTAGATTTCTCCTCCGCTTATCATCCTCAGTCTAATGGCCAAGTGGAGCGCGTCAATCAAATTCTCACGTCCTATCTACGACATTTCTCCAATGCTCATCATAACGATTGGGTTTCCTTGTTTCCTTGGGCGGAATTTGCCTATAACAATCATCCTAATGAATCTTCTTCTAAATCTCCTTTCTTTGTGGTCTTTGGGCAACACCCTGGCATTCTTTTTCCCATTTCCAGCACTTCAGGTGTACCGGCGGCTGATTCTCTGTCCCTGGAGTTCTCCAAGATTTGGCTAGAGACTAAGGAGTCACTTCTAAAAGCTACTGATCGTATGAAAAGGTTTGCAGATAAAAGACGACTTGATGCTCCCCCATATCTACCGGGGGATAAGGTTTGGCTCTCCTCTCGGTACATTAGGCTAAAAATCCCTTCTCATAAATTTGGTCCTCGCTACATTGGTCCTTTTGAAATTTCTAGCCGAATCAATGAGGTGGCTTATAAGTTAAAATTACCGGCTTCTTTGCGTGTGCCTAATGCCTTTCATGTCTCGCTTCTTAAACCTGCTGTATTTAATCGTTTTCACTCTTCGTCATCTTTTGTCCCATCCTTTTCCTCTTCCGACGATCAGTTCGAGGTGAGGGATATTTTAGCTCAAAAGACGGTTAAGGGCCGAACGCTATTTCTAATTGACTGGAAGGGATTTGGTCCTGAGGAGAGATCATGGGAACCTCGAGAGAACATCAATGCACCCCATATTTTAAAGAGGTTTTTTTCCAGCTCTAAAAGAAGGGGGAGTAAGAAAGGGGGTACTGTCACGATCGCCGATACTTACCTGTCCGGCCGGCGCGCTCCCAACGTCCCTGCTTCTTCGGGTCGGCTCGGCTTCTCTGCTTCTCGGCGCATCTGCGGTCCGCGCATGCGCCGTAGGGTCTCTTCCGCCGCTCTGCCTGCTTGGAGGTTGTGACCCGGTGGCTCCGCCTCCAATATGGCGGCGCCCACCGGGTATTTCTGCTCGGCACTTCCTCAGGTAAGCGCCTGTGTATCTTCGCTGTAGCGTTCCTGCTAGCGCCAGCGTTGTGTTTGGGCCCATCCTTAGAATAACTCTCTGTGTTCCGTTTCTCCGGTTTCTCCCTGTTCCTCCGGTTATCCCCTGTTCCCTGTTCCTGCTGGTTTTTGGTTTTGCCTTGTCCTTATATTGTGTTTTTCCTTTTCAGCTCTCTGCCTCGTGTCCCTCTGTGTTCCTGCTCCGCTGCTTCACCCAGTCGTCCCTTTGGCTCCGGCAGTTGCGGTACCATCCTCCTTGGGCCTGCTCCTAACGCTCCCTGTATAGGGGGCGCATCCATCAGGTTTGCTCGCCCTGGGGGGCTCTGGGACCGTGACCCAGAGGGTCCACTATTGGGTTTACTACGTCTCGTCGTCTCACCTCCGTGTAGCGTAATAACCACATCTGCTTTCATATGTCAGGGCCCAGATTGGACTCATCAGCCACCTCCGGACCCATAACTATTAATTCTCTTCTAACCCTGAAGTCATGGTCATCTTCCAAAAACGAAGTACGAACATCATTGTCCGGAGATATCAAGCCCTGAGGTTAGTAAAGTAGAGGCGCCTATAAGATTATTATTATTATTATTATTATTTATATAGCGCCATTAATTCCATGGTGCTGTACATGAGAAAAGGGGTTACCTACAGGGTTATAGATAACGTTTACAGTAAGCAAATTTACAATGACAGACTGGTACAGAGGGGAGAGGATCCTGTCTACCGGAGATGTCACCATAAGATGCCACATTACACTTTTCCATTTTTATTTAAAAATAATAAACACAGTTATACTCACCTAATGCCTAATTCCACTGAATCCCTCTTCTCCTGTAATGAAATAAAAATAACCACAACAATATCCCTCATCCGTCATTCTGTCCCATGCCATAATCGATGTCTGGGGATTATTAGTTTTCAACCTGGATGGTGCCAAGATGCGACCGTCCAGGCTTAGAACCACTTGTGAATGAGCTCATCTTCAGTGACTAGCGGTGACATCATTGAGGTTACTGCAGGTCACTTAGGCTGCGGTGACCTCAGCACCGTGGAAAAAAGTCAGTGATGAGGTCACCACAGTGCAAGCTCAGTGACTTCACCACAGATCACAGAGTGTAATAGTCCCAAAAGCCACTGCCACATTGTGTTAGGTGAAATGTCGAGCTTGTATTGATATTGTCAATTGTTATCTGGGTTGTACATCAGGATGTTTTTTGGATCCATTTATAAGCCCTACAGCAGATATTGAATTTGCTACTTAATTATATGAGAGTCTATTTTTACATATAAATCTATTGCATGGACTTTTAAGGGCTGAATTATCTATTTGATATGGTTTAGCACATACATTAAGTTTATATCTGTTTGCTGATCCAATAACCATTGAATCAGTCCTGTGAAATCATGCTCTAATATATTGTATTGTCTTTTGTTGGATATTGGGAGGCTAGGCACAACCCTATTGTGGGTTGATGTGTGTTTCCATGATTTCTAATTGTTTTTAAAATAATTTCTTGTGTCTGGTTTTATATGTACCAATAAAGTAATTCCTGGTTTATGCCATGTTTCTTTTCTCCATATGGTTTCAAAATTGCAAAAAAAAGTGCAATTCTTCAATTATTTTTTATCATGTTCACTATACGGTAAAACTGACCTGGCATTATGATTCTCTAGGTCAGTATGATTACTTACCCAAAGAAAAACACTGAACCTGTGGTCATAAAGAGTCAGAAAAAGGATCTCAAAATTAAAACAACTTTTATTAACATACATTTGTTGTATGGTGGCACTGTGATAAACTGGTGCCCACATAATAAAAATGTCAAATATTGTTATTCACATGTAAATATAAGGGTGTGTAAATGAGTAGAAACATCACAAACCACATAGTAAAAAGGTACATGCCAAAAATGGAGAGAAGGAAAAAGAAAGCTATCGAGATCAAACTTTGTAAATTAATTAACTGAATAAATACAGTACACAAGTAATGGCCATAACAGACACATATAGTACAGGGTTAATGATTATCCTAAGAACTTGAATGGGATGATAGCATTAAAGGGAACCTGACACCTGAATTTGGCAAGACTGGTTTTGGGTCATATGGGTGGAGTTTTCTGGTGTTTGATTCACCCTTTCCTTACCTGCTGGCTGCATGCTGGCCGCAATATTGGATTGAAGTTCATTCTCTGTCCTCCCTAGTACATGCCTGCGCAAGGCAATCTTGCCTTGCGCAGGCATATACTATGGAGGACAGTGTTGTGAATTCTGTGGCCAAGCTTCCTCCTGTGGTCGTGAGTGGTACTTCGGCTGGTTCTGTCTATGAGCTTCCTTTGGTGGATGAGAGTGGTACTGCGGCTTCTGAGTTTCCTTCCTCAGGTGATGAGGTTAAGTCGTTAGGTGCTGCTCTATTTAACTCCACCTGGTGCTTTGATCCTGGCCTCCAGTCAATGTTCTAGTATTGGTCTTGCTTCCTCCTGGATCGTTCCTGTGGCCTGTCTATCCTACATAAGCTAAGTTCTGCTTGTGTTACTTTTGTTTGCTATTTTTTCTGTCCAGCTTGCTATATTGGTTTTTCTTGCTTGCTGGAAGCTCTGAGACGCAGAGGGAGCACCTCCGTACCGTTAGTCGGTGCGGAGGGTCTTTTTGCCCCTCTGCGTGGTTGTTTGTAGGTTTTTGTGTTGACCGCAAAGCTATCTTTCCTATCCTCGGTCTATTCAGTAAGTCGGGCCTCACTTTGCTAAATCTATTTCATCTCTGTGTTTGTATTTCATCTTTACTCACAGTCATTATATGTGGGGGGCTGCCTTTTCCTTTGGGGAATTTCTCTGAGGCAAGGTAGGCTTATTTTTCTATCTTCAGGGCTAGTTAGTTTCTCAGGCTGTGCCGAGTTGCATAGGAAGCGTTAGGCGCAATCCACGGCTACCTCTAGTGTGGTGTGATAGGATTAGGGATTGCGGTCAGCAGAGTTTCCACGTCTCAGAGCTCGTCCTATGTTTTTGGTCAATGTCAGGTCACTTTGTGTGCTCTGAACTTCAAGGTCCATTGTGGTTCTGAATTACCTGTTCATAACAGGACAGGGAATGAACTTCAATCCAATATTGTGGCCAGCATGCCGCCCACGGGTAAGGAAAGGGTGAATCAAACACCTGAAAACTCTGCCCATATGACCCAAAACCGGTCCCGCCAAATTCAGGTGACAGGTTCCCTTTAAAAAGGAATGTAATGCAACATCAGAATATAGGAAAAAAGAGTGGGTCCACAAGATGAAAGTATCTGACAAAAATGAGGAAATTGAATACAGATTGACCACATTTAATTATACAATAGACCCCCTCAAATAATGAGACTGTATTTGTGTGAATAAACTGTAAAATAAATGAAAGTAATGATGCTGAATGTAGTGTCAAAAATATTATATATATGTAAAGTCAATGAAATTAAATGTAGTTTGATTTATCCAGCCAGAATTGACTAAGTATAGCTGTTTTTCAAATGAGAGAAAAAATATAAGCAAGGTCAAATAAAATAGCAAAGCAAAGTCTACCTATATGGCTGGAATCACACACAACGCATAAAAAAATCAGTCCATTTTACACGGCCCAGAATCGCAGAAATGTTCCTCAACAGTGATCCCTAGGTCATCCATATGCAATGCAAGGATGCAATTTTTTCTCAAAACAAATATCCATGTGTCATCTTTATGGCCTCCGTATGAAAATATCAAAATGAATATCCCATGGAGGTCTGGATTTGGAATGATACTCAAAATCAAAGTGGAAAATCAAATAACAGGCTAATCCAACTTCAGTGAAAATGCCTCAAGACAAGGAAATGATGTTCAGTTGTGTGTGTGGCCTCTTTGTGCCTGTATGACCTGTATGACGCAAATGCCAAGGGTCCTGTACAGTGTTGGCCTGTGAGCCCAACCCCCATCTGTGGACGTCGGGCACTGACTCTATCGTCATGGAGTCGATTTCTAACCTTTTGTGCAGACACATGCACAATTGTGGCGTGGTGGAGGTCATTTTGCATTGCTCTGGCAGTGCTCCTCCTGTTTTCTCCTTGCTCAAAGGCTGAGGTAGCAGTCCTGCCAACATTCAAAAGTGACCAAAACATCAGCCAGAAAGCATTGATACTGAGAAGTGGTCTGTGGTCCCCACCTGCAGAACCACTCCTTTATTGAGTGTGTCTTGATAACAGCCAAGAATTTCCATCTGTTGTCTATTCCATTTGCACAACAGCATGTGAAATTGCTTGTCAAATAGTGTTGCTTCCTAAGTGGACAGTTTGATTTCACAGAAGTTTGATTTCACAACAATTGGAACACAATTGTGAAGTTGAACGAAATTTATTGGTTATTTAAAATTTTTTTGAAAATTCAAAAACTGAAAAGTGGGGCGTGCAATATTATTTGGCCCTTTTACTTTCAGTGCAGCAACCTCACTCCAGAAGTTCATTGTGGATCTCTGAAGACCAAGGAACACAAAAGACAGGTCCGTGATACTGTTGTGGAGAAGTTTAAAGCCGGATTTGGATACAAAATGATTTCCAAAACTTTAAACATCCCAAGGAGCACTGTGCAAGCAATAATATTTGATTTGGAAGGAGTTTCATACCACTGCAAATCTACCAAGACCCAGCCATCCCTCTAAACTTTCATCTCAAACAATGAAAAAACTGATCAGAGATGCAGCCAAGAGGCCCATGATCACTCTAGATGAACTGCAGAGATCTACAGCTGAGGTGGGACAGTCTGTCCATAGCACAACAATCAGCCGTACACTGCACAAATCTGGCCTTTATGGAAGAATGGCAAGAAGAAAGCCATTTCTCAAAAATATCCATAAAAAGTGTTGTTTAAAGTTTGCAGCAAGCCACCTGGGAGACACACCAAACATGTGGAAGAAGATGCTTTGGTCAGAAGAAACCAAAATCGAACTTTTTGGCAACAATGCCAAGCGATATGTTTGGTGTAAAGGCAACACAGCTCATCACCCTGAGCACACTATCCCCACTGTCAAACACGGTGGTGGCAGCATCATGGTTATAGCCTGCTTTTCTCAAGCAGGGACAGGGAAAATGGTTAAAATTGATGTAAAGTGGTGTAGCCAAATACAGGACCTTCTTGAAGAAAACCTGTTTGAGTCTGCAAAAGACCTGAGACTGGGACAGAGATTTGTCTTCCAACAAGACAATGATCCCAAACATAAAGCAAAATGTACAATGGAATGGTTCACAAATTAACGTATCCAGGTGTTAGAATGGCCAAGTCAAAGTTCAGACCTCAATTCAATCAAGAATATGTGGAAAATGCTGAAAACTGCTCTTCACAAACTCTCCATCAAACATACTGAGCTCGAGATGTTTGCCAAGGAAGAATGGGCAAGAATTTCAGTTTCTCGATGTACAAAACTGATAGAGACATACCCCAAGCGACTTGCAGCTATAATCGCAGCAAAAGGTGATGCAACAAAGTACAGTATTAAGTTAAAGGGGACGAATAATATTGTACGCCCCAATAATATTGTACACTGCACTGAATTGCCGGCATTTCTATAGGACACCGGTGTGTGTTTCTCACAAGTCACATTGATGGTCCGTGTGGTGTGCGAGTTTTTCTCGCACTCATCGACTTTCATTGGCGAGTCTCGGCCAATATACGGTGCAAATCACAGCATGCTGTGATTTCTCTCGCATGTATAATACGACTGAGAAAACAACAGATGATAGGAGCTGCCCCATAGATTAACATTGGTCCAAGTGCTATGCCATTTTTTATGGCATAGCACTCGTCCATTTTTCTCTCTAGTGTGACTCCTTACTGCATTTTATTGCTATGTTGTGGCAGCTAATAAAACATAATTCTGGCATTTTTTTTCTTGTTACATTGTTTATTGATTACATTAGTTTGTTTTATACTTTGATAGACTGGTCTTTTACAGATGCAGTGATACCAAATATGCTTATTTGTTTTGATTTTTAATTTTTTTTATTTTCAATGGAGCAAAAGTGGGGTGATTTTAAGTTTTGTATTTTTTATTTGTTTACATTTTTACAAACTTCTTTAAACTTTTTACTGTTTTGCATAATGCCATTGGGGACATGAAGCTGTGCTCATCTGATTGCTTTTACTATTGTAAGGAAGGCGACGAGGCAGCGAGAACCTGCATGCTGGGTCCAGAACTAGAGGGGCTGCATACACTGTTCCCAGGGGGAAGCCTGAGTGAGGCAGACCTCCCCCTGTTGCCTGGTGGAGGCTCTAGAGAGGAGGGGCTTCCTGCTGTGAGAGGGGGCAGAAGAAAAGAGGAAAAAAGCGTGCAATGCAGGGCATTGTGGGGCCAGCACAGAGCAGTGAGGCGCATGTTCTGCTTCCCCTTCCAGACAGTGCTGCAGCAAGCCGGAAGGATGGAGACTGCTGCATAGAGGGGTGCAGTGTGCCCTGCGCAACCTGGAGAGTGAGAGCTGTGCAGAGCAGAGCCGTGCAGACCAGAGCCGGGCAGATCAGAACCAGGCAGAGCAGAGCCATGTACAGTATGCAGAAAAGAGACGAGCCAGGTTGCAGCAGCCACAGAGAGTCGTGCTCCAGCTGGGAGCACCAGCACCAAGCAGATCAGCGTCGCCCGCTGTCAACAATGGGGACCAGGGAGAGCGGGACGTACGGTGTGTGTCCAATGACCACCAGAGAGAACTAGGTGCCATACACTATGTGACTTTGACAGTGCTGCCCCAAGAGAGACTAGGCGGGAAAGCTAAGGGGTCAGTCTGATACAGTACTAGTGGTGACTGCAGAGGAGGCTGACTTGACCGGGCTACTGCCAGTTTCCCGCTAACCTCCATGCCAGGAGGTGACTCTGAGTTGAGACCAGTGACTGTAACGTGTGCGCAGCACAGTGAGAAGCAGGTGATTAGGCCAGAGCCCATTAGCCAGGTACCTGTGAACACCGCAGATCAAGGCTTCATTCTGGCGGTAATTCATACTTGACTGAGCACAATGTTTGGCATTCGTGAGTGCAGGAGCACTCCGCATTCAAAGACCCGTCACCCGCTCCGTGAATTGGAACCCAGTCCTCTACAGACACCTCTACGACTTCACGTGCCATTGTTTTCGATGCCATCGTTAGGAACTGAGATGCTGCAATCAAGAAAACTACAGACTGATGAGTTTATTTGCCTTTGTTTCTTCCTATTGAACTACCGTTCGTCCCTGCCCTGTTCCTTCCTAGCTCCCAGTTCTGCCCTTCTCCCTTGCACACCTTCTGAGTCCCTACACTCCCTGTGAGGAGAATACTTGTTGTTAATAAACCTGTTAACTCTCGATCTGCCTCCTGTCAGTGAAGATATCTCACGTTCCTGCAATTTCTACACTATACATAGCAGTCCATCTGCAAAATAAAATATAGTGAAAATAATGATCTCCTATGAACGCCAGCCTCTGGACTTCACAAGAGATTTGTCAGTACAAGCATGGAGGTCTTCAGCAGAAACTCGGCTGTCAAGGCAAACCATTGGCTTCCCACGTACACGTCACAAGTGCAATAATGGATGGAAGGATACACTCCCCTTTGGGTGTTAAATGCAGCTGTGACAGATTGACAGCAGGATTTAGCAGGTTAACATCTGCCGGCAGAGCCATCATCTGCTGGAAAAGATGCGGGCTTAGCGTGCAAGTCAGCATCAAAGTAAAAGACATGACATGTAACTTAAGTTTGCTTCATATGGCGTCAAGGAGTTAATATTCTTTGCTATTTTGGGCAAGTTCAGGTGAAGGACATAATAATCAGGTGTTTATGTAAGCTTATCTAGAATCTCTTATATAGTCTTTATTGTAATATTACAATATGACCTGTTTGCGCCTTATCACAGCTTCCTTTAACATGACTCAAGTGACTATATTTGTATGTCAGTTGGAATGCGGTGAGTCAGCAAGCTTGCAGCAGATATCAAATATTAAAGGTTTTTATTGTAACAATAAAAAAGACATGACTACAAAATAGTTTTTTTTAAACAAATTACTATCCATCTGTTATTTTAGCATGATGTTGTCACAGATATAAAACAAACAAATAGATCAATTAAATTAGTTCTAAGGAAACTGGAGTACATAAAAGACAAAAGTATAGAGCAGTGTTTATGAATACAATTTTATAAGGATTCGAAATGCCTTGAAATATTTCATAATACCCCTGACTATCCATTCTAACATCTGGTAACACAAAAACTTCGGTAACAGAAGTGCACGCTTCTAATCAAGAAAGTAGTCAAAGTCTTAAAACAGAAAAGTTTGAAATAAAAAGTTTAGAGAAATCCTTACTGTAAATGTTATGTGTGTGATGAATCTTTGCAATATAAAGGACAAATTGCTATCTCTTCTTGGTAATCTGTTCTCACAACATATATAGAGTATTAAAAATGAAACGGCATTCAGCATTTGGGTTTGCTCACATTTGCGTATATAAAATGGATGAGATTCTCAGCCAGAAAAGTTGATGACTGTCAGGTGAATGTCATGCGTATTTTATTCTGTATGCCATGTGAGTGCGCTATTTTTTCTTACTTAGCATCCATATGATTTTCATATGCAATGCATTTTTGACATCATAGTTTACATATTGTTATACTCTATGCCATGGCCGCCATCAGGGCATTACAGACCTTACTGCTGTATGGGGCCCGGTCAGCGGCTGTACACAGACGGGCCCACAGATCCGGGGCCCCACTGATGTGCTTCTACTGATCGGGCCCCATCGTGCAATAAAATACTGTGCACTGCGGCGCACACGTCGGCGCTGGATCCCGGGAGCTTTCTTGGAGCTGTCCACGGCCGTCTTACCTAGTCTGCTGCGCAGCTCCTGCTCGGCTGTAGCTAGATGTATGCAGCCCATACATTCTAGCAATCTCAGTAGTGAATGTGCTAGAATGTAGGGGCTCCTGTCAGGTCCTCTCAGCAGCCCATACATTCTAGCTGCTGCTTCACTGCTGAAAACACTAGACGCCCCATGAACGACTGAGGTAAGTATAAAAAACATAGTAACATAGTAACATAGTAACATAGTTAGTAAGGCCGAAAAAAAGACATTTGTCCATCCAGTTCAGCCTATGTTCCATCATAATAAATCCCCAGATCTACGTCCTTCTACAGAACCTAATAATTGTATGATACAATATTGTTCTGCTCCAGGAAGACATCCAGGCCTCTCTTGAACCCCTCGACTGAGTTCGCCATCACCACCTCCTCAGGCAAGCAATTCCAGATTCTCACTGCCCTAACAGTAAAGAATCCTCTTCTATGTTGGTGGAAAAACCTTCTCTCCTCCAGACGCAAAGAATGCCCCCTTGTGCCCGTCACCTTCCTTGGTATAAACAGATCCTCAGCGAGATATTTGTATTGTCCCCTTATATACTTATACATGGTTATTAGATCGCCCCTCAGTCGTCTTTTTTCTAGACTAAATAATCCTAATTTCGCTAATCTATCTGGGTATTGTAGTTCTCCCATCCCCTTTATTAATTTTGTTGCCCTCCTTTGTACTCTCTCTAGTTCCATTATATCCTTCCTGAGCACCGGTGCCCAAAACTGGACACAGTACTCCATGTGCGGTCTAACTAGGGATTTGTACAGAGGCAGTATAATGCTCTCATCATGTGTATCCAGACCTCTTTTAATGCACCCCATGATCCTGTTTGCCTTGGCAGCTGCTGCCTGGCACTGGCTGCTCCAGGTAAGTTTATCATTAACTAGGATCCCCAAGTCCTTCTCCCTGTCAGATTTACCCAGTGGTTTCCCGTTCAGTGTGTAATGGTGATATTGATTCCCTCTTCCCATGTGTATAACCTTACATTTATCATTGTTAAACCTCATCTGCCACCTTTCAGCCCAAGTTTCTGGGGGAAAATGTGTGCAAATGGGTTAGTAGCTGGCTTAGTGATAGAAAGCAGAGGGTGGTTATAAATGGTATAGTCTCTAACTGGGTCGCTGTGACCAGTGGGGTACCGCAGGGGTCAGTATTGGGACCTGTTCTCTTCAACATATTCATTAATGATCTGGTAGAAGGTTTACACAGTAAAATATCGATATTTGCAGATGATACAAAACTATGTAAAGCAGTTAATACAAGAGAAGATAGTATTCTGCTACAGATGGATCTGGATAAGTTGGACACTTGGGCTGAAAGGTGGCAGATGAGGTTTAACAATGATAAATGTAAGGTTATACACATGGGAAGAGGGAATCAATATCACCATTACACACTGAACGGGAAACCACTGGGTAAATCTGACAGGGAGAAGGACTTGGGGATCCTAGTTAATGATAAACTTACCTGGAGCAGCCAGTGCCAGGCAGCAGCTGCCAAGGCAAACAGGATCATGGGGTGCATTAAAAGAGGTCTGGATACACATGATGAGAGCATTATACTGCCTCTGTACAAATCCCTAGTTAGACCGCACATGGAGTACTGTGTCCAGTTTTGGGCACCGGTGCTCAGGAAGGATATAATGGAACTAGAGAGAGTACAAAGGAGGGCAACAAAATTAATAAAGGGGATGGGAGAACTACAATACCCAGATAGATTAGCGAAATTAGGATTATTTAGTCTAGAAAAAAGACGACTGAGGGGCGATCTAATAACCATGTATAAGTATATAAGGGGACAATACAAATATCTCGCTGAGGATCTGTTTATACCAAGGAAGGTGACGGGCACAAGGGGGCATTCTTTGCGTCTGGAGGAGAGAAGGTTTTTCCACCAACATAGAAGAGGATTCTTTACTGTTAGGGCAGTGAGAATCTGGAATTGCTTGCCTGAGGAGGTGGTGATGGCGAACTCAGTCGAGGGGTTCAAGAGAGGCCTGGATGTCTTCCTGGAGCAGAACAATATTGTATCATACAATTATTAGGTTCTGTAGAAGGACGTAGATCTGGGTATTTATTATGATGGAATATAGGCTGAACTGGATGGACAAATGTCTTTTTTCGGCCTTACTAACTATGTTACTATGTTACTATGTTACTATGTTTCCAACTTATCCAGATCCATCTGTAGCAGAATACTATCTTCTCTTGTATTAACTGCTTTACATAGTTTTGTATCATCTGCAAATATCGATATTTTACTGTGTAAACCTTCTACCAGATCATTAATGAATATGTTGAAGAGAACAGGTCCCAATACTGACCCTTGCGGTACCCCACTGGTCACAGCGACCCAGTTAGAGACTATACCATTTATAACCACCCTCTGCTTTCTATCACTAAGCCAGTTACTAACCCATTTACACACATTTTCCCCCAGACCAAAACAAAAACATGTTTTTGTTTTTTTTAATGGGTGAGGTGGGGGGGAGTGAGATTGCAGATGATGGAGTGTGTTTGAGGGGTACTGCACATGGTGAAATGGTAGGGGGCTGCAGATGATGAAATGATAGGGGGCTGCAGATGATGAAATGATAGGGGACTGCACATGATGAAATGATAGGGGGCTGCAGATGATGAAATGATAGGGGCTGCAATGATGAAATGTGATTGAGGGGGTACTGCTCATGATGAAATGATAGGGGGCTGCAGATGATGAAGTGTGTTTGAGGGGGTACTGCACATGATGAAATGATAGGGGGCTGCAAATGATGAAGTGTGTTTGAGGGGGTACTGCACATGATGAAATGATAGGGGGCTGCAGATGATGAAATGATAAGGGGCTGCAGATGATGATGTGTGTTTGAGGGGGCACTGCGCATGATGAAATGATAGGGGGCTGCAAATGATGAAGTGTGTTTGAGGGGGTACTGCACATGATGAAATGATAGGGGGCTGCAGATGATGAAATGATAAGGGGCTGCAGATGATGATGTGTGTTTGAGGGGGCACTGCGCATGATGAAATGATAGGGTGCTGCAAATGATGACGTGTGTTTGAGGGGGCACTGCACATGATGAAATGATAGGGGGCTGCAGATGATGAAGTGTGTTTGAGGGGGTACTGCACATGATGAAATGATAGGGGGCTGCAAATGATGAAGTGTGTTTGAGGGGGTACTGCACATGATGAAATGATAGGGGGCTGCAAATGATGAAGTGTGTTTGAGGGGGTACTGCACATGATGAAATGATAGGGGGCTGCAGATGATGAAATGATAAGGGGCTGCAGATGATGATGTGTGTTTGAGGGGGCACTGCGCATGATGAAATGATAGGGGGCTGCAAATGATGAAGTGTGTTTGAGGGGGTACTGCACATGATGAAATGATAGGGGGCTGCAGATGATGAAATGATAAGGGGCTGCAGATGATGATGTGTGTTTGAGGGGGCACTGCCCATGATGAAATGATAGGGTGCTGCAAATGATGACGTGTGTTTGAGGGGGCACTGCGCATGATGAAATGATAGGGGGCTGCAGATGATGAAGTGTGTTTGAGGGGGTACTGCACATGATGAAATGATAGGGGGCTGCAAATGATGAAGTGTGTTTGAGGGGGCACTGCACATGATGAAATGATAGGGGGCTGTAGATGATGAAATGATAGGGGGCTGCAGATGATGACGTGTGTTTGAGGGGGCACTGCGCATGATGAAATGATAGGGTGCTGCAAATGATGGCGTGTGTTTGAGGGGGCACTGCACATGATGAAATAATAGGGGGCTGCACATGATGAAGTGTGTTTGAGGGGGCACTGCACATGATGAAATGATAGGGGGCTGCAAATGATGAAGTAAGGGGGACTGCAGATGAAGTGAAGGGGGATAGGGGACTAAATGATGAAATGATAGGGGGCTGCAGATGATGAAATGATAGGGGGCTGCAGATGATGACGTGTGTTTGAGGGGGCACTGCGCATGATGAAATGATAGGGTGCTGCAAATGATGACGTCTGTTTGAGGGGGCACTGCACATGATGAAGTGTGTTTGAGGGGGCACTGCACATGATGAAATGATAGGGGGCTGCAAATGATGAAGTAAGGGGGACTGCAGATGAAGTGAAGGGGGATAGGGGACTAAATGATGAAGGTGGACTGATGGTCCAAACCCCATTTATTAGGCAAGAAATCCCACTTATTAAACCTGACAGGGCACACGTGTGCAAACCATTTCTGGTGACTACCTCTTGAAGCTCATCAAGAGAATGCAAAGAGTGTTCAAAGACATCAAAGCAAAAGGTGGCTACTTTGAAACAACTGAAAATATGTGTTATATTCTAGGTTCTTCACACTTTTTTGTTAAGTATATAATCCAACATGTGTTAATTCATAGTTTTGATGCCTTCAGTGTGAATTTACAATTTTCATAGTCATGAAAATACAGAAAAATCTTTAAATGAGAAGGTGTTTCCAAACTTTTGGTCTGTACTGTATATATATATATAGATATATATATACTGTATATATATATATATACAGTATATATATATCTATATATATATATCTACAATATGATTGTCTAAGGGTCACTTCCGTCTTTCTGTCTGTCTTTCCTTCTGTCTTTCTGTCACAGATATTCATTGGTTGCGGCCCCTGTCTGTCATGGAATCCAAGTTGCTGATTGGTCGTGGCAAAATGCCCACAACCATTGCCACGACCAATCAGCGACGGCCACAGTCCGGCAGCAATATGGCTGCTCTTTCCTCCCCGCAGTCAGTGCCCGCTCCATACTCCCCTCCAGTCATCCAGTCAGCCCTCACACAGGGTTAATGCCAGCATTACCGGAGTGCGGTGTAACACACTCTGGTTACGCAGCTATTAACCCTGTGTGACCAACTTTTTACTATTGATGCTGCATATGCAGCATCAATAGTAAAAAGATCTAATGTTACAAATAAGAATAATAAAAAAAAAGGTTATTCTCACCCTCCGACATCGCGTCCTGTCCTCGGCAGTGCAAGCGGCAGGTTCTGGTGCTAAGGATGCTATGCGAGAAGGACCTGCCATGACGTCACGGTCATGTGACCGCGATGTCATCACAGATCCTGCGCTCGTGCCAACCCTGGGACCGGAAGCTGCCACTTTCACTGCACACAGGTGCCAGGACTACTAGGGGTCCCTTAGAAGGTGAGTATATGTTTATTTTTTATTTTTTAACCTGTTACATATGTGGCTGGACAATATACTACATAGCTGGGCAATATACTACGTGACTGGCCAATACACTACGTGACTGGGCAGTATTCTACATGTCTGTGCTGTATACTACGTGGCTTTGTGCTGTATACTACGTTGCTGTGCAACATACTATGTGGCTGGGCAATATACTACGTGGCTGGGCAATATAGTTCGTCACTGGGCAATATACTACGTGGCTGGGCAATATACTACTTGACTGGGCAATATACTACGTGACTGGGCAATATACTATGTAACTGGGCAATATACTACGTGACTGGGCAATATACTATGTGACTGGGCAATATACTACATGACTGGGCAATATACTATGTAGCTGGGCAATATACTACATCACTAGGCAATATACTATGTGACTGGGCAATATACTATGTGACTGGGCAATATACTACGTGACTGGGCAATATACTATGTGGCTGGGCAATATACTACGTAGCTGGGCAATATACTACGTAGCTGGGCAATATTCTACGTGGCTGGGCAATATACTATGTGGGCTGTGCAAAATACTACGTAGCTGGGCAATATACTACGTGGGCTGTGCAATATACTACATGGACATGCATATTCTAGAATACCCGATGTGTTAGAATTGGGCCACCATCTAGTATATACATATATATATATATACTAGGTGTTTCCCACCAGCTAACGCTCGGCACGCTCATTGCTATCTAATTAACGCTGCTAGTGATTAAACTAAAGTAAACAATGACAAAATTCAATAGCGCTTACGCAGGTGGTAAATTAAAGTGTGGTAATGTGTGGGGACAGAACCTTGTGTGGTAATGTTTGGGGACGGAGCCTCGTGTGGTAATGTGTGGGGACGGAGCCTCGTGTGGTAATGTGTGGGGATGGAGCCTCATATGGTAATGTGTGGGGACGGAACCTTGTGTGGTAATGTTTGGGGACGGAGCCTCGTGTGGTAATGTGTGGGGACGGAGCCTCGTGTGCTAATGTGTGGGGATGGAGCCTCATATGGTAATGTGTGGGGACGGAGCCTTGTGTGGTAATGTGTGGGGACGGAGCCTCGTTTGGTAATGTGTGGGGACGGAGCCTCGTGTGGTAATGTGTGGAGACGGAGCCTCGTGTGGTAATGTGTGGGGATGGAGCCTTGTGTGGTAATGTGTGGGGACGAAGCCTCGTGTGGTAATGTGGGGGCATGGAGCCTCATGTGGTAATGGGGTGGGGGTTGGGATTGTGTGTGGTGATGTGGTGGGAGTGGAGCTACTGTACAGGGGGTGGGATTAGCGAGTAATCACGATGCCTCTTATATATAGGTATATATATATATATATATATATAGTGGTAGATTGGCTCCCTGAGCTCTATATGGAAACAGGCATGGGAACATTATGACTTTAAAGATCTTCACTGGTTTATTTTTTATGTGGCATAAACCATGGTGAAGTAAGAATAAACACGCCCCTTTAAGCAAAAAGAGGAAAACAAAACAAAAAGGTAACACAAATCACATTCCTTGTTGTAGAGGGGATCCTCACGCTCAGAGTTAGCAAAAACACATGGTTCAGATTAGAACACACATGAACATTTCTCCGGAGTTAGCCTATCCAGACACACTGAACACCGAATGCCTCAAATCATTGAAGCTAACAGCTAACAGCCTCAGTGAAAAATATCTCCCCTCCAGCACTTTGGCAGTGACTTTTTCATACACCCCTCTGTCCAAAGCCTGCGCTGCCATCTAGTGTCGCTGGCCTATGCTCCACATGGTAGCTGTAGTCCTTTAGCATGAGAAACCAACTAGTTACTAGGGCATTCTTCCCATTCCTTTCCCTAATCCATCTCATTGGGACATTGGCTGACATCAACCTGAGCTTCCAGCTCATCAGGTAGTACATCAGCATGTCTATTGCCCATTTGATGGCCAAGTACTCTTTTTCCATGATGGCACAGTTTTTCTCACAGGAAGAGATTTTTCTGCTTATGTATAGGATGGGATATTCCTCTCCATTTACTCTTTGGGACAACACAGCCCCAAACCCGACTTCTGAGGCGTCCGTCTTGATTAAGAATTCCATACTAAGGTGTGACCAAGACCCGCTGCTTACACAGAGTGAGCTTCAACTCCTGGAATGCCATGTCTGCTTCAGAGGACCATCTGGCCATCAACATCTTTTGCTATTGATGATCAGTTAGAGGGGTGGCTATTATGGCAAAATTTGGGATAAGTTCCAGATAGCATCGCACAATTCCCAGAAACGCTCAAACTTGTTTCTTGGAGATCGGTTGAGGCCAATTCTGTATTATTTACTTGCAGTCTGGTTTAGCCCCTTCTGACTATATAGACCAAATATTTCATATTTTCTTTCCCCATGGCGCACTTCTTTGGGTTTTTGGTAAACCTTGACTTTCCCAGCGCTTCCAGTATCGCCTAGACCTTCTGCAGATGACTTCCCCAATCTGATTGAATTACATTGTCGCTAGTGCAATGTGATTTTTTCTCACATTGCACTCGGCGTATTTTTACACAGATGTAAGCAAACCCTTTTCATGCATATCACACTGTACCAGCCCTTTTTGCTTTTCACTGAAGCCAACGGAATAAAAAAATCTGTTGTAACAAATTGAAGCTAATATGATCTGTAAGTTTTTATGCCCTTGACTCATTGACTTTTATGCAAATTGAAATTCATGTGAGTAACAAAATTGATGAAAAAAGTTGATAACTGATGGAAACACTGTCAATGTAAGAATGAAATGATAAATTCTTATATGTTAATAAAACTTTATATAGCGTAAACATATTCCTTAGCTCTTTACAATTAAGGAGAGACATGTACAGACAATAAAAACAATGCAAAGTGACACAAAGTTTAACAGTTGCAGGAGGAGTGAGGGCCCTGCTCACAACAATATTTGATAATTGAAATATTGGTAAATTAGTTTTTTCCATTAGCTCTAATACTTTTAAAATTAATAGATATAGGACAGAATATATGATTCCTATGAGAGGTCTTTTTGAGAAACATGAATGATGGACTGTTTTTTGATAAAAAGTAAGTTTATGAATAATGTCTAATTTTTAGTGTTGATCAAATAGTGAAATATTCGGATTCAGGAAAATCGACACAAAGAATTTCTAATATTCATACCGAATAACGAATCCAATCCGAATATTTTTCTGAAGGATCCAACAAACAGGTCTGGGGGCATGATAAAAAAGCTGAAATGGATGGGAAAGAACTAAAACTAAATGGGAACAGCATGGAGAAGATGCCTGCATGCCTTTCTGACTCACATATGGTTACTGGGAATAATGTTGTCAGACTACTGTGCCCGTTTTACAGACTTTTCAAAAGACCTACCAAACCCAACCAAATGCACTGCAGGGTGCAGCGGACCCGATTAATGATGGCAAACACACAGGTGGAAAAAATACCGATGAAACAACCACTTTCAATCCAGTGTTGGCTGTTTGGCATTAGTGCATAAAAAGATGCATTTTGTAGCACTGGGCGGCCCGCATATATGTGCGTTAGTAATAGGCTGTAAACCAGATGCTCTGCATTGCCTGTGTGAATAATGCCACATCCAGACTAGTATCTCTTATCTTTTTGTGCACTAATGCCAAACAGCCAACACTGGATTGAAAGTGGTTGTTTCATCTGTATTTTTTGCACCTGTGTGTTTGCCATCATTAATCGGTCCGCTGCACCCTGCAGTGCATTTGGTTGGAGGCTTCAGCAGGTAAAACATCTCTGCATTTTTCTCTGTGACTATTGACAGGGAAGCTACATTTCCCTTATGGCACACTGGCTGAACCTGGTGGAGTCTGGAACAGTCAGAGGATGGGACCCACACCAAGAATAGCGGTTCCAACTTCCATCATGGTTTTAGTCTCCATGTATTACAGTTCATGTCTCTTCTCATTCTCTCCAAAAGTAGCCTCCCCATCACTCCCCAGCTGGGAGGTCTGCAGCACTGCCTTGGCAAAATGTCAGCAAGCTCTGTTGAAGCTTATCTGATAAAGCTCACAGCTGTTGAAGGAGATAAAAAAAGACAGATAAGTTGCTCTCCCCGCTGAACCTCCTACCGGGTCTGGTTGTGGGCGATATTGGGTGTAACTTGGTGGCGTCTTTAAAGGTCGGCAAGCTGGTAAACACGTTCCATGCATGGCCCATATGCTGTACTTGGTTGTACAGCGTTTTTTAAAAACATACCCTGACTTTCCGGACCAACTTGCCATGGTATGGCGGGTAAGTGCACATTTCATCTCAGGCTTTCAGCGGACTAGCTTTACTGCAGTAGGGATTTAATTTGCCACATCACCGACTGATTTTTGACCTGCCCACACGCTATAATTCAACCTTTAACAATAATAATAATAATAATAATAATAATAAATATTAATAATTTTATTTCTACAGCGCCATCATATTCTGCAGCACTTTACATTTTAGTGGGGAATTGTACAGACAATAAAAGACATTACAGAATAACAATAATCACATAAACAGCAGATACCAAGCGGAATGGAGGCCCTGCTCACTCACTTACAATCTATGAGGAAATAGGGGAGACAGGAAAGGTGGATGGTAACAATTGCTTTCATTGCTCTGACCAGCCATAATGTAAGAAATTGGGTGTTAATGTAATGCTGTATGAACTAGTTACCAACCAGTATGTGTAAAAGTACAGATACGGTTTTCTATTAAATGCACAAGCTGTGTGAAAACAAGATACAAGGATCCTGGATATGAAGACAATTTTGAATAGACAACACAGGGATAGTTAGATAAATGTGTTGAGGCGGTAGGCAGTTCATATTTTGGCAAGACTCAGTGAGCAGCAGATATCAGTGTCTGAATTCCAGCTTCTCAATGCCCGTCAGAGTAACACTCAGCCCCCACACAAAAAAATGCCAAGTGGGTGTGGATGGATGACATTTCTGAGGTTCTTCAAAACTTTGAGTATTGCACCAAAATGGTGATCACTCATGACTCTATTGTCAACGTAACCATCTTGCTGCTTTGCCTATTAAAACGTTCACTGCAGAATCTCAAAGAGGAAGCTTTGAATACTGAGCAGGTGGCTATGGAGCAAGAATTTACAGTGGCTGATACCACACAGCCCAGCCTCACGGAACATTCTCAAGCCACATTGGGTGAAGATGAGGAACAGGAGGAGGAGGAGGCCGAACAGGAGTGTTTGGTCTGTGCTACAAAAAGGACTCCCAATCCCAGCTTCATGTCTGTTCAGCATTGATGGCTTGAAGACAAGAAGGAGGAGGAGGTTATGTGTCGTGAGGAGGAGAGGATGGTTAGTGTTCTTCCAGGTGAGAACACTGAACATTTGTCTTTTTGTAGTCTGCCACACATGGCTGAGTTCATGTCCAGATGCCTTTCCCAAGACCCTTGCGTGAAACATATTGTGTCCAACATACAGTAAAAAACTAGCTGGTCACCTTTCTGGACCCATGGTACAAAGAGTAATTTGCTTCTCTCCTGTTGGAGGCAGACATACAATTTACAAGGCATGTATGCCAGAGTGCCCTTGTGGAAGACTTGCTAAAAAGATAATCCTCAGACAACACTGTTGGCAGAGGTACCAGCTTTTTACCCACAAGGAATATAAAGGAGGGCCATGTACTCCAGGTGCAACTCAGGGAGGGGAATGTCCACCAACAGATATATTTTTATGAGACCGTCACATCAGCAAGGGCTATCTGTGGGTGTAACTATGACAAGGAGGGAGATGTTAACCAAGATGGTGAAGGACTACTTAAGTGATCATTCCAGCGTCCTTCCTTATTCTTCAGTGCCCTTTAAATAATGGTTGTTCAAGCTCCACAATTGGCCTGACCTCTCCTTCTACACCTTGGAGGTGCTGACATGCCCTGCTACAAGTATGTTGTCTGAGTGAGTTTTTAGTTTGGCTAGTGCAATCATAATGGATAGGCGCACATGCCTGTCAAAGGAAAATACAGACAGGCTGACTGTTCTAAAATTGAGCGGCTACTTTGTAAGCCCTACGGATGACAGCAATGTAATGTAAAAGCAGTCCAAATGTTTTGTTAGGGAAGTTGTCGTAACATCCATCCCTTACCATCCAAACCCATTTTGTTCATGAAATCACCTTGCTGACACACTATAAATGCGGAGTAATGAAGATTATTGCCCCTGCTAAATTGTGTGATATAGCACTCCCTGAGTGTGTTGGGGGACACTCGCTTGGCAATGGGTTAAAGCACACAAGAACGGTTTCTTACAAAAACAGTCTATTTGGTTTATTTACTCAGCATAAACCACACAAAGTTAAGTCCATTTCATTACTTCCACGAACATATCATGACCACCAATCTGTTCATGTAGCAGATAAAACTCTCTGCCGTTTCTACCAACCCAATCGTCTGAGTTTACCTTCCTTCGCTCCACTTGCTGACTCCTTGTCAGTCCTGGCCTCCAGGGAAACTGCCTTACTAGGATCACTGTCAAGTATGATGACTTGCTCTGCAATGTTCCACCCCACAGTTCCAGTCCCCTAGAAGGATGGCAGCTTCCCTAACACAGTTAGCCATCACAGGCTCTGCAGGTACATGGTCTCACCATGTGCCATTTAGGAAGTCAGTCCTCTTGCAGGACCTTCCAACACAGACCATTCAGATACATTGCCTCACCATGTGCTCTTCAGGAATCCGGTCCACTCGCAGGATCCTCCAACACAAACCATGTGACCATACCACTGTCTCATTATCTCATTATATCACATAAAACACACCCCTTGATGGGAGGTAGGTGGTTGGCCAAACTCACCCAACTCCCCAGCCAACCATGTAAGACCAGCCCCTTACAAGCTAAACAAAGATTGTGGAACTACAGGTCCCAGAGCAACATTTCAGGCTTAGCTTACAGCGCAGAGGCCCTCCTCCTCTGTGACACATACCGGCCGTTCACAACAACGCCAGTCACTGTCTTACAATTGTCATGCAAGATTATATGAACCCGGAATGCAAAAGTCGCACAACTGCAAGATTCAGAAATGCTATTTTAAAAAAATAGAAAATTAGGACTTTTTTCAGTCGTCTTGCTAACACACTCCAAATGCGGAATAATGAACGTTATTGTCCCTGCTAAATTGTCACTTAGGATTATTCAGATTGCGCCAGTCGCACAACTGCTAGACAAATATTAGGTATTTTAAGTGGGAAATAGCAGAGACCTGCAGCATGTGCTTGCAGTGATAAGAACACTCTGGTGCCTGCCTTTCAACCACCCTCCCTCCTATTAAATCTCTCCCTACTTAATCCCCACCTAACAAATAGCTAATCTTGACAATATTAAGCTCTAAAATAGCTTTTTGGAATAGATAATGCTCACTGTAACCTCCTAACATTTTCCCTACACTACTTTCACGCTCCACTCTATCCCTACACTGTTTTTGGCAGCCTTTAAATAATACCTATGACACTGGAAGGCCAGCCAATCACATTAGTGCCACACCTAAGATGGCACCGGCATTACAGTGATTGGCAAGCTAGCCCATCATATTCATTGGCTACAAATAAAGCGTCAAACATGCTGGGTGGGTCACTTGAATATACCGAGGCGAATACCTAATTACTTGCCGAGTAGCGAATAGCCCAAATACCATACTGTTCGTGCGAGTAATGAATAGTGCCAAATGTATTCACTCATCACTACTAATTTTTAGAAAGTGCAAACTTTGACTGGACAATCTTAACATGCACCTAGTTTATTTTATTGGTTCATGTTGTTTGATAAATCTGTCTAATGTTGAGACTGTCTAGTATACATTTTTTTAGCCAGAAATGATGGTGGAGCTTGTGAAATACAGAATTTTGCCACATTTAGCTTGATAGGTTTTCCCCAGTATTATCAAACATCAGAGTGGCATTTGTGGCAGTATTTCATATTTTTGGGTGTGTTAAACGAGAAATGAAATAAAAATAAATAGTTATAATAAATGAAATGTGGATTACATCTGCGCTGCTGCGACAAATAATAGATCCAGATATACTGTTAGGGTGTTCGGGTGGTTTATTCAACGCGTTTCGAAGCTCAAAGGCTTCTTCTTCAGGAAGTTTCCACACAAAGATATCTTGATCTTTGATATCTTTGTGTGGAAACTTCCTGAAGAAGAAGCCTTTGAGCTTCGAAACGCGTTGAATAAACCACCCGAACACCCTAACAGTATATCTGGATCTATTATTTGTCGCAGCAGCGCAGATGTAATCCACATTTCATTTATTATAACGGTTCTGAGAGGTCGCAACGCCGACCTGTGGATCTGCAGCAGCTGACAACTACACGCTTGTACTGTGTACTACCAGGTGAGCAGTTCTCTCACAATTGATTAAGAACAATCCTGGGGATAAGACCCTATTTGCGCTTTTTTTGTCTCCTATCTTTCAATACTAATAAAAATAAATAGAAAATATAATGAAAATACATTTAGTATGCACAACTTGCTTGAACTGTCTCTAGGATCTGCTCAAATAAATGTCTGAAGAATTGCTTGAAAAACTTCCAATTAATTTGTATTGTAACTATGAAAAACTTACAACTAACAATTTATTTGTCACATCTTTAGTCATCTGAGTGCTTTTCTTCCCCTTCAGGTTTTGAAAAATACGAAAATGTGAGAAAAAAAAAGTGCTTGACCCTTCTTGGAAGCAAATTCCAATAGAAAGTGCTTCAAACTTGGTGCTGTAAAAAACACTGCAGGAAAAAACTCTTAAAGGGGTTTCCTGGGACTTCAACCCCTTTGAGACAGAGCCCTTTTTCATTTTTGCATTTTTGTTTTTCGCTCCCCTTCTTCCCAGAGCTATAACTTTTTTATTTTTTTGTCACTATGGTCATGTGAGGGCTTTTTTTTTTTGGGGGGGGGGGACAGGTTGTATTTTTGAAAAGACACCAGTGGTTTTACCATATTGTGTTCTCAGATATTGGAAAAAAATATCCAAGTGCTGTGAAATTGCAAAAAAAAGTGCAATTCCACAATGGTTTTTTAAAAATTTTCTTAAACATGTTCACCAAGCTCACCAAATGCTAACACTGCCCTGCCATTATGATTCTCCAGTTCATTACGGGTTCATAGGCACTTAACATGTTTAGGTTCTTTTTTTGTAAGTGGTGAAAAAATATCCAAAGTTTGCTAAAAAAAATTGTGTCATTTTCTGAGACCTGTAGCATCTCCATTTTTCATAATCTCAGGTTGGGTGAGGGCTTATTTTTAGCGTACCGAGCTGACATTTTAGTGTAGTGTATTTTAGTCTTTTGATCTCCAGTTATTGCATTTTAATGCAATGTTGCAGCGACACAAAAAAATGTACATCTGGCGTTTTTAATTTTTTTTCTCATTACACCGTTTAGCGACTAGGTTACTATTTTTTATATTGATAGATCGGGTGATTCTGAATGCGGTGATACTAAATATGTGTATGTTTGATATTTTTGTTATTTGTTTTATTTTGAATGGGGCAAAAGGGGGGTGATTTAAACTTTTATATTTTTTTTTATTTTTTCAACATTTTTAAAAACTTTTTTTAACTTTTGGCGTGCTTCCATAGTCTCCATGGGAGACTAGAAGCTGCCAAAATCCAATCGGCTCTGCTACATACAGGTGATGATCAGATTGCCTGTATGTAGCAGGATTACTCCTTTACTCATATTGTCTTTTTGTGCTGCATGGCGGACATATATACCAGGATGGGAATGGGGTCCATGTATAACAGGATGGGAGCCATGCCAAGTATACCCGAATCATCTTTTTAAGTGTGAGAACTTGCACAATTGGTGGCTGATTAAATACTTTTTTCCCCCACTGTAACTACCAAATTAATTAATTGAATGATTCATATGATTATGATTTATGATAATAATTAATATGATTATTTCAAACATCTCAATACTTAGTATGTGATTTTTTCTATGTTATATAGTACTATGAAAAAGTTTTAGAAATAAAATACTAGGGAGAAAACATTGTGCAAAATAAAGTTTTACCCCCAAAACATCAAGTTATATGCATATGCTGTACTTATTCAGCCGGTGCAGATCCACGGGTCACAGCGTAACCATCAGATATCCGTTTCAGAAGAATTGTTTTGTGGAGATCCTCTGCGTTTCTAAGGCATTGAAAACATCTGTCCAACAGAGTATATTTCATAAATATATAAGCAGTTTTATTATTCTTCGTGTTTCAAGGCTGCAAGCACTTTTTCTTGGTGGTTGCTACCTGAAGAAAAAGTCCTTGTAACTTTGAAACGCCTAAAATAATAAAACTCTTGGACTGACATTTTCAATGCCTCAGCAGCCCTGAGGATCTCCCCAGAAAACTTCCTCTGGCATGAATGAAAAAGGGATGTTTATAGTGTATTTTACAGATGTATGGAGAAGACATGTTGTGGATGGCTTTGTATGTCATGGTTAGAGTTTTGAACTGGAGTCGTTGGGAAATGGGGAGCCAGTGCAGGGATTGACAGAGGGGAGAGACTGGAAAATAGAGAGGGAACAGGTGGATTGGTCGGGCAGCAGAGTTTAGAATAGATTGGAGGGGTGTGAGAGTGTTAGAGGGGAGGCCACAAAGCAGGAGGTTGCAGTAGTCAAGGCGGGAGATGATGAGGGCATGGACTAGGGTTTTTGCAGATTCTTGGTTTAGGAATGCACAGATCCGGGAAATAGTTTTGAGTTAAAGTCGGTAGGAAGTGAAAAGGGCATGGATATGTTGTTTGAAGGAGAGTTCAGTGTCAAGGATTACACCGAGGCAGCAAGCTTGTAGGATTGGGGAGAGTGGGCAGCCATTTAATTTAGTGGATGGGTCTGGTTAGTAGCATGGTGATATCTGGTCCAGAGATGTAGATCTGTGTGTCATCTGCATAGAGAAGATACTGAACACCATAGGACTACATGAGCTGTCCGAGGCCAAAGGTATAGATGGAGAAGAGCAGAGGCCCTAGAACTGAACCTTGTGGGACTTCAGATAGGGGGCAAGGTGAGGAGGTGGTGTGCAAGTGGGAGACGCTGAATGTCCGGTCTGTTAGGTAGAACGAATTCCAAGATAGGGCCAAGTCAGTGATGCAAAGAGATGAGAGGGTCTCTATTTGTATGGAATGGTCCACTGTGTCAAAGGCAGAAGACAGGTCTAGGAGGAGGGGGACAGACTAGTGTCGCTTGACTTTGGCAGTTAATAGGTGACTTTAGTTAGGGCACTTTCAGTGGAGTGATGCAGCCGGAAGGTAGATTGAAAGAGATGGAATGACCTATTTCACTCACTGAGCAAGGGCTGAAATCAGCAGGTACAAAATTTGCTACCCTCCTGGTTCAAGTAAGTTCCATGATTAATATTTGTTTCTTCACAAAATGAATGACCTTACTAATTGAACTCCACACTGCTATTAATTAGAACACCCCTTCTCTCGTCAATTGAGTCAATACCACTCAATTGGCAATGTGCATGTCATGACTGTTGATTCTGGTGGTTGCCCATTACTCGCCTACACATAGTCATGAACTTTTTCCTGTGTTGCATGATCTATTTTTACAAAAACAGTAATTAAACATGTTAAAATTAAAAATGTTAGACTTACATTATTTTGCACACAACTATAACAAGAAATGCTAAGTAGGTACACATTCTGAAGCAAACTATGGCAGCAACTACAGCATATAGATTTGTCAAATTGAAATACTGAAGTAGGTGTGCAAAAAACAGACATGTACAGTAAATATCTACATTTTTTTAACTGTTCTTTTAACTTTTTAACAGAATGCACCCCCTTTCTCAAAAACTAAGTAACAAGAAATACTTGGAAGGTACACATATAGAAAACAACACCTGCAACAAGGGCACTGGTTTGGTGTGACGGGTGTAAAATTGGACTTAAAAAACAGTTCTGCTAAGGGAAATTTGTTTTGACATGCATATTTTGTATGGTAAATAGATTGGAGAAAAAATATCGCAATAGGGTCTTATGCGATAAACATTGAGAATTAACAATACCAGATAATGCTACCTTGATCCAAAGAATTGTGCATTTTAGATTGCTTCTCAGCTGCTGTGGATCCACGGGTTGTCAAACCACTTGAAATAGAAACCAGGAGGAATTTGTGGACTTGTTCATGCTGCTGATCATTCAAGAGTCCAATTTTAGAAAAATGAATTAAACATGCTGTATTATTCAATTCGTTTCAAAGTATAATACACTTCTTCTTCTTGAAAACATGTACAGAACATCAATGATATATTAAACTTCGAAACACATCAAATAAACCATATGTCTAATTTATTTTCTTAAATTGGCGTCTTCAATAATCAGCAGCGTGAACAAGTCCACAAATCCTTCCTGTTTTCTATTTTGGGATGTAGACAGTTTTAGTTACAGTTTGGGGGCATTGTCTTTTATATTTCAAAAATATAATTATTCCACCTTTCACAAAATGGATAGCATAATTGTATACCATATAGCAAGCACATCATCTATGACTGACACTGATTTCAGATTTATTATGTAAAAGTTATTGTGCTAGCTTACTGGTTTCTAGTGCATTAAAATAAAGAAAAGATGTGTAATTGTAATTGAAATGCAGCAGTACGAATGTCAGCTAAATTACATCATTGATGAATCACACTGCCTAAATTTTGCTACTACCTCTCATTTCCTGTTAGTTAGTTGAATATGTATTATTTGCAGACTACTGCACATTTTGTTCATTGCGTCAGTTGTAGAACACTTTACTTTCTGAAGTTTTTTCCCGTTTTAACGGTTTCTCTTCCTATCTCTATTGTTGAGCTGTGAACTCTGAAGTCTTTTTAGTATCCTAAAACATTTTAATTTAAAGTGGTTGTTGCACTCCTTGCATCTGCTTTTGTAAAGTTTATAATTATCCCCTTTGAATGGCAACATTGTTCCATGTGATGAGATATCTGCAAGGTATTTTGGAAAGCTTGCCTACTGTAGTTCATATGCGCAGTATTTTTTTGACGATATGTGTTAAGTGATTCACAAATTTAATTTACTGGGACTTGTAAACTTTACAAAATTTTTGACAAAATTGATTAGCTCAGTTTGTCTAAAATGATGTCTAAAATGTCAAATTGATTCACATCAAATCAATTGACTCATCTCTTCTTAATTGACATCAGCATTTCCTGGCATAAAAAATGTATCAACAAGTCACTGTTTTTCACATTCTATCACAAGAATTTGGGTATTTTTAACTGAAAATTTTGACTGAAATAACATCAAACGCTTCACGCATGCTGTAAGAGTGTGTGAATTTTTACCCCTAACAAACACTATTTTGCAGTTACTTAATTCGGAATAAGGCTCCATTTTCTGGATAGAGTTTTCCTCTGAAAACATTAAAGTTAGTGCTTTTAGTACTGCCAGAGCATTCTTCCAGCATGTACTTATAGCTGAGCCTACATTTTGGGCGTTTTATAATAGCTGGAGTGTCAGTAGTGGCTCAACCCCATTTGGTTTGATAGAGAGCACATGATAGATCCATTGAATAAAATTAATAGAAATGTAGTAAATCTGCATGTGCAGATCCAATATCTGCTTATGTGCATGAATACATTAGTATAAGAATGTATACAAATCCAGTAAAATAGATTGAAGTCTTAAAATATACTTGTGTTGAGAGTTGAACATTCCTATTAAAGACTTAAACTAATGATTTGGTGGCGATAGACAGTTTACACCCAAATCTAACTGCAAATGTCCTTGAAAAGTATGAGACCTTTAAAACATGTTTTAAAAGTAGAAATGTTTGCATCGGTATGGGAAACAAGTAGTCAGGAGTCTGAAGAATATAAATTACTTCTTCACTGAAATAATTGGAAAAGGTTAAAATTCATCATTTTAACTGATAGGCTTTCTTTGAGACATTTGTTGCAAAGAATACAAAATAGTACAATTCTAATTCTCTGAATGATTTTTCTCTAATAAAAATGAATGTTTGCTTAATGAGTTCAATATAAAATTAAAACATTTACTAACATGTAATTCACCATGGATCTTCAATGAAGATGAAAAGATAATAACTATAAAGACAAATATCATTAATTATTATGGCATGTTCAGCCTCTGAAATATTGACAACAGAAATACTCTCTATAATGTCTCCATTTTAGCACTATAACTAAAAGTTTTAGAAAGTGATAAATAGATTAATAATTTTACATTTTTAACTGCACTGACATAATTTATAAAGCTGTACAGAAAATATAAGTAGTAACTCAGACCTTTGGAGACCATACAGTTGGAGAAAGAGTGTCCCATTGGAGAACGATAGAATTAACCGATGGGCCTTGATCTCCTTCAGGGGTGTCCATATCATCAAACCTCATGACCATTATGGAGTCCTTGAGACCAGGAGAACCTGATGTCAAATTGCAGAATTGCAAGTCAGCGATGATATTGCAATCATCTGGATCTCAACAGTATCTGCATCCAGCAGTGAGAGTTGATGGCTCCCACATCCATTATTCAGCCTTTGAGACTAAATTTAGTAGGTGTGATGCCATCACTAGTTTGCCCCCATCTTACTGAGCCACGGATTACATGCTGCACAGATAGAAGCATTGTGACAAGGAAACATGGCTAGCTAAGAAGTTTTTTTTTTAATTATTAGTCCTTACATGTGGAAGCACCATAATTTATATAGTGGAGCTGTGGTGCTCTCATACTGCATATAGAGGTCTGTGAGGGACAGCATACTGTATACAAAGTGATGTGAGGCCCCAATGCTGAATATTTGGCAACTTTTCAGCCTCTAAACTGCATATAGGTGAGTTGTGGGTACATCATACTGTACATAGGGAGAGTTTGAACCCCCAAACTAGATATATTTGCTCTGTGGGGTCAATCATACTGCATAAAAATGGCTGTCAGGAAATCTTACTGTACAAAGAGGGTTGTGGGTACCATCATATCATGTATTGTCAGACTGTGAGCACATCATAATGTATTTAGTGAGTTGTGGGGGCATCGTACTGTTTAGGTAGCATTGGGCTATCATACTGTATTCTTGAATCATTTTGCCATCATCATACTGTGCTTGTTGAAGTAATTCACTGTGGAGGTTACTAAATTGTATGGGAGGGGAGATTTTTTTGCCAAAAGCCACAAAAGATGATTCAAAAAGTTTTCCAAAAATTCAAGAATAAGAATGCGGCAACACCGGTTGAAAAAACTGATGAGGCAACCACTCTTAACCTGTCAATTAATGTAGGGGCGATCACTTAATATTAAAATTGCATGAAAAAAGGCATTTATAGGGTCCTGATCTCACACAGGTAATGCACAGTGTCTGGCTTACAGCCTATCAGTGACACCCATACTAAGATATTAGTTGGGCTGCCCATCACTTTCTAAGTGCACCACATGAGGACAGACACTCTAGTTTACAAGGCCAGCTATATATAATATATATGAGGTATTGGTGGATAGTTTGACAAAAATACGCAAGCTCTCAACCCACGTCAAGGGTCCTCACTCTTGCGAGTCCCTACAATAAAAATAAAGGCAAAAGCCACAAAAAGGGAAATTAAAAAATTCTCCAAAACTTCAAGAATTAACACAGCAAAAAGGAGCAGCAGTATTTACTTACACACGTCTTAGAACAAGAAACAGTAAACCCATAACGTGGTGTGAAATATGGTTTGCACTTGTTAGGTGTCGAGTTCCCGCCACTGCACAGGGGAAATCTCGAACCATGTGCTCTGCAGTCTCCCATTTTTCCTCAGCCACAGAGGAGCCTGCTCAGCAGAGACATCGGTCCCAACATCTTGCCCAGGCTGATGCTGTGCATCTGGTTACCACTGATATTCCTGGTTTTGCTATTATAACTAACAGTGGTCAATGGCGAGCAGACATTACTGGGACTAAGTCCTGATTTTTCTCAACTGAGCATGCCCGTGGGACGACCTCCCATTGGAGACCGGGGGTCACATGCCCAGGTCCTGAAGCGGCCCTGATTGGACCACTGGAAAGTTCCCGGAAGGATGCAGGTATAATAGGTTCGCATGACCACTCAGCCATGTGCTAGTATAAATCTAAAATTGTGTGTGTGTGTATGTGTGTATGCAATCTGGTGAAAGCTAACAATCCCCTTCCCTAGTTTTGTTGTATGTGGTTTGGTGTTTGGAGCTGACTAGCACCAGTCTGTAAAATTATGCACAAGGCACGATAATACTGCGTCATCTCTGCAGCATCCGCCACTGTGGCACCATGCGCAACTAGTGCGCTTTCCAGGCCTTACTTAGGGTTGTAAGTGGCATCTGCCAGAGCGGCGCTGTATGCACATAGAGCGGTAAATGTTTATATAGTTTTTCCCTGGCACCGCAGTTGCGGCGCCAAATGCTTGTGGGTCTAGAGGGACTCTAACCCCATGTCCTTGGGGCAGGGTCCTGTGACCAAAACACAGGTTTTGCCTCCTACATACCGGGTGAAGTTAAGCCAGGTGTGTTCACATTATACCGCCATATAGTCTGCCATTACTGAGCAGCAAGTGACATCTCTGCACGGTGGACCCTGGCTGTGAATGCACCATATTTCTTCCTTTAAAGGCCCTAACAGCCTTTCTCTGATTTCCTGCTCTTTTGAGTGTGGATTGCCCCCAAGGGTACTTGGTACCGGGTCCTTTGGTTTTCAAGGGGATGTCACGGTGGCTGACCCGGTCCGTGGCCCTCGGAAGGTCCGTTGTAAAAGGGAAAGGTCTTTAAAGGGATATGTTCGTGATGCCACCTGTGGTATTTGGTCAGGGTGACTGACGCTGCTTAGGGGTCCGCTGGGGTGAAGTTATGGCAGCTAGATGGTATACCTTCCCACAGGTGAAGTGTGCCCCAGGGCTTCCCAGAGTGTAGATGGTGGATGGTGTGAGGCGCAGTGAAGAACGAGGACACAAGGTTGCAGTCTCTTTACTATTTACAGTCAGGACCTGTTGAAGTGCCTTGTGCACGAAACGGCTGTCGTCCATCTGCATTTACATCCCTCCCTGCTGCACTACGTTATGTCCGAATAAAGTTTGACCTCTGTATACCGGTGAATGCGCTCCAGTTTTTTATCTTTGGATTGATTTATGATGACTGTTTTTGTGGACGCAGCACCCGGTTAATCATTGAAGGGCGACATTGCGGCTGCACAGTTCAGCAAGGCAGAGGTATTTGAGTCTAGCAGCAGTGCGGAGTCTTGAGTCTAGCAGCAGTGCGGAGGTGTTTTTCTTTTTCTCTGGAGCTTCTTTACCTTTTACTGAAGGCTTCAGCATCCACAGTCCTGAGCACCAGATCACAGGGCAGGCAGAGTCTGGCCGGATTGGAGGCAAATCCAGAGTCCCCTTATCCAGGTGGAAATCAGTAGCCTTCCTCTAGCACCTTGGTGTTGTAGTACCTTACTGCTAAGCCTCTCATAAGGTCCTCACAACTATTGTAGATGTTCTAGATGTTATGTCTCTCTCTGTCCCCCAGATGGATAGGACAAACACGTATGACCGGTGGCGTGAGGCTTTTTACAGCGACTCTATCATGCCCCAGCCTCTCGTGGGTGCCAGCTTGCCTCCTGGGTGTAGGGCGGGCAGGCAACATGAAATTAGCTGTCCTGCCGTCTCTGGAGCAAGGCATAAAGAACTGTTGCTCCCTCGGTGTTCCGGCTACTGGGATCCTGCGCCTCAGAAGGAGGCAGCCTGTGTAGGGCAGAACTTCTTCTGGTTTCCTCTCCTTTTGCTATGACTTCTTCTCACTCTCTACAATACAGTTCTCTGTTCGTGTCTCTTTCTGGAAGCTGCCGCATGTGGGGCAGCCGCAGCTCCGTGGCCTTCTGTCTAGGCCTTTGACAGGATCCCACCCCTGTCAGGGACCAACTACCTGAGCGGAGATCAGGCAGCAACTACCTCCTTGAGCGGAGCTCAGGCAGCAACTAACTAACTTCCTCTCCAGACCACCAATTTTACCTAATTGTGAAGGGTGCCCTAATAAATAGGAGCATAGCTCCCCCTGATGGACTGGAGTATGAAATGTGTTGTGTGTTGGTGTTACCTGGTAAAGAGATCTCTTTTATTGCCTCCAAATGTAACATCACTCCCCCCAGAGGAGAATGATATTACTGCAACGACCAGAACTGTTGTGAATTCTGTTGTCGAACTCCCTCCTGTGGTCATGAATGGTACTTCGGCGAGTTCTGTCTATGGGCTCCCTCTGGTGGCTATGAGTGAAGCTGCTGCTTCTGAGGTTCCTTACACAGGTGACGTGGTTTATCCTTTGGTTGGCTGCTCTATTTAACTCCTCTCAGATCGTTACTCCATGCCAGCTGTCAATGTTTTTGCATTGGTTCAGTTCGCTCCTGGATCTCTCTGGTGACCTGCCTTCTCCTGCAGAAGCTAAGTTCCTGATAGTCATTATTTGTTCACTGTTTTCTTGTCCAGCTGGTTATCATGATTTTGTCTTGCTAGCTGGAAGCTCTGGGATGCAGAGTGGCCCCTCCGCACCGTGAGTCGGTGCGGAGGTCTTTTTTGCACACTCTGCGTGGTCTTTTGTAGGTTTTTGTGCTGATCGCAAAGTTACCTTGCCTAGGTCTGGTCAGGAGCGCTCCACAGCTATTTTTAGTGTGTGTGATAGGATTAGGGCTTGCGGTCAGCAGAGCTCCCACATCCCAGAGCTCGTTCTGTATGAGGTTTAACTATCAGGTCATTCCGGGTGCTCCTAACCACCAGGTCATAACAGTACAGCTGGCCAAGAGTATTAATGCATCTCAATAGAGGGATAAGAGAACTTCTGAGACCATTTTTTTTTCTTTGCACTGTGTTTTGTCTTTCTTTTCCCCTAGACCTTTGGGTGGTTCAGGACACAGGTGTAGATATGGACATTCAAGGTCTGTCCTCTTGTGTGGATCATCTCACTGCAAGGGTGCAAAACATTTAAGATTTTGTGTTTCAGAATCCTATGTTAGAGCCTAGAATTCCTATTCCTGACTTATTTTCTGGGGATAGATCTAGGTTCTTGAATTTCAAAAATAATTGTAAACTGTTTCTAGCTTTGAAACCCCGCTCCTCTGGTGACCCCGTTCAACAGGTAAAAATCATTATTTCTTTGTTGCGTGGTGACCCTCAAGACTGGGCATTTTCCCTTGCGCCAGGAGATCCTGCATTGCGTGATGTTGATGCGTTTTTTTCTGGCGCTTTGATTGCTTTATGATGAACCTAATTCAGTGGATCAGGCAGAGAAAATCTTGCTGGCTTTGTGTCAGGGTCAGGATGAAGCGGAGGTGTACTGTCAGAAGTTTAGAAAGTGGTCTGTGCTTACTCAGTGGAATGAATGTGCCCTGGTGGCAATTTTCAGAAAGGGTCTTTCTGAAGCCCTTAAGGATGTCATGGTGGGATTTCCCACGCCTGCTGGTCTGAATGAGTCTATGTCTTTGGCCATTCAGATCGATCGGCGCTTGCGTGAGCGCAAAGCTGTGCACCATCTGGCGGTATTCTCTGAGCATAGGCCTGAGCCTATGCAGTGTGATAGGACTTTGACCAGAGCTGAACGGCAAGAACACAGACGTCGGAATGGGCTGTGTTTTTACTGTGGTGAATCTACTCATGCTATCTCCGATTGTCCTAAGCGCACTAAGCGGTTCGCTAGGTCTGCCACCATTGGTACGGTACAGTCTAAATTTCTTTTGTCCATTACTCTGATTTGCTCTCTGTCGTCCTATTCTGTAATGGCATTTGTGGATTCAGGCGCTGCCCTGAATTTGATGGACTTGGAGTTTGCCAGGCGCTGTGGTTTTTTCTTGGAGCCCTTGCAGTATCCTATTCCATTGAGAGGAATTGATGCTACGCCTTTGGCCAAGAATAAACCTCAGTACTGGACTCAATTGACCATGTGCATGGCTCCTGCACATCAGGAGGATATTCGCTTTCTGGTGTTGCATAATCTGCATGATGTGGTCGTTTTGGGGTTGCCATGGCTACAGTTCCATAATCCAGTGTTGGATTGGAAATCTATGTCTGTGTCCAGCTGGGGTTGTCAGGGGGTACATGGTGATGTTCCATTGCTGTCAATTTCACCTTCCGC
This sequence comes from Ranitomeya imitator, assembly GCF_032444005.1. NCBI lineage: Eukaryota > Metazoa > Chordata > Amphibia > Anura > Dendrobatidae > Ranitomeya > Ranitomeya imitator. Next base: position 640,623,431 of record NC_091284.1, read on the forward strand.
TCCTTCTGAAGTCCCTGAGTTTTTATCAGATTACCAGGATGTATTTGAAGAGCCCAAATCTGGTGCCCTACCTCCTCATAGGGATTGCGACTGTGCTATTAATTTGATTCCTGGTAGTAAGTTTCCTAAGGGTCGTCTGTTTAATTTATCTGTACCAGAGCACGCCGCTATGCGGAGTTATATAAAGGAATCCTTGGAGAAGGGTCATATTCGTCCGTCCTCGTCACCATTGGGAGCAGGGTTCTTTTTTGTGGCCAAGAAGGATGGTTCTTTGAGACCTTGTATTGATTACCGGCTTCTTAATAAGATCACAGTCAAATTTCAGTATCCTTTGCCGCTGCTGTCTGATTTATTTGCTTGGATTAAGGGGGCTAGTTGGTTCACCAAGATAGATCTTCGTGGTGCGTATAATCTTGTGCGAATTAAACAGGGTGATGAATGGAAAACAGCATTTAATACGCCCGAGGGCCATTTTGAGTACCTGGTTATGCCATTCGGGCTTTCTAATGCTCCATCTGTGTTTCAGTCCTTTATGCATGACATCTACCTGGATAGATTCATGACTGTATACTTGGATGACATTTTGGTCTTTTCGGATGATTGGGAGTCTCATGTGAAGCAGGTCAGAATGGTGTTCCAGGTCCTTCGTGCGAATTCCTTGTTTGTGAAGGGGTCAAAGTGTCTCTTTGGAGTTCAGAAGGTTTCATTTTTGGGTTTCATTTTTCCCCTTCTACTATCGAGATGGACCCTTTTAAAGTTCAGGCCATTTACGATTGGACTCAGCCGACATCTGTGAAGAGCTTGCAGAAATTCCTGGGCTTTGCTAATTTTTATCGTCGCTTCATCGCTAATTTTTCCAGTATTGCTAAACCGTTGACTGATTTGACCAAGAAAGGTGCTGATGTGGTCAATTGGTCCTCTGCGGCTGTGGAGGCTTTTCAGGAATTGAAGCGTCGTTTTGCTTCTGCCCCTGTGTTGTGCCAGCCAGATGTTTCGCTCCCTTTTCAAGTTGAGGTTGATGCTTCTGAAATTGGAGCGAGGGCTGTTTTGTCGCAAAGCAGTTCTGATGGCTCGGTGATGAAACCCTGTGCCTTCTTTTCTAGAAAATTCTCGCCTGCTGAGCGCAATTATGATGTGGGCAATCGGGAGTTGTTGGCCATGAAGTGGGCATTTGAGGAGTGGCGACATTGGCTTGAAGGAGCTAAACATCGCGTGGTGGTCTTGACGGATCACAAGAATTTGACTTATCTCGAGTCTGCCAAATGGTTGAATCCTAGACAGGCTCGATGGTCGCTCTTTTTCTCCTGTTTTGATTTTGTGGTTTCATACCTTCCAGGATATAAGAATGTGAAGGCTGACGCCCTGTCAAGGAGTTTTGTGCCTGACTCTCAGGGTGTTCCGGAGCCGGCGGGTATTCTTAAAGAGGGGGTAATTTAGTCTGCCATCTCCCCTAATTTGCGGCGCGTGCTGCAGAAGTTTCAGGCTGATAGACCTGACCGTTGTCCTACGGAGAAACTGTTTGTCCCTGATAGATGGACTAGTAGAGTTATCTCTGAGGTTCATTGTTCGATGTTGGCTGGTCATCCTGGAATCTTTGGTACCAGAGATTTGGTGGCTAGATCCTTTTGGTGGCCTTCTTTGTCACGGGATGTGCGTTCCTTTGTGCAGTCCTGTGGGACTTGTGCTCGGGCTAAGCCCTGCTGTTCTCGTGCCAGTGGGTTGCTTTTGCCCTTGCCGATTCCGAAGAGGCCCTGGACGCATATTTCCATGGATTTTATTTCTGATCTCCCTGTTTCTCAAAAGATGTCGGTCATTTGGGTGGTTTGTGATCGCTTCTCTAAGATGGTCCATTTGGTACCCTTATCTAAATTGCCTTCCTCCTCTGATTTGGTGCCATTGTTTTTCCAGCATGTGGTTCGTTTGCATGGCATTCCAGAGAACATCGTCTCAGACAGAGGTTCCGAGTTTGTTTCAAGGTTTTGGCGGTCCTTTTGTGCTAAGATGGGCATTGGTTTGTTTTTTTCTTCGGCTTTCCATCCTGAGACTAATGGCCAAACCGAACGAACTAATCAGACTTTGGAGACATATCTGAGATGCTTTGTTTCTGCTGACCAGGATGATTGGGTGTCCTTCTTGCCTTTGGCTGAGTTCGCCCTTAATAATCGGGCCAGCTCGGCTACTTTAGTTTCTCCTTTTTTCTGTAATTCTGGTTTCCATCCTCGTTTCTCTTCAGGGCAGGTTGAGCCTTCGGTGGTGGACAGGTTGCAGCAGATTTGGACTCATGTGGTGGACAATTTGACATTGTCCCAGGAGAAGGCTCAACGTTTCGCTAACCGCCGGCATTGTGTTGGTCCCCGACTTCGTGTTGGGGATTTGGTTTGGTTGTCATCTCGTCACGTTCCTATGAAGGTTTCCTCTCCTAAGTTTAAGCCTCGTTTCATTGGGCCATATAAGATTTCTGAAGTTCTTAATCCTGTGTCATTTCGTTTGGACCTTCCAGCTTCTTTTGCCATCCATAATGTGTTCCATAGGTCGTTGTTGCGGAGATACGTGGCGCCTATGGTTCCCTCCATTGATCCTCCTGCCCTGGTGTTGGTCGAGGGGGAGTTGGAGTATGTGGTGGAGAAGATTTTGGATTCTCGTGTTTCGAGACGGAAACTCCAGTACCTGGTCAAGTGGAAGGGTTATGGTCAGGAAGATAATTCCTGGGTTTTTGCCTCTGATGTTCATGCTGCCGATCTTGTTCGTGCCTTTCATTTGGCTCATCCTGATCGGCCTGGGGGCTCTGGTGAGGGTTCGGTGACCCCTCCTTAAGGGGGGGGTACTGTTGTGAATTCTGTTGTCGAACTCCCTCCTGTGGTCGTGAATAGTACTTCGGCGAGTTCTGTCTATGGGCTCCCTCTGGTGGCTATGAGTGAAGCTGCTGCTTCTGAGGTTCCTTACACAGGTGACGTGTTTTATCCTTTGGTTGGCTGCTCTATTTAACTCCTCTCAGATCGTTACTCCATGCCAGCTGTCAATGTTTTTGCATTGGTTCAGTTCGCTCCTGGATCTCTCTGGTGACCTGCCTTCTCCTGCAGAAGCTAAGTTCCTGATAGTCATTATTTGTTCACTGTTTTCTTGTCCAGCTGGTTATCATGATTTTGTCTTGCTATCTGGAAGCTCTGGGATGCAGAGTGACCCCTCCGCACCGTGAGTCGGTGCGGAGGTCTTTTTTGCACACTCTGCATGGTCTTTTGTAGGTTTTTGTGCTGATCGCAAAGTTACCTTTCCTATCCTCTGTCTATTTAGTAAGTCTGGCCTCCCTTTGCTGAAACCTGTTTCATCTCTGCGTTTGTGACTCCCACAATTGCACAGTTTGGCTGGACGGCCAGGTCTAGGAAGACTACTGGTGGTACCAAACTTCCTTCATTTAAGGATTATGATGGCCACTGTGCTATTAGGAACCTTGAGTACTGCAGAAATTCTCTTGTAACCTTGGCCAGATCTGTGCCTTGCCACAATTCTGTCTCTGAGCTCCTTGGCCAGATCCTTTGACCTCTTGATTCTCATTTAGTCTGACATCCACTATGAGCTCTGAGATCTTATATAGACAGGTGTTTAACTTTCCAAATCAATTCCTATAAGTTTAATTAAACATAGCTGAACTCCAATGGAGTGAACCATCTCAAGGAGGATCACAATGAAATGGACAGCATGTGCCTTAAATATGAGGTGTGTACAAAGGGTCTGAATACTTATGACCATGTGACATTTCATATAGTTATAGTCCACCGCACACTCTAATTTTTGATGATGCAAGAAATACATTTATTTAAGTCAGTGAAAATCAGGAGAAAAAGTGGGCAAATCGCAGGAAAAATCAAATAATGTTGCAAAATCGACTATATTCAACTGTAGACGTTTCGACCTAACCAGACCTTATTCATTATGTTGTTGTATGAAGATGAGGATAGAGTCGTGTCTCAAAAATGGGGGAGGTCCCCAGAGTACAAGAATAAAGAGAGCTTTATAGTCCTGAGTTTCCTGGAACATTTGTGGTATGCTGCGTTCAAATATGGTGGCGCCGCTCCTGCATTATGCTCCTGGATTTGCAAAAATGTCTACATTTCTGTCTTTTTTACAGTCAAGATGGGGTGCAATGTGTACATTAATGTGAAAAATGAACTTATTTGAATTTACCAAATGGCTGCAATGAAACAAAGAGTGAAAAATTTACAGGGGTATGAATACTTTCCGTACCCACTATATGTGTGTTTTTGTTTTGATGAATATTTCCTTTGAAAACGATTTGTAAATGACATAGAGTAGAGTTGAGCGACCTTGACCTTTTTAGAGTCGAGCCGGGTTTCGCGAAACCCGACTATCTCAAAAGTCGGGTCGAGTGAAATCGGCCGATTATGACGTAAAGTCGGGATCGACCGAAACACGAAACCCAATGCAAGTCAATGGGGCAGCATAGTCGGCAGTGAGTGGGGGCCAGGAAAACACCTAGAGTGCCCATTTTAATGTCAAAACCATCCATTCTTCTTAATGAAGCTTTTCAAGCGTAAT